>NC_089824.1:83967273-84279773 GCF_035046505.1 Tiliqua scincoides
TGGTTGTTGTTATTTACTAAGACAGAGCTTGGCCCAATTAATGTTTTCTGAATGCAGGTGAATAATTCTTGAGATTTGTTGTATTTCTTTTTAATTCTGCTTTTCAGCGAAACGTTCGCTCCCAAAACATTTCATAGCAATGCCAGCAGAACTGGATCCAGCATGATGGGGCGAGTGATCACTTCAATGATGGCAGTTAGTATTTGGTTCAAGGGGGAATTTACAGAAGTGGGTTATGGTTTTGGAACAACTTTAAATGAAAGTCTGAAAGTGGAGCTGGCCCAAGACTTCTTGACAACTGAGGCAGCATGTCAAATACTGTCCCTCCTGACGTGATGATGTGTTGTTTTAATTTCATATTCATAAATGGGTGCATGAACTATCCAAACAGAGTTTACAGAGTTTGACCCAAACGTGTTTTGCAAGGCAATAAATCTATATATAAGTTCCTATTCAGGTAACTTGCTCCATCACAGAACAAAACTTGCCCTGTGTGCAAGCACATGCAGGTAATTTGCTCCACCGCAGAAAAAAAACTTACCCTGCATGCAGCACCAATAGCTCTTGGTGCAAACAACCAAACATTGTGAAGTGCACAATGGTGGCACAGCTTTTGTGCTGCAGATTGTGTGATCCACCACTGTCAGCCCTGCATAGGATTAGACTGCCAGTCTGCAATCCTATACACGCTTGAGAATAATTCCCACTGAACTCAATAGAACTTCATTTTGGGTAGACATGCATAGGATTGCACTGTTAGCCACGTGAAGTTCAGATGCTGTTCAGAAGAAATCTCATGTTGCCTGATCCAGGTCAGGGCATGTGAGCTACCTCACATAACATTACTTGTGGATTGGGGGAAACCTCTGAGGAGGGCTCAATTCCTGTTCACTTTATACCAGGCAAAAGGCCATTTGTTCTCTTTCAGAAGATTTTGGGGGTTTCTAAGTTGATTGTTTTTTCCTGAAAGTTCAACTGGTCTGTGTTGCTTGAATAGTTATGAACCTTTTGTTTTGTTTTATGGTAATTGTTGTAATTTGTATTAGAACATCCCTGTATTTGCATCCCCATAAGCCTCTGAGGGAGCATGAAACCTTTCTGCACTGTATTTCTTTGAACAGAGTCTGTGTTCAAATGTTGCATCTCCAGCCACTTTCTCACACATCTTGTTTATGTGCTATTAGAGCTGGATCAGGGCCATGGTAGTTTGTCTGCAGAGATGATTCTTTTTCCTTCTGAATTCCTGACATTTGAGTGCACTTGATTTTTCACTGGGAAGTAGAGCTGCCTAAACCAGGGGTGTCAAACATAAGGCCCGGGGGCCAGATGCGTCCCACAGAAGCTTTTTATCCGGCTCTCAGGCTCTCAGCTGCTGAACCATGCTGAGGTGTTACTGCTGAAAGGGCAACCCACTTGAAAATTGAGCTCTCCCATATCTTGAATATGATCAAGATATGTATATTTTCTCTTCTGTCATTTGCAGCTAATGAGTTTCCAAATGAGAAAAAGTGCTTATTTTTGGTCACGAACTGTTTAATGACATCACTTCCTGCCTAATGACATCACTTCCGGCCCTCAGCAGGTATCATGAATGCTATTCGGCCCTCTGTATGAAATGAGTTTGACACCCCTGGCCTAAACCTTCTAGTTTCTTTGCTGTTGCCGCTGTTGAACCAGAAACGGGCAAGTGTATCAAAGCTCTATTGTGACACTTGAAGTTACTGTGAGAGAGTCTAAAGGTAGTCAGGTCTCCCATGGTCATCAGAGATCTCCAAGGATCCATTTCAACAATGCAAAATGACAGAATTGTAAGAACATGAGAAGTGTCCTGCTGGATCAAACAAAGACCCATCTAGTCCAGCTTCCTGCATCTCATAGTAGCCCTCTAGATGCCTCAGGGCTGCAACAGCATGTCATGTTTACTCCTTTGTTGGTAGCCACTTCAGAAGTCAGCATGTGAATCCATCTCACTGGCTCTAGTACAGTATTCCTGAAGTGTGTTTTTAAAAAGGCACAGAGGCCTCATTTTCAAACTGTATAGGAATGACTTCTACTAAAGAAGCTTTTAACCTGGACCTCAGAGTTCCCATTTGTGCCAATGAAGACGACTATTTTCCAGCCTGGGATGTTGACTAGAGGCCATTACTCTCCCCCTCCCTGCTTTTAGTTTCCTCCTGAGTTTTAGTATTAGAGGCTGAACTAAGAAAATATTACCTAACTAAACAAGAGGTATGACTTTTCTCTTAGCTTTGCATGTTTTAGGTCCCAAAAGAGGAATACAGGAGGGGAAAATCCTCATGCCTCCGGAATGTCTCACTCCAAAGAGGATATTTGACACAGCATGTTCTAGCCTATGTTTACAGGAAACCCCTTTTTTCCATGCCATGTTTCAGTCAATACCCATGGCAGCCTTTCTGAGAGGCCTTCATTGAACTGGGTTGAATGCTGGGCTGTAGTACGTGTGACTGAAAGAGGCAACACTTTGCAGAAGAGCGTGTTTGCTTTCTGTCTGGAGATGTGTGACATCCCTTATAGTTTAATTTGGATAAAAATGAAAAGGTGTTGATTGATCCTTTAGTGTGACATTTTGGCAATAACAAAAGGAATACTGTTAGTTTATTCTGGGCAAATAAATTAGCAATTCCAGAAAGACGGTATCTTCATGGACGTTTCATAGTGTGCAATATTATGTATCTGGCAAAATAAGCAGAATGGCATTTTTGAACCCACGCCTATGCCTGTCTACTCAGAAGTAAGCCGTATTATAGTAAATGGGGCTTACTCCCAGGTAAGTGTGGATACAATTTATTTATTTATTTCGTTGGTTGAACCAGTGAATGTGGCATCTGGATAGGGTTGATTATTGCATAGTATCTCATAACAGGCCAAATGGGGGAAATGTTGGCATATAATATGCAGTAGATGGCCCAAAATTCTGGGCTCCTTTGAGAACTTAGCTTAATCTGAGAAGCAAGAATTTTTTCACCCATTGCATACCTTTTACATGTTTGGCATGATGATTCCATGAATCATTTCATTGCACTCCAAACCTTTTCCAGTCATTTTGAACCTTCTTGATCCCAAACTAGTCAAGTTTGTTGAGAATTGTAGCCCCAAATTCTTAAACTGATAAAATGCAGAATGTCCTTGTCAATGTGTATTGATTAAAACAAACACCAATAAGAAATCTTACAGAGAACTTTTTAGCTCATAGTCAGAGATACTGTTGGTTTTCCAGGGCCACTGAAAGGAAATAGATCTCAGCCAGCAAAATGAAACAACACAATGCTGGGTCTCGCTAACTATACTCCGTGCAAGACCAAACTTCAGTGTTCCAAACTTCTGTCATACAAAACTAGCACATACAAGTGCAATTACATTTATGACAGAGCAGGATGTACATTTAAGGCAGGGTTTTCAAACTGGGGCTTCAAACCCTGGCCACTTTCCCCTTAAGGGATGGGGTCAGGGTTGGGGGGGGGAAGGCAGCAATGTGACCCCCAGGATCGCGTCACTCAGGGGGCTTCAGGGACTGGTATGCACTCACCAGTCCCTGCAGCAGCCTGGGGTGTGGGGAGCCCTGTGCGAGTGTCTGCAGGGCTCCCCAGGTCTTGAAAAGTGAAAGCACAGCAATCGCGCTGTATGGGATTATACTGCCACTCTCTTGGCATTAGGCTGCAGTTGTAAATAATTGTAATGTAAGTACACTAAGGCTGCAATCCTAAACACACTTTCCTGAGATTAAGCCCCATTGAACAAAATGGGATCTACTTCTGAGCAGACCTGGTTAGGATTGTGCCCTTAGAGCCCAGTCCTAAGGGCCTGAGCACCGGCAGTACAAGTGTATCGCTGGCACTGGGTATCACAAATGTGCCGTAAAGCATGTGGTGGCACTGCCAGGTTGCAGTATGACTTTTCTGGGTGGGAGCAGGTGTTCTGGGGCAGGGGGAGGGACCAGCTTGAGAGAAGGGTGGCACTGGCAGAGGGTTCCTCCACCGGATCCTATTTCCTGCATTGGTCTGCAAAGACCTACACGTGGCTTCTCAAGTCTGCACCAGCAAAATAGCTGGCGCAGACTCAAGTAGCCCCATTGCGGGACATGAGGCTTTTCTTGGGAGAAGGGGACAAAAGTGACTGGAAGCGACTTGGTTTCTGATTTGCCATGGACGAGGTGGGTTTACTGTGTGAGGGTTTAGAAGTGAGGAAATGCTGCAGTGTGGATGTGTCTAAAGAGGATGTTTGTGGTGTCATTACAGATGTATAGCATTTGAGTTATGATTTTGGTGAAGATGCATTTCCCCTGTTAGGATCTATTTTAATGGATGAATGTCACTTGGAAGTGGTTGTTGGCAGCAGGAGAAAAGAGGGGGCCTGAAATGAGTATCACTGACCCCAGGAACTAGTTGGAGAGATGGAGCTTTCTTTTCCTGAGGAAATGCCATTAACCCATCACACCTGAATTGAATAGAATAGTCTCTTTACCTAGTATGCTTTTCAAATGAACTTGTGGCTTTAACACCAAACATTAAGTACATCTAAGTCCCACTAATATCGGGGGAGGAGGTAAACATGCACTTAACTTCCTCCCACTTGAAATCAGTGGAACTTAACATACTTGAGTTTGACTGGGTTATGCTCAGATTGACTATTATGTTTTGACTTATCTCTTCTTTGCCTGAAATGGAACCTAGCCAGGTTACATGAGATGCAAATGGAAATAGTTGCAGAGAAATTCTGCTCAATTAGTCTATTTTTTTTTTGTGGTTTTGTGGAGATATGTTTGATGATGATGATACAGCCCACCTTGCAGGAATGGGGAAGGAGTAAGGGGATGAAGGAGAAGTAAACACAGTCCTGGCTTCTGTGCACACTCCCAGGTACTTCTCAGAGTGGCTGGAACACATCCTTCACCCTGATGCAGGCAATCCTGGAAAGGTTGGTTTGCTGCCACTAGAGAAAGAAAGCAGACAACAAAAAAAGGGGAAGGATGTTGTGTACAAATGCTCTTATTCCCTACTTTTAAGCCAAGACTGGCTTCCAAAGACACTTAGAGTTAATGTTTTTCAAAGTATGACATCTTAGAAATGTGGAAGTTCTAATGGCAATCTCTACTGGCACCTGGTCAACGATGCCACATCCAAGTTCCTGGCTCCTCCCTCTATCAGGAAGGCTCGGAAAAAGCTGCAGGTCAACTCAGGAGCTCGCCAGTGAGAAAAATACCAACCTGCAGAAGCCGACTTCTGTTAAATTAATTTAGAAGTGCTCATGGAATTATATTCAGGACACTTTCAGAAATAGTTCTATAATTTGGAATCATTGCCTCTGTAATTTGAATGAATAAGCCATACTTAGAACTGAAGTCACTTTATAGATGGCTCTGCTACTCCATTCTCCCTAACCATATTCAGATGTGATAAGCTCTAAAGTGAAAGGGAAATCATTATTGCTACTTTTTGCTGTAGTCTCCTCTGGCTTAGTTCTAAATGGCTTCAGACTCGACTGAACAGCTCACAGACTCCAGAGCGTTGTGTTTTTGCTCTGAACAGCAGCACCTGATTACAAAATACAGTTCAAGAACTGCAATTTAAATGACTGACTCTAATGAAAAGTATAGTTTTAGTGTCTTCTGTATGTTTGTGTTGCCCTCTGGTGGATAGAGGTAATAGCCCTGTTTCAGAGAGATTGACTTAACTCCCTCAGAAACAGGGGGAAAAATGCAAAAGGTTGAACAGACATGGTTAGCTGTCATGCCATGGTCCATGTTACTTTCAAGTAAAGTTTTTTCAATTAAAATGAAAGGCACCTATTGATCTCATTCAAGAAAACCATGCCTCCCATTTTATTCTAGGAAGACTTCGGAGTCCAGCCAAGTTAAGCACTTTTGGGTATTGTTTATTTTAATGGGAAAGTTAAGTAGATGTGAAAATCTTCCCCACTGAAATCAATGGGATTTTAAAGTGCTTAACATCAAGAGTGGATCAAATTATTTATTTTAAAATGTGAATTTGACAATATTGTTTCTCCCCACCCCTCCTTTTTCTGAAAGATGTAGCATTGCATCTTTGGGTGGTAACGTATTTCAAGTAAAAAAAATTCTGTGGCACTTTACAAACTGATTCATTGTGATAAGAGCATTGTACACAACTTCCTTCTTCATTAGATGCAGAAAGTAAGATGAGAAGGTGATGAATTGAGAAATATGCTACATGATGAAAAAGCTTAAAGTTAATGGTGACAGAGATTTAACAAAGAGATTCTGGTGACCAGCAGAGATGCTTAACAAGGATAGAATGAATACATGTAGAACTGAGGTTGCAATCTAGCCTGCAAATGGTTGGCAACCTTCAGTCTCGAAAGACTATGGTATAAGCCTACAGCACACAGTATTCCCAGGCTGTCTCCCATCCAAGTACTAACCAGGCCTGACCCTGCTTAGCTTCCGAGATCAGACAAAATCAGGCATGTGCAGGGTAACAGTTGCTGTCCAACCAGTGTTGATTTGTATTAGGTCCTGACTTCAAGACCTGCCCTGCAAACTCATTTTATGCTCTGGCTTCATCAGCTGCTTGGAGGGCACATAACCAAATAACATTGAAATGGAAAGATCACTGAGCACATGGTTACTTTCCATGTCCACACTTCCTCTTCTTAAGGGAAGAGTGACACTGGAAGGGAAGTAACTGCATCAACAGCCATCTAGCGTGATCTTGCTATCCTAACCTTATGGAAAGCTGTGGGACAGAGCTGAACGACTCCTGTAATCTATGAATCAGCCTTTGGTTGGTGGGCAAATATCACTTTGTTGTGGCAGGTGCCCCACAGTGTGAAAAACTTTGATCTATTTTCCCCCTCTCACCTTTAAAAAGCAATAGAAAACAATTGTGTTTTTAGGAATCGTCTGAAGTGCATATTTCCTCATTTTTCCTCCTTTTAATTTGGTCTACAGTATTTGTTTTTTGCTTTAAATAAAGAAGCCTCAAACTGACGCATGGTCATATGTCAGCTAGGACTTAAAACGCAAGTCCTTGCTGCCTTGAGACTGGGAAAAACGTCTAGGCTGCAATCCTGTACAGTACATATTTTCCTGGGAATAAACTTCATTGCACACTGTGGGACTTCCTTCTGAGTGCTTTCATGGGGTTGCATGCCTAGTACCTTAATAAAAACTGGCACCAGCCTTAAAAAGCTGACCACTTTAAAAGCTAAAAATTTGACATTCTGAAGCTGTTCTTACTGATTTGCAGACATTCTGGGAATCCTTCAGGAAGCCTTTCATGAAATTGCAAAGTAGGGCATTACCACTCTGTGTGTCCAAACCTAATGCTTTTTTTTTGTGTTGGACTGGGTTGCATGTTATACAGTTACTCTTGTATTAGTCTTGTAGTAAAATCTTTCAAACTGATGCTAAAATATTTCCACTAGATGAAGGGAGCCATGTACACATGTAGAAAGCAAGGAAAATTGAAACCACTTATTCAAAAAATAATCAGTTGGCAAAGTAGCATTAGTAGTGACAAATGCAGCTGTCACCCACGCAGCATTTCTGGATTACGTGTCAGATCCATTTGCTGCAGGGAAAGATGGCCTATCTTCAAAGAAGCAATTAACTGAATTGTTTTCTTCCTATGGCTGAATGGAAAGTAGCTTTGGGTGGTGGAAGCAGAATCGTCATGTCTTATTCCATGTTAACTCAGGAAGATGTGGCCACAGTTATAGTTTGCTTGCATGGAAGTCTGCTCTGCATTTGCTTTGGTCAGAGGGAATGAGAGAAAACAGAAGGCAACAACAGCACGAATGCGTTCAAACTTAAACATCTTTCATGGATGTGACAGCTGGAATAAAGGAGAATTTTTCTTTGGGATCTATACCTTAAAGCAGGGGTCTCCAAACCCTGACCAGGGGCCAGATGCGGCCCATAGCAAGCGTCTTTCCGGCCCACAGCCAACCTCTTGTTCCCTGAAAGCCTCTGGCCCACTCAGCTGAACATGACCAGAACTGTGCTCTGATTGTGTCTGGAGGGTCTTCTAAGGGTTGGAGAGGTTGCATGAATGAGCCTATTCATTTATTCACTCATCTATGTTCCATCCCTAATTTATTTATTTAAATTTTTTTCCGGCCCTCCACACCACACCGGATATTTGATGTGGCCCTCTGGCCAAAAAGTTTGGAGACCACTGCCTTAAAGCAATGGTTTTCAAACTTTTAGCACCGGGAGCCACTTTTTTGAATGAGAATGTGTCAGGACCCACCAGAAGTGATGCCATGACCGGAAGTGACATCATCAAGCAGGAAAATTTTCAACAATCCTAAGCTGCAATCCTACCCACGCTTACCCAGGAGTAAGTCCCATTTACTATTATTAAAAGCATATACACAATAGCCTGTTAAAAGTATAGATCTGTAACATTTCCCCAAGTGCAGTCACATACCATGGAACCATCAAGTCTACTATATTAAAAATAAAATATTGAAATGAATGGGGACCCACCTGCAAGTGGCACGCGTCCCACCTAGTGAACTTACCACCACAGTTTGAGAAACACTGCCTTAAAGAAAGCACTGGGGTCTCCAGCATAAAGTTCAGCATTAGGGCTCACTTAATTAATCCAGTCACATTTGTCAGTTTTATTGTGCTGGTCGCCAGGCATCGAACTGAAAATTGTGCTTAATACTGTATTTAATCACAGTTTAATATGATGAAATGTTACATTGCACCTGTCATATTGCACATTGACAGTTGCTGTCACAGTTTAATAAGACTTTTATAATTAAGTAATACTGACTGTGAACATTTTGAAGTCTCTCTGTGCAGAAAGCACAGAAAGTTGGCAAACAATAGGTGCCAAGGTGGGGGTGGACCAGATGAAGACAGGGTCAGGATCCCAGCCTACTCTGCACTGGCCCCTCTCAGTAGCTACTGTGAAATGGCAGCCTGCCAATGCCACCCCTACACACACACACCTAAAGAATATTTTCCTTTCTAGTCTAGAGTCTAGAGAGACCTTTATTGGCATTAATTTTCCTTTCTATAATAATCTGGAATCATAAGTGTGTGTTGTCTTTTATATTTTGTAATGGTTGATTAAAAAAATTTTTTTTAAAGATATGCTGCCCTTTTCTTTGGCACATCCTAGAATCCAGTTCCGCAAATATTATGCTGCTTTTTCAGCTTCCTTACTTCTCGTCCTGAAGGCCTAAGCATCTTTGGTTCCTATGCCCTTTTAGCCTGCCCTGTCCAGGTCAGCCAATGACAACCTGACATCTTTTTATTTATCTCAGGATTTTGGCCATCAGAGCAGCAGTGTGACTTGAGGCAAATATATGGGAAGTTAGAGGAGATTGCCTTGCTGTGTAAAACATGGTGTTAAAAATAGCTTGTATTTCAAATTTATTCGTATATTGTTTTGATGTACTGTATTCTTCGCTCCATAAGACACACCTGACCATAAGTCGCACCTATTTTTTAGAGGAGGAAAACAGGAAAAAAATATTCTGAACCAAATAGTGTAATAAAATATTTAATAAACTGTAACAGAACAACATTTGAACCATGTAAAGTGAACAGCAGTCAACAGTGGCATTAAGAACCATTATCACTGTCATTAACAAATGGAGAGACTTAAAGGTTTGAGTACTCTAGTTTTCTGGAAACCCCAAGAACTCATCATCGCTAGAGTCAGAATTTATGAAGCTCACAAAAGAAGGTGCACACAAATAGGGGATCACATTATCTTTCTGCTACAATGATGTTCTGCCAAAACCCAATCCACTGGGCCTTGTGCCCGATTAAGGCTGATCAGTTCCCCTTGTGCAACTCACCAGTGCAGCAAGCAAAAGTGAGTCCAGTTCCAGTCCACAGATGCCAAGTAAATCAGTCCCATCAATCAGAGTTGCCAAATCAGAGTCCAGAACTAATAAGCCAAATTACAGTCCAGGGTCAGTCAAAGCCATCAGGGTATCCAAGTCCAGTCAGAGTCCAAATTCAATAAACCCAGTCAGTCTCCTCTCCTACCTCCAACCTGCACTCCTTCAAAACCCACAAACCCTTTCTGCCTCAGGTACTCCTTATATACCTGAGGGCCCTATTGCCTTCCAGTGGCTGCAGCTGTGCAGCACACTCTGCTGAATGCCCAGGCCTTACCCTTAAAGGGGCCACTGCTGCCACCACATCTACCTCCTCACCAGTTCTTCCGTGATTCCAATACAAATGAACAAGTGGAAAGTCCAACCACAACTTGAATTCTTAAGACACAACAAACCTCTGGATTTATGGTGAGAACTGAGCCTTACCTGGGGCTTGTGCAATAAGCAAACACTGGCATTCTGACCAAGGAGACAGTTTTTTCTTTGTGATGGGGGGGGGCTTACATTCAGATGCTGGATGAGGTGAGTGAAAGCGCCCCTCCCCTGCTGTGTGAGTGTGTGTGGGGGGCAGAGCATCTGTGTGTGTAAGAGAAGGGGGCAGCCTGTGTGTGTGAGAGAGGGAGGAAAGTGTTTGTGTTGCAGAGAAGTTGTGATGCTCCAGGCTTGGGGTGGGGGGGAAAGAGAAGCTGTGATGCTCCAGGCTTTGGGGGGGAGAGAGAGGCTGTGATGCTCCAGGTTTGGGGGGAGAGAGGATGTGATGCTCCAGCCTTGGGGTGGGGGGGGGAAAGAGAGACTGTGATGCTCCAGGCTTGGGGGGGAGAGAGAGGCTTTCCTGGGAGTAAGCCCCCTGACTCTAATGGGACTTACTTCAGAGTAGGCATGCACAGGATTGGGCAGCGAGACTGCCACCCCACCCACGCTTTCCTGGGAGTGAGTCCCAGTGACTCTGAGACTTACTTCTGAGTAGCCTCTGACTGCCCGGGAGAGCAGAGCGGGCAGGGGGCGGGCCCAGGGCTGGGGTGGAGTTTTTTTTTCAGTATTCGCTCCATAAGACGTGCACACTTTTCCCCCCACTTTTTTGGGGGGGGAAAAGTGCGTCTTATGGAGCAAAAAATACGGTATGTATATGCCAATAAAGGTTACAACAACAACAACAAAAATAGCTTGTAAGAGTAGGCAGCCCTTTCCAAGGAATTGAGTGTGTGTGTATTTAATACATTCAATTTATTTGGACACCTGGTATTTTTTTTCTCCATGTTATGTTGATACTCACTTTGGTGCAACATTGGAATCTGTTCAGTGGGAAACTGCCTAAGTTAATACTAGGAAGCTGATACTTTTTTGTTGTTCTCATAATGTAAGCAGGATATGGGTATTAAACAGCCAAATATGAAAACTGCTTTTCATCATATCAAAGCTGCAATGTGTACATAACGGACTTAATTGCAGCTCTTACTGTCGTGATATGACTATCAGATGACTTACAGGGATGTTTGCTAGACTGTTTTGCCTATAATTAGGGATCCTGGATAAAGGTCTCGCCCAGCCATTGTACTTAAAATGAGATGACGGGTTTGGTGATGTCCTAAAGGTGACAATATCAGAGCTGCTAATTATAACTAGATCACGCTTACTGAGGATGGATGGAACAAGTGATTTATGCTGTCACAAATTATGTTCTAGTTTTCCTCTCCCTCATCAAGCCACATTATGTGTTCATGATAGGCTCGTGATAGGAGAGAGCTGATATAATGGACACTTCAAACAAAACTAGCTACCATATAATTGCCGTCATTTTGAGAAGGGCTTGAATTTACCTTAGTGTGGAAATAGAACTTCATAGGTGCTTGAATAATGCTCTCTAAGCAGGTAATCCCCATACAGCAGCTGGACCCTTTGTGTCTTTTGAGAGTTTGTAGAACTGTTGGAGCAGCATCAAACACCTGACATGTTTGTGTTTAGCAGGCAACAAAATCACAGACAGATTACACCCCTAAAGTGCTAACGTGCTGTAAAGATTAGAAAGAGTGGTATTGACCAGTTTTCAAAATGCAGTTCTTTGTAGCTTACAACCAATTTTATCACTCAGAGTGCCTGTTATTTACAGGAATTTGTCATACAAATTGTTAAGTAATTCAGAAACATATCTGAAATCTGAATTGTGAATTAATCAGAAATAGTTTCCTTTGTTCTAGGTACTTGACAAAAATGTATACTTCTCAGATATGGGTTGTAAAGATGCAGACATACTGCTTCAAGATATGTACTTATTTAGCTTATTTTTATTTCAGTATATTTATATCCCATTTGTCTATATGAGATATTTAAAGCACTTAAACTAGTTAAAAGCTGCTATCATAAAACATAAACAAAACTGGTATTAAAATATAGTTAAAACAGAACACTTATAGCAATTACAGCACACTATAATTATTGTAGATCAGAGGTTTTTTATACACTTCCAGCATATAAAACAAATAAACTTGAAATTTGGGAAACCCATTTGCAGAAAGGAAATACCTGTGGCATTAACTGTTATCATAAGCACCTGACTGAAGAAAACCATGTGGTTCAAATTTCTACTTTAGATAAGAAATTCTGTGGGTGGCCCTGGCTCAGTCATTGTCTCTCAACCCTATCTCCCTCATAGAATTATTGTGAAAATGAAATGACCCTGTGTACTCTTCCTTGAACTCCTTGGAGGGAGGGTGGAATACAAATGTGATAAATATAACAAAGGGGAATTTTGCCAGTTTCTCAAGTAGATGGTGGATTGTGCTCAGATGGATACGGTCATTTTAATAGCTCTGGATCACACCCATTGTTACTGTGATGTGTACTAAATCTAATTTCATAAATGTACTTGGACAGAGTCTATAAGGTCATCAGACAAAATCATCATTCCAAAGCAAAGTGCCTGATGACATCTGTGAGATCCAAGTATTTAAAAAAGAACCCTTAAAACGTTTGGGTTGGAAAATAGAATCAAAATTACTACATGGTTACATCAGTCTGTCTCCCTGGCAACTTCCTAACATCTCATCTGTCCTGTTTGTTACATCCCCCCCCCCCCCAATTTTTGGTTACTATTATTATTTCACATGAGTGGCATCAGATGGCCAAACTGGCTCTCCTGTTGAATGATGAAGGGTTGTGTTGGAGCCTTATTGAGATATGCTAGGAATTGAGTATGTCATCAAAAATGTTTGCAGAACCTTAGTTTGAAACAGGGCAAGGGAAAAGAGAATAAGTGCAAGTGAATTTTTGTTTTTGCATCGTTCATTGAAGTGATTTCTCATGTTTCTGGACGTAAGGAGGGGTTGTACTTCCTATATTCAGGCAGTCAGCATACCATTCGAAAAGAAACTTTCACCATATAGATTGTACATCACCAGGCAAGTTCTTTTTTTAAATACTACATCAGCCCAGAGAAAACAGGGATTCAAGTTAGCTTATGGATACACTCTTTGTAACCAAGTAACATGCAAAGCTACCTCTGGCTGCTTCAAAAGTCATAGGGTGGCTTAGAGATGGAGCTAAAATTCGGGACTCTCATGACTCCTGCAACTCATTGGCTGTAGGCAAGCCTCTCTTTTAGCCTCATTCCCTCATCTGCAATATGGGGATAATAATACTTAACTTGTCATGCAGGATTGTCATAAGAATTCCAACAAGATGATACATGTGTTGCACTTTGAACATTTGAAAGTGCTACATAAATGCTTGTTATTGTTTCTGTAACATAATGCCTTGGAGAAATGGGGTGTTAGCCATCCTTGGAGATGGCTCCTTCTGAAAAATGAGCCAACAAAACTATGTGATAAGTGCTGTTGTGTAATTGAGTCCCTAGCTGCTTGCTGGCTTGATGAAGCTGTATTTTTTTCCCCCTGATATAATAATAATAATAAGGTTATTTTGTCAGCAGAGTTTACTTTCCAAGTATTTCCCCCCTTCTAGCACCCCAAGGCACAGTCCTACTGAATCAGTTACCATCTGCTTCAGTGTTTGCATTTAGCCTGGAGTGTTTGTGATCTCAGAACTATTTCCTGTAAATGGAATCCTTCATGCCAGGCCTGTCACACAATAGATATATAATTGGATAAATTCTAAGCTGGGAACTACAAAACAATAAGGAGAACTGCATGTTGTTCTGTGTGCAGTGCATGAATCCTTCCAAGTGGATTGCATGTTGTTGTTTACATATGGAAACTACTTAAGTATTTTTTTTTCCTTTCATTACTTTTTGGGGGGGATGTAACATCGTTGCACTAAAGGGGTCAACAGTTCCCAGGTACCAGGGACTGTTGTTTATACAGTTCCCCAGTTTATGTGCCTGAACTCCACCTGCTTACAATGTCATCTTCTCTGCATATCATTGAGCCTACCCTCCCCTCTCCTTCCTCCCTGCACCTCTCCATGTCCAAGACTCTGGCTGCCAGCAGAAGGAGGGGGATCACTTGGTCTTCAGGTATTTTACCCAAACCTTCCAATGGTTCTTCAGATTAACCAAGTTCCCTCTGATCAACCAATAAGCATGCACTCCAGCAGTTTACTGAAAAAGTTTATTAAAGCATTTCCATGTGAAATCCTTCCACTCCACCTACTGGGTGCTCTAAAGGGAGGGTTCCAAACAGTGAGTATATATGTGTAAAGGTGGCAGAAAACAACAAATTGATTAACTACATGACTAAATTCTCAGAGTCTCACTTGGTTAATCTGAAGCACCATTGGGAAGTTTGGGTAAAATACCTGAAGACCAAGTGATCCCCCTCCTCCTGCTGGCAGCCAGTGTCTTGGACATGGAGAGGTGCAGGGAGGAACTTCAGGGTCAGTGTTCAAGTGGGCAGAGGATCCCACTGCTCTCCAGTCACAAACCACACCACTACAGATTTACTTCTCCCACTTATAGTTAATGCCCTTTTTTGGTCCAGTCCTATCAAAATAGCCTTTGAGTCACAATCTGCCCCTCCATTGCAACCCCACATAGCTTCTACTTCTCAGGTGTCTGGCATAGCTCCAAACTGACAGCACCTGGTCTCTTTCCTTGCAGCCCCTGTGCTCATCAGATAACTGGCCACCTGGTGGGTTACTCCCTTTTGATTTCCAGAGCAGTGCGTTTCCACCCTGGCATCTAAATTGTTTTATTCCTCTGGCTGGGCAGTCCTCTGACTTCTCTATCTGCTTCAAACAATTTCACACTTCCCTTCAATCTGGATCTTACAGGAAAGACATTTCCCCATCAATACAATCTGGATCTTACAGAAAGGGCATCTCTCTTCAAATCACATCATTTCCAGCATTCTTCTTCCCACATTTCCCACTCTCCCCTCTGAAAGGATGTGATGGAGGAGGGAAACCCCCCCTTCATGAGATGGTAAGATAATGAAAATTTAGTAACAAAACTCAGCGTTGGATTCCTCTCTGTCTCCCACCTCCATTTAAGGTAATTGCCACTTTATTGCCAATAAAGCCTTAACCATCCCACCTTACTTTACCATGTGAACTAAGCAAGCTGTGTTCAGCAGCAGTTATGTGTGTCACTTAAGAGAGGAACATGTATGGGGTCAGGTCCTTTTATGTATACATAAGTAGATCTCTGTGGGAAGCTTGTAAATAAAACTATTTATACCTGAAGTTTGCCAGTGAGATCTTGTGTGATAAAAGTACAAGATGGTTGTGAGGTGCTGACATAGCTTAGTTCTTTATGGAAAGTGATAAGGAACTGACTCTGCCTTGTGGTAATGTTTTGTTTTTTTTAAAGTTAGGGTGAAGAAAGATGTAGCATTTTTAGAACACTGGGTCTAGCTTGGAAATGCCCTTGTTGTAATTAGTACAAATGCACCTCCCTCCAAGGCATACTCTGAAAAACTGGCTCTGTGAGTTTGTGGCATGTTTCAGTTTGGGGTGGGGGGAGCCAGCTGTGGAAGGTGTTATTTGGCCAGCATATATCACACCAGGTAACTAGCACAATTTCTAGCCCCCCTCTATTCTTAAAGGTTTTTCACTTGTTTTAAAAATAAGATGATATCTGAACATAGAAATATTTCTACATGCATTGCTTGGAAAGCAAAAACAGGCAACTGACCTGAAGCCTGAAAAGAAGAACAAGACTGTAATGGCTAAGTCAGTGCTCATCAAGCTGGTATCCATATTTACCAAGCAAGTTCTGAAGCCAGGTTCAAACCACAGGTGAAGGATTTGCTGTGACTGTTCTTTACATACATCACCTGTCTTCACCTGTGGACCTTTTTGGTAAGAAGTGATGACAAAACAAATATCAGCCATTTTCTTGGAAGGGCTGAAAACTACAATTCTCCATCCAAGTCTAGCCTGCTAAAGTTCTATCCCCACTGAATGATGACACCACTGCTTGTGCAATGTGCATCCGAATTCTGTAGTATCACAGTCGTGTGACTCCATCTCACCCACCACAACGCAGCCATGATCTCGGCATTTGGCACTAAAAATGCATGCTCGGAGCAGATACAGGTTTTGTTACACTGCACCATTTTTGGGAATTGCATGTTAAAATGTTCTCATTTATTAAAAGAGCACATTCTCACACAACTTTTGTGCACATTCTAAAGTAGTATGCCAAGAAAAACTGTTCTAACTTAGTGTCCTCCTTACCATGCTAAGTTTATGTGAACAGAGCCTCTTTTATATGAGGACATTGGAACCTGCAGTTCGCTACCAATAGTCAGAAATGGAACAGCACAGTAAAGATTGCACCATAGCTTAGATGGTTTCCGCTCTCATTTGTAAGGTACTGATGCCTATGATGAATATTTATTCTAAGAGGATGCAAGGCTTCCTTCCCCTGTGTTCATTAGAAATCACTAGTGCATATAACCTTGCTCTTTACAGAGCTAACCTCCATGGGATTTGGCCTATAAGGTGCCATAGAACCTGAAAAGCTAGATACGATTTCACCAGCCATCATAAGAATTGCCCTGCCTGATGAGAACAACAGGAGCCAGCCCAATCCTTCTGGAAAGAAAGTTCCATCCAATATAATTTATCTGCTTAGTTTCCTTGTAATTCCTCCCTTTCTCCCTCTACCCAATTTCATACTGATGCTGTCTTCTATTACCGGGAGTAAACATGCCAGGCTATTCACTGAATGCTCTGATGGGGCTACTCCAATAAAGAGGAGAAAGAGCAAAAGAAAGGAAATTTAATTTACTTTCAGTAACAAAGAGTAATTGGTTTTCTGTACTTTCATAAATATTTCCAGCCTGAAATCTCATCTTTCTCTGAAAAAGATAAATGAATTGTGTTTGGGCTTGAATGCCCTATATTGAAGAACAATTGCACTAATAAAGGGACTGGATTGCATATTGCTCCTAACCAAATTAATCACTGTCATCTGATGTAGTATTGTAGATTTATTTGTGGAAAATTTAGACAGTGTACCAGACAGTCTAAACTGTTTAATCCCTTTTAAATTCCAAAATAAAAGGATTAAATAATTTATCAATGCTGTTCATCTGTCTATCCCTCCAGCAGCTTTTACCATCTTATTTTTCTGGAACTATTAAAACCTCTTAGATTATATTTCACGCATTACTTATAATTTTGGCCACCACTTTCAAATTTAGGTTTCCTAATCCCCCAACCAATTTTTTTGTTTCCTAGAAAATATTTTCTGTCCCCATCCAAGCCCATAAAAAGTAATGAAGATAGTCATCCCAAACCCACACAGACTCCAGAAATGGGAAAATTTCTGAGCCAGGGTCACGGCAATACAAGTTTCATATTGTTTATGTTTTACAGGTGTGTATAGAAATATATGTATTTATACAATATAGAAAGCTGCCAGTCATCATGGATTGCTAACCAATAATATATAAATTGAACAATAATCTGAAAAACCTGTTCTGCTGAATGCAAAGCAACAGTTATTGAAAGGGTTCCAACAGTGCAGTTAAGCTTTGTTAGTTCAGGCTCAAGTCCCACAACTGCTGAGGGAGCCCCAGTGAGTCAACAGTTCCAAATGCTCAGAAGGAGGCTGGCCCAGTAGCCCATTTCAAAAGATGTCTTAATTACGGTTGTGGCTTCTTATTCATTGTGCATAGTGCACTGGCACCCACAATTTTGGAAAAGGGCAAAACAAAACCCTCAAAGATTAGTGTGTATGGTGTAACCAGCAATTGCTGGAGGCTCCAAGTTGGATCTGGTGCTGCAACCAGTGTGCTAGCACAGGAGCAGAAAAGGATTTGTAGGGTTCATTCCCTGTCTGCTCCTGGTGGGTGCACTGGTGGGTGGCTGCCGATTGGACTGCAGTTGTCAAATTTACACAATCACACATGAAAATAAAGAGCAAATCAGAGTTTGTCACTGCAGTCCAATTAGCATGGATCAGGCCAGTACTGATGCAAATAAAGTAATGTCTGGTTTGACCCTTGGAGTTGAGGCTGGGAGGTTAGGGCCAGGAAGTCCCATGTTTTGTTCTTTTTGGGGTGGGAAATCAGAGAAGACAGTTGATTGGAAGATCTGGAATAGAAATTAGTTTCTGTATCTCTGAGAGGGATATAAATGGGGGAATCTGGAGCAGTTAGATGCTTCTGAAATCTCTCAGGTATGAAGATGATTTCCTGTCCCCAGCATCTAGTCTACCAAAGTGAGCATGTTATGAATAGGTGCCATATTGGTGCCATGCATGCACCATGCATGCAGCATGCAGGTGCCAACTTGGGTGCCATATTGACATTATTCTGTATTGGATTCTGCCTTACACAGCTGGCTCAAGGCAGGCTTCATATGGCATGGTTGGATCCTCTGAAAGGTTTGACTTGTGGGGCTTACCTTCATGTTGGGGGGATTTGGGGTTGTTGTGGATTGTGGCAGCAACAAAGGGCTGATTGTGGAGGCCACAGACATTAGCAATGGGCTGTGCTAGGGTGCTCAGGTGCTTAGCTGTCAAAGAATGTAATATGCTGATGCCAAACCTGCCCCTTCGGCTTCTGCTTGTCACAACTGCATAGATGAACCACGGCTGATTTCACCTGGGGATGCAGAAATGACAGGACACAATCCTAACTTGTTGAGGCTGGAAGCAGGCAGGCCAGTGGCTATCCAGCACAAGTTTGGGGCTAAAAGCAGTGCAGCCTGAGGCAAGGGGAAGCCTTTGCCCTTACCCTGTGTCACGCTGCAGCAGTCCCAATGGTTCTACTCGGATCTGTGCCACCTGACAAGGTGGTGCAAATCTGAGCAGTCAGAGTTTGTACTGGACCGCCTGGGAGTGGGGTCAGGAACTGGCATAACCACCGGAACCTGGCCCTGCCTCCCACTTGCCACCCGCCCTCCCCCTGCCCCAAAACACGTCCCTCCTGCCTCCTCCCCACACATTTAGAAGTATTAACCGTGCTCTGGCCATTCAGACCTTATCTGTCCTGGCACACTACAGCTAGTCAAGAAAGAATGACTGCAGACAAATGCTGAATGCAGGGAGGGTGCAGCAGTGCATCAGCACAAGAGAGGGGTTTGCTGGCATGTGATCCTTGCCCCCCCCCCATTACTTATGCATGTGGATAACATCTCTTTAGGGCTCTTACTGGCTTATTAAAAAAACTGCTAGAAGTAAAAATTCAACCTTTCTCATTGATCCACTTTCACTCTTATATATTCTTGGGTTTTTTTTTCAGATCCTGGGTAATTTCAGTGTTTACTAGTTTGAATAATGTGCTGTGGCCACAGATTAGCAATTAGAAGTTTCAGAGTGACACTTTTATTGGGGCGTACCTGAGTATGACTTTGTAGGTTTAGCACACATTTTTAAAGTATGGAACTTTTCCGTTCATTTCCTTTCCATTCAGTATATTTTCAATAATTTCTTATTAAGCTATAATGATATTTTGTATATTCATATTTTTATATGGAACTGGAAAGCACCCAGCTGTACTTTTGTTGTTACTCAACAAGAAAGATTTTTCCCCCCTCCTTTCTTGTATTTCCTACATAAAGTTTCAGTCATAAAGCTCCATTCTAGGTATTATCCGGGTAGCAATTCATTGTGTATTTCTGGTGTACCACTTCTATTCATTCTAATGGGGCTCATGGATATTCAGTTCAAATTCTACTCATTCTAATGGGGCTCATGGATATTCAAATTCCACTGGGATGAACGGAGAGTGTGTTATAGCTGTAAGTTTTATCCATTCAGTTGTGTCCAACTCTTGGCAACTTTGTAGCAGTATTAGTAGATTGATCTCCTCAATAGTCACATTGACTCATTAGTTGTTGAGAACATATGAATAAACCTACTGGATTAGGCCAAAGACCCATCTAGTCCACCATCTCAATTTCCCCAGTGGCCAACCAGATGTCTCCACATTGTCTCTGAACCTGAAGATCCCCGTACATCCTTCATGACTAGAGGTGTTTGTTTCTTGTGAGTAAGGTAAGATTGCAGCCTGAGTCTTATTTAACTTAATGGGTTTACTTCTGAGTAAAACAACACTTTTCAAACACCTGTACACCAACAGCCAATAATAGACCTCTCCTCTGTGAATTGTTAAATTCCCTTTTTAAGCCATTTAAGCTAATGGCCAGTACCCCATTCTGTGGCAATTCCATACGTTAATTATGCATTATGCAGAAAAACATCTTGTATACTCTGTTCCGAACCTAGGACAGTCTGTTTCACTGATGATGCCCAGTTCTATTGTTATGAACATAAGAGAAAAGCTTCTCTCCACAGCATGCATAATTTTATAAACCTCTTTCCTTTTTCCCCTCTAAATTGAAAAGTCTGAAACACTTCAGCCTTTCCTCATAGGGAAGGTGCACCAACCTGCTCATCATTTTGGTTGCCCCTTTCTGCACATTTTCCAGTCCTGCAATATCCTTTTTGCGACTGGGCCACCAGAACTGTACACAGTATTCCAAAAGTGGCCATGCAAGATTTGTTGCAGTTCATATGTGAGCCACATTGTTGCTTCTGCTCATGTGATTCCTATATCCAGATGATTCTAAAGCAGCGTAGCAAGAAGCCACAGCAACACAACTTCCATGCTGGTCGGACAACACAGCTTTAATGCTGCTGTAACAACATGTTATTTAGCCCATATTCTTGCGTTTGTGAGACATGACGGTGTTTTGCCATTGTTTTCACTGAGAACATGACTGAGCTTTTAGAGTTACAGAGATGCATTAAAATAACATTTTAATTTTTTTTTTATAATTAGCATCTGCCATAAGCACAAGTTCTAGCCTAAGTGGTCATAAATAATTCTAGTTCAGAGCAGTATCATCTTCACTAAAGGTTTAAGTGGGGCTTTTTTTATCACTCAGATTAGAATTACCACTTATCTCATCCTTCTGGTTATTTTCACTGCCTTTCTGACTCAGAGATGTAAAATAAATTCCATAATGGTTTTTTAAGACATTTTATTTCCTTTCTCCATGATAATCAGATCTTCTGACAGAAGATGGGGCCAATTTTCAAGGACAGTAAATAACAAAAAAGAAAAAAGTGTACAAAGGGAAAAGAGGAGGACGTTGAACGAGGCCGAATTTGCTTGCCAAGTAGGAGTATCAAAGGCCCCATCCTAATTAAAAAGATCTAAACACCAGCGAGAACATCCAGCACTGATGTCATGCATGAACATATTTATGGTTTGTGCTCAAATAATAGCATTGCACTGGAAATTGTTTACTGGTCAGGCTAATCCTGCAAATTAAAAAGGAAAAAGAGAGGGGGCAAAAAAAGAAAAAGGAAGCTTTGCAGTTGTTCAGGAGTATAGAATTGGGACACATTTGGGAGCATTATCAGATTGGCACAAGAATCCAAAATACTTTAGGGGAAAAAAATGACTGAGGAGTCTTACCGTGAACAGCATAGTTTAAATGATCTTGTGAATAAGCTCTGAGTCTACCACCATTTTATTTCTCAGGAGGTTGAGTAGAGGGAGTCTTGCTCTGAATGTTAGACTGAGCCAGAAATGTTAGGGGAAGCGGTTTCCACACTTGCTGATGGCCTTGTGCCATTTGCTGTTTACTCACAAGTTATTGTAGTGTGGAACTCTGGCAACCTTGCAGTAACTCAAAGTTGTGTCCTGTGTCCAGGTCTCCTTCAACAAACTTCAGTCCTTTTGCACTGCTTAGGGGAAGGAAAGTTCTGCAGTTAGGGAGATGTAGCCATTCAGAATGTATTTTCTGGGTTCATACGGAAGTATAAGATGTCTCTAAAACTAGTTTCTCAACCTCAGAGTTAAGGCACAGGAGACCAACCAAGATCAGAGTAATTAGAAATTTAATACACTCTGACAGGCATAAGCTCCATCTGATAGAGCCAAGGGGTTCATTAATGATAAAATCTCCTATACCAGAATGCCTGAGCTTGAAAGTCTCCTACCAGATTGTAAAGATGCAACACAATGAGATTGGCTCAAAAGTAATGGGATTTTTATTCTATTTCCCCTCTCATTTCTAAACCTTAAAAGCTCATGAATTCTTCCATTCTTTTTAGAAAAACCATTTGGACTTCAAATTTGATTATGATATTCTACCAATTTGGTCTATGGATACCATGGTGTTGGAGGACCAGAATAGAAATCCACTATACTCGGGGAATATTTTGAATGGTGCCATTTGCTTTCTGGACATCAGGCTTGTATTGGCAGTGCATCTTTCTCCACTCTGTATGGAACACTCTCTTATTTTTGGATGGAAGCTTATTAAATGTTTCAATTCAAGTGCCCTGTCGAGTGGAAACAGTGCATGTAAATGTTTTAACTAAATAACAATAATATGTTGATTCATATTTATTGGGCTTTCCATTTAACCAGGGTCTGAGCCCATAATTTGACATAAATTTCATATTCAGTGTTAAGAGGGCAGGTAGGATTATTGACCTTCATTCCCTGCTTGTAAGCTCATGGTTACAGAATGTGAACTAGGGCCTTAAAAAAAAAATACAGTGAACCTCTACAAAGTTTATTTGCTGATGTTCACATTCTTTTTTCCCAGTGTCAGAATAGATCATGTAACATTTAAGTGAAATATTTGATGATCTATGAAAAATTATGACATGTACAGTACAAAATGGTAGATATCATTTCAGGCTACAGAGAGAAAGAGAGAGAGAGAGATTGCCTTCTGGAGTCACAAAGTGGTAATCCCTTTCCAGAAGGAACTCTTCTGGGTTGCTTTTGGCTCATTTCTTTCACATCTTACCACTTCATGTCATTGCCAGCCAAATATAAACTAACTGGAAGAATATCAAGAGTGGGAAAATATGTAAAGATCACTTGCAGAACTGGGGGTTTGATTTTTTGAATATAAATATGTGAGTCATTTTACTGCATGTGTTACTGCATGCATGTGTTACTGCATGCAGTATGTGTTACTGCATGAAAGTACTATTATTCATAGTAATGATATGGTAAGAAAAGTAGTACATAATAATAGCAAAGATAATTTTTTATTGGTCAAAAGGAACTCAAAAGTATGAATCATGGGGCTACCATTTCTTAAATTCCTTACAAAGTTACACTTTTAACTCATTTGCTAGGAACTGGGTCTAGTGGTTTCAAGTAGGACTTAACTTTTAGACAAGTGTGCTTAAGAGTTCAATCATAGTCTCATGATTCCAGAGATAGAATCTGGGACCATCTGCATGCAAAATATGTGCTCTGCCACTGAGCTGTAGCCTCTTTAACAAGGACTATGTTTTTTAAAAGGCTTCTTTAAGACCAGCACTTCCAGCTTCAGCGGTCCCCAGAAGTGAACACACAAGACAGGGTAACAACACAGATGCGTTTTCTGGAGACTAATATCTGTCAAGAGCCGGACAGTCACATTTTACACCAGCTACTCTCTGTAGAGGGCATATGGGTAGAGAGACCACCAAGGCATGGATCCTGTTTGCATATACAGAGCCCTGTATAGGCAACACTGAGACAGACAAGAAGAACATTCCTCCATAGAATGACAGAAGAGGAACAGTTCGTTTGGTTTAAACTTCAGGTGACTATTTTTTCATTAACATGGATAGTAATGATGAATCAACAAAAAGTCAACACTAAAATGTTAAACCAGTTTCAAACTGTGGCAGTTTATTCAGGTAAGGAACCATGGGAATTATAGTCCTTGGACAGAATAATAGTCCTGCTGTCAAGGCTACAGCTGAGGGGAGCTGTACCATTGAGGAACATTGTAGGAAATAAAATGCCCAACTAGGTAGATCATTAGTTTGATCTCACAGGGCACTTTGGATATACACTGGAATCTCTCAGGGTGAAACCAAACTGTGCCAATAGTCTCTATAATATGTTGTGGCACAAATCCTGGACAACAGCAACAACTGTAGATACACTCTAATCTGAGAGTAACTCCACTGTTTTCATTTTAACTCCTTTGGAAGGAACGAGGGCCAACCCAAGACTTCCTGATACCTGAGGCAGCATGCCAATTTCTGCCCCCTTTATTGGATGATGTGCCAGCCTTTGTTCTTCCCACTTTCTTAATGTTCCTCCCCCATTTTCTCTTTCTCTTTGTCCCTTTTCTAATCCAGGGAGTGAAGGGAGAAGGAGGAGCAGTGGAGGAAAGTAGGTGGGCAAATATGGGTGCCCTCAACAAACAGCTACCCAAGGTGACTGCTTCAGTTGGCCTTGTGGATGGGCCACCCTGGGAGGAATTCAGTGGTCTGATGCAGTATTGCAGTTTCTTGTGCCCCTTCCTGGATTACGCACATTCAGATAAATCTGGATTACGCACATTCAGAATAGAAAGTCACTTTGTGTTTTCAGGAGAAGCATTTAACTTTGGATGTGTAAATTTAGTCTAATAGACTGAACAGCTTTGTGTGATTTATTTCATAAAAAATGAGAACCATTTTTGTGTGTAGGAACAGTAGCTCAGTGGGAATATTGTTAAACTGCAAGAGAAAAAAATGCACTTGTCTTCTAATAACCTGACTAGCTGACAGATTATAGTACAGGTTTTTGTAAGTAGACATGAAAAGAATGCCAAATTTATCTTTTTTGGCAATACTCATGGAGGAATGGAATTGGCTTAGAACAGTGGGAACTGAAGAACTAGTGGTTAAAAAAATGTAATTACTTGCTGCTCTAATATGTAAAATAAAGTCTTTATGACAGTTTGATTTGATTTGATTTGATTCTGTTAGCTTTTCCGACTTCGTCAGTTGCAACAAGCTATGACTAAATCTGGGATGAATAACTGCATGCAATAATGCAAACTGCCTTTGGTAAAACAATAATGATAGCATGGAGATAGCACATGTCAAGGATTCAAAGTGCTTCGCATACAGTAGCTCATTCATCTGTAAGGTATTCATCTGTAAGA
The DNA here is from genome assembly GCF_035046505.1 of Tiliqua scincoides. Classification (NCBI taxonomy): domain Eukaryota; kingdom Metazoa; phylum Chordata; class Lepidosauria; order Squamata; family Scincidae; genus Tiliqua; species Tiliqua scincoides. Next base: position 83,992,450 of record NC_089824.1, read on the forward strand.
GCTTTGTAAGGTAGACCAGTATTGCAGATGGGCAGATCGAAGAATAGTGGCTAGCCTAAGGCCCACCGCCTGGCTGAAACAAGATTTGAATTAGGGTCTCTCTAGCTCACTTTCTTAGCTGCTCCCAATTCACGACAGAATACAGCCCAACTTTTTCTCAGTGGAAAGCTCTTTCCCTGTTTCTTGTATGGCTTGAGTAATGATCTATGGACATATAAGAGAAATGGGTTGGGCAGGTCTGTGTTCTTGAAACAAGACATTCCTATTTCAGAACACTGGACTCATGGAGTGTTGATATATTCATGACCCATGAACACTGCACTGACTTGGATGGGAAAGATGTTGTTCTGGGCCAAAATGAGAGAGGATGTTTCATGGACATTTTTTTTCCTCTTAGAAAATGTGCAGTCTCTTACCAATTGGGGGACAAACACACAAAAACAGTTGCTTTGAGGTGCCCCTGATTTAACAGTCTACCTCTTTTGAGACCACACCCACTTTTCACTGCTTTCTTGTACCTTTTTTATTATTTTTATTGACTTTCAATGTAGAAACAGCGAAGTTGTCAACTAAACAAACTCATTTGGTGATGGTTATGTGATGGAGGGCAAATTAAGCTCACGGGCAATGCCCTAATTTTGAATAGCTTTGTATGCCCTCATTGCTGTTGCAATGTAGCCAGATCTGATTGACTGCATAATGATTTTGCTGTTTCAATGAAGGAGATTTTTTTTAAATTGAGCCTAAGCAACAACCAATTAGATTTGTGAGTAGCAGTGAACACATGTTAAACAGTTAAGATAGTGTTTGGTAGTGCTGAAAAGTTTCCTGTCTCTTTGTACCAAGATTCGAACCTGGAGAAAATTCAGCTCAACTACAGGTAGAGAATTGCCTGATGTTTTGAGAACTGTGAGGCTAGAATCTATCCAACTTCAGCGCCATTCAGAGAATTGTTACCATAAGAAAGTGGTGCCCTAAATTGCAGTCCTAAGGATACTTCCTAGGACGTAAGTTCTGTTTAACTTAGCAAGACTTACTTCCATAAAGGGATGTTTGGGATCAGATTATGAATTAGTCAGAACCCGAGCACACGTCTGGAATCTGTTTCCAGCACTGAGCAGTGCTTCAGGATGCTTGCGACATGCGTAACAGTGTCAGGCATTACTGAAAAACAGCAGTATCTATAGATCACTTCCAACTTCCATCAGGCTGTTTAGAGAGGATCTCAGCAAGAAGAGGTAAACCAGTGGAAGATTTTGCATATCCCATTAAAAGAAATGCAAGTCACACAGGAACACCTTTCTGCATAGGCATAGGTTGTTGCCAGACAAACACATAGAGGCTCTTTTTGAAAGCTGGAATCTGAATGCTGAGGCCTCTCTGGGGGCTTGTTAGAGTTAATTCTTCTAAAGTCTAATACCATTGCATAGCAATGCTGAACTGATGGACTGTGGACCCAATACAGCCTGCTACACAATTTCATCCTGGCAGCCCTGCCAAATCTATGGGTACCTTCCATACTAGCCACTTTATCTGGAACTAACATCATTTGCTCACTCATCTATTCCTAAGAATCCAGATGACGCCCATGCCAAATGGTCACAGACCTGTAGTTCCCCCACTGTTTTTCTGTTTTTTCAAATGTTCATTTCTCTTGGCCTACTTTCAGTGCAATTGCAACTGCAGCTATTTCAAGTGTGATCTGCCTGTACTTGACTCTAATCCCATATCTCTGACCCTGAGAACACCCACCTATCTCCTGGTAGATCCCCACCATTTCATATATGGACACTTTGAAACTGACCAGGTTTCCCCTACCTTGGGTGCCTGCGACTAGTGCAATACTGTCTTTAGTTATTGTGATAGTGGGCCAATAGGAAACATAGCAGTGACTCAGTCCCTGTCCAAAGTACTTACATCTATAAGCACAAAATTTGGAGAGAGGAGTGACTGGGTTGTTAGCTAATGGCAGCGAGATCAGGAATCTATATAGTTGTTGGAATGTGGGAGGATAGAATGAAAGGAGAGTAGGATCTCTTAAGTAGAGATTTGATAGAAGACAGTGAAGTGATACAAATTGATAGGAGGCAAATTGGTGTTCCAGGCATAAGGCATAAAGAGGCAGGAGGTCATGGAGGCAAAACCAAAAGCTGAAGGATATCATATGAAAGAATCAATTTACAGTGGTGTACTCTTTGTTCCCTCTCTTGCTACTGCTGGCTAAAGGAAGGAAGTGTGGGAGGAATTCCACAGCATTGGATCATAGCATCTTTCCATGGAAATATGATGATTTAAAACAAAGAGAGAGAGAGAGAGAGAGAGAGAGAGAGAGAGAGAGAGAGAGAGAGAGAGACTCAAATTCAAGCAATACAGCAACAAATAAAAATGAACTCTTTATTAAAGAAGCTCTACAGCTAGTACAGAGTTGGTTGCATTTCTTATGAGTGAAGGTTAAATGCTAAATGTAACTCACCAATTATTTGCAGCCAACTTGCAAATATGCCATGTCAGATGTGACAGTTTAAAATAAACTTTATGGGAGTTTTGCAAGGGAGGTCATGATCTTCTTATTTTCCTTTGAGCACAGTCCAGCCAAAGTAAAACAGTGTTATTTTTCAATTGAATTCAATGGGAGACATTTAAGCACAAGCTTAACTCTTCTATTGTCATTAATGGGTCTTAAATATGCTTATTTGTAAGATCGAAAGCAGGAGCTATACCTTACTGGGATTTTTTAGCTTGGAAAAGACTACTAAGTGGAGCAGAGATTATAAAGGTTCACAAAATTATCGTGCACAGAAAGAGAGTAGAGAGAAGTTTTACTCCCTTTTTCATAATGCTTGAACCTAGACCCAATGGAGTTGTTGGTGTATTAGGACAGATAGAAGAAAATACTTCTTCACACAGTGCATATTTAACTTATTGAATTCACTGTAATGAGATATGGTGATGTCATTGACTTAGATGGCTTTTACAAGGGAACTAGAACTCTCATCCCTGGCTTTCTCTGTCAGTGACGTTAAGACATGATGGCTATAGGGACACTTTGTGTTAGCCTGTCTTGGAATACCAGATATTGGAGAGCAACAGCAGAGAAGGCCCGTTCATGTCTCATGTTCAGACTTCCCATTGGTGTCAGATTAGCCACTGTGGGTTGCAGAATGATGATCCCACAGTTCTGTTCTTAGTGGTAAAGAACATGTTCTCAGAACAGAATGGCCTGGTCCAGTTGTTGCCTCTCTGAGAACCTGATCTTAAGCAACGTGCGCCAACCCAGTGCTGGTGTGCACTGTCACAAAAGTGCTATAAGGCATGCCTGTGGTAGTCAGCACTGGTCCAGTGCTGGAGCAGGCTCAGTGCAAGCCTGCACTGAACCGGTACCAGTTGGAGGCTGGCCGGATGCCACCTGAGAATCCATCAGCACTTCACTCAGTCCCTTCCTTCACCAATGCAAATGTTTCTTTCTGTAGGAAGGGAGGAGTCCTAAGGAGAGAGAAGGATTGATGGATTGTTAGCCTGCTGCCTCTCTCTCTCTCTCTCTCTCTCTCTCTCTCTCTCTCTCTCTCATTAAGGAGGCTGTTGTTAAAGGACTGTTCAGTTTTTAAAATTGATTTTAAAGGGATGCTTTTTTCCCCTTCTCCAGGGATCAGCACATTCCTTCTCATTTGCAGGGGCCATTCGTGTTGAGTCAAATCCATGTATAAAAAATCCGTGTATAAATAGGCTGGACCTGTACTTTTAAATGCAAGTCTCTATCTATATCAGTGTTTCTCAACCTTTGCTCTCTGCCATTCCACTTCACGAGGCCCACCTTTTCAAAGTACCACCAGAAGTAACTGATAGTGACATCATTACTAGTTACTTCTAGGTTGGGAGGCCATGTGCAACACAACAAACATCAGTTAGAGGCTCAGGGTGGACGGGAGGGCTTTAAGTGCTGAAAAGCATACCGTGGAGCCTCCTGCTACAGATTGTTGTGTCATGTTCCTAGTCTCACTGCCTTTTGGCAGGTGTCTAGGGATCCTGCAAGTACCATCAGCCACCACATCAACTACCACTGGTGGTACCCATACCACTGGTTGAGAAACACTGCACTATATCATACCACACTGTTTTGCATGCAGGAGGCATCATCCTGTTTGTGTGAAGCTTTAGTTGCCCATTTCTTCACTAGAAGCAATTCAGAGTCTTCCAGGTTCAGACATCTGCAGCTTTCAATTGTGCAGCCTGCAAAACAGCTTAGGCAGTAAGTTTGAACCTTAAAAAAAATCAAGGTTTATTTTGATGTTTGTAAAAATGTTGCTAGGGAACTATACTATACCTCTCTGTGGTTAGGCAGAAAATGACTTACAGGCATATAGCCATGTTTATGTGGGTACACATGCACTTCCAAGCGCGCTGTAATTGGAATGTAATTTCTGCAGTACATGATGTATCAAATGCAACATCTCGTACGCCTGCCATGCTGTTGCGAGGAGTTTTAAAAGAAAATTGGAGCTTCTACACATAGCCATATATGGCAGACACAAGGAAACAAAGGAATTACATGCTATTGTTAGTTTTCAAACAAAAATCAGATGAGAAAAAGAATTGAAACAACTTCAAAGCATAATTGATGCATATCGTCATGTATCTGTACTGGAACATCTGAAGTCCAAGTGTTTGATCTTCAGCATCATCTATCTAAAGGTAATCTTTAAGGTTGTTTTTTTTTTTTAAGGTATCTCATAAGGAATAGGTAAGTCTAACAATAAGAAAGCAGATGTGTGGGGGTCAGCATAGTTGTAACTGAATCCAGACTCTCTTCTGGATGTAGGGACAAGAAGGGAATGTTCCAATAAAGTTCACATCATAAAAATCTGAGTTCTTTTTTCCCCTCTTGGTTAAACTTGGATTCACGTATGTAGGATTTCTTGGGGCTTTCATGTGGCTTGACTTTAGCACCATACAAAATCATTGCATGGGAGCAAGATTATTTATTTTTTATACAAGAATGTATTGGGGGTACTAAAAGGCAGAAAGATCTTTGAAGGCCTGCAGTGTGAAATAGGAAAATACTTGCCCAGTCTAGACTTTGGTTATTTCAGTCGGGAGAGTACCCTAGTCATTTTGGTGTATTTGGGGGAAGGGGGGTAGAAGAAAAAATTGATGAAATTTTACATACTGAGGCACAATCCAATCAAAACAAAATTCTCTTAAGCATATGCTTCAGTCTCTCCAATTGAAATCAATGGGACAAAAAAGCAGCAAGTGAATATTTATTATCAAATATGAAATAACACATTTGTTCTAGTTCTTTTCCTCTGCTCCCCAATAATTAACAAATGGGGACCAAATTTTACAAAGTATTCTGCCTGGTCTGTTCCCTCATTTTAATGCATTCTGTGAGTTTCACTGCCCTTGGTCTCAATACCTATTTGCCAATGAGGATAGTGAAAACTCTAAAATTAAGTCATTTGTGTGTAATTCAAATTTATATAGACATTCATACATTCCTGGTTGGATCTTGTTTTTTTGTACAGTCTTTGCCCTTCAGTAGTCTGCTTAGTGACTGAAAGAGGATAATTATGCCTGATATCACTGTAATTGCATATATGACTTTGTTAGAGAGCTTAATTTTGACTAGATTGTGCACAATGGGTTTTCCCTTGTGTCTTTTTTTCCATGTAGTTCAGCTTTCCATACTAATTAATTGCCTCAAGTCACATTCTCTGTGACACTATCGTTCTGTGCAATATGAACTGTATTCTCTTCTTGTTCTCTTGAGTCATTTCAGCAACACCATCCAGAACATCCTATGTGGTCATTAGAGCGGCTTAAGTCCTCTTTAAGTATAGTAGCATACTTGCTGTTCAACTTGATTTTCTTTTCTACATCATACTGCAAATACGAGTACTGTGGCATTGGCTGTGCAGTTCTTACAGTTTTCTTGTTCATTTTGAATTCACAGAGAGAGAGAGAGAGAGAGAGAGAGAGAGAGAGAGAGAGAGGCACACTGTAAATCAACAACATTTTGCCACAGAACATTTGTGGGCTGCTTGTAATTAATGGGGTAGTTAATCCTAAAGTGCTCCGAGGGTGCTGCATTCATAAAAAACTGTGCAATACTCACACCATGTTGTAAGCCGATGAAAAATCAGTCCACATCAGATAAGAATGCGTATATTTTAAAAATGCAGTTCCCCTTAAAATCCTGACTTAAGAGCCAACTTCTGATACACAACTGTTTCATAACATCCATAAACATGATTGGTCAAAACAACCCACAGTCAAAGTGTGAAGCAAATTCTGCAATCACCATAACATTTTAGGCTTTCTGACAGTTGCAGGGAATGTGTATCCTACAGGATTTCTGGATGATGCAGGGATTGATGTTACAGTCCTGTGGACTTTAGGTTTCATTTGGAAAAAAACAATATTGCTGGCTCTGAAAAGAAAATCTCTTCTGTCCAACATACAGCCTTATTCTTTAAACCCGTGGTTCTCAAACTTTTTTTTACATTGTGACCCACTTTTTAGAATGACAATCTGTTGGGACCCACTGGAAGTGATGTCACTGACCTGGAAGTGACATTATCAAACTGGAAGTTTTTTTTAACACCCTCCCTGTATGACAAAATCAAGTCAATTCATTAAAAGTTTATAATAATATTAAGGCTAAAATCCTAACCACACTTTCCTAAGAGTAAGCCCAATTGAACAAAATAGGACTTACTTCTGAGTAGACCTGGTTAGGATTGTGCCCTAAGTTTAAAAATTTAAACTTAAAATAAAGAAGAACCCCCCTAACCCTTCCAAGCAGTTCCCCAAACATCCCAAAGGCTGCAATCCTATCCACACTTACTTGGGAGTAAGCTCCATTGACTATCATTGTTAAAAGTATATTCATAGTAGCCTGTTAAAAATACAGATCTGTAGCATTTTCCCCAATGCAGGCACATACCATGGCAGTATCAAATCTCATATTAAAAACAAAATATGCATTGAAATGAATAAGGTCCCACCTGAAATTGGCTTGCAACCTAATGGGTCCTGACTCATAGTTTGAGAAACACTGGTTTAAACCATTCTCTTGCAGTACCATCCTTTGAATGGCAGCCACTAGGGAATGACTTTGCCAGTATGGAAAACTGCACATTTTAACAGAATCAGCAGGTAGCTTGGTAGCTAACTCTTGCTCCTACTGTGCTAGAATCTCAGGTTCCCACTGCCTATAAACCTTTTGTAACAGCAGACCTTTAATACTACTTCTTAAATGACACACTGTTGGTTTAAAAGAGAAGAAATGAAATATACACATGCATTCAAAGCAGGGTTTAGTGATCTGGATCAGGCCATGGAAGTGAATGCAGCTGTCTTTTTACCACTAACTGTCCAATTGAAAATTCCCTTTACTTGTGTTTGATGTTACTGGAACTATTGGCACATATTCATGTGTGTATGCATCTGTCATTCATAATTTACATGTATGACTTCAGTGTACCTACAGAAAACACAGTCCCTGTGTAAAGTGGGAAGCTGTTCTCACTTTGAGTCTCCTCATTAAACTTCAGTTCTCAAAGAATGTTTAGGAGCACACCCTGTTTCATTTGTCCAAGGTTTGTCCATGACACAAAATGCCCAAACCAGGTAGAGGGAGGAGGTGGGCATAGTTTTGCTGAAAAGGGGAGGCACTTGCTTACAGACCCATGACCTGATCCTTTAAACTAGGTCATTGGTTCCCAAACTCTCTGGGAGTTTTTATATTGTGCATGAAGCAGCAAGACTTAATGAGTCACTGCTGCTTCCGGGGGGTGCAGGGAGCCTGCAGACCCCTCAGCAAGCCTCTGAGGTACCTCTAAAATGCCCCAAAATGTGATTGGGAGCTACTTCTGGTTTTTGGGCTGGGGCATCATGCTGCCCCAGTTCCAGAACCTCTGCCTTAAACACTAGTTCCAATGTACATCTCACTGATTGTGTGCTGTATTCTCCAAAGATCTGGGATATGAAAATGAATCAGATTGATTCAAAAGCACAGACTGTAAGTTGACCATGACAGATCTTATCAAAGAGCAGTCAGCTTGTATCTTACATGCACTGGGCTTGTGTTCAGCCTCCCCCCAAAAGGCAGAGAAAAACACTTTAAGTAGTGCAGGAGATTCCACTCACCTTTTGACTTACTCTGTGTCCCTGAAAGAGCCTGGAGTGAGAGAATGAAGCTGCTGTTTTCTCAGTTCCCATGTGTCTCTTGTACTGTCCTTTCAGTTCTTAAAGGAGACCTATGTATTTGTTGAATTTAAGAGTATTTTGACTGTGCAATTTTGACTTAACATGCCAACGTTGGAACATAACTGTCACATAACATTTGGGTCAACTATATACAGTCATGCCTTGGCAATGGCAGGGGTTCCGTTCCTCGATGCCAAAACCCATGTATAAACAAATCCAAACCCAGACTCTGAACATGACCGGAGCTGCGGAGGGGTACAGGTCAGACTGCAACACAGGTCGGGAACCTGCATTGAGTCAAATCCTGGATTCAAAATCTGTGGATGACAAGGTCTAACCTGTACTGATGGTATATTTACCGGATAGACATATCTACCCTACATACAGCCTATGAGGAGGTTATGATTAAAGGTAATGTCAGGGGATATTGTAGATGATTCCAAAAATCTGCTGGAATTTCAAGCACCATATAACGATTAACCCCCAAAATTCTATTTTGTTCATTTGTTTGGAATTCTTTCCAAATTAAGTTAAATCTCATCAAAAAAAAGACTTCAGTAGGACTGACAAAAATGAAGCCTTGCTCAATTATTTTGTTGATGTGCTCCCAACCCTCTTGAACGTGACACATTTGTATTGGTGGCTCTCAAACGCAAGCTACGTGTACACTTCAATCTCTTCTGTGACATATATTGTAGGTTTCAAGTTGAAATGAAATGTCTCCACATGTTCTTGATTAACCCCAACACTTAGCTACACAGAGTCTGAAGAAATTCTACACTACAATCTTAAACCACTTTAAAACAGGCTTGATTCCCCCCCTACCCTGCCTCAGGAACCCTGGGAATTATATTTCTGTAATGGTGTTGAGACTTCTCAGCAGCCATACAAAACTGTAATTCCCAGAGTTCTTTAAGGGAAATTAAGATTGTTAAACAAGTTTAAACGTGGTTTAGGTCTATAGCACAGATGTGTGCATTCCTCAGTGCACAAGGGGAGAGAGAAGTACAGGGAGAAATGGAGTAGCGCTTGGAAAGAGAGGCTGGTTAACAGAAAAATGTAGGCAGAGCTGGGATTTCTGGATCATTCCAGTTTCTTCATTGAACATTGACGTTACACTCCAATTATTTATTTATTATGAGTGTTCTTGCCATCTCTCATTCATCTAGGATTGATGCAGTCCACTAACCTGCAAGTAGATCTCCATAAACATAGTGGCACTTCCTTCTGAGTAGACATACATAGAATTGGGAAGTTATTCAATAGTTTGAGGAGAATGCTCAAGATTTCTTATCTTACTAGTTGCATCTAGCTGCTGAACATCTTCTGCTCCAGTTCAGGGTGTACTTGGTGACCCATGGGCACACAGGGCGGCTGGAACAGGACAGCTTTGACACTCTCAAAAAACATACAAGAAGAGTATGTTTTCTCGTCTGACTCAACATCTGGGAAGTGTGAAGAATATTTCCGGCCTTCTAATCAATACCTCATAATTACTTGACTTCTCTGATTGTGATACTGATACAGAGCTAGCAAAGAAAAAGATGCTGCTTATAGGTATTAAGGTCTACTGCCTACTCAGCTATGAATCTCAATAAGTGGTCTTGGACAAGCTATTGTTTCTCAGTCTAACCCACATTTGAATTCTGAGCTTCATGGAGGAAAGGTGGTATACAAAGGCATAAACCGTATATTATTTATTGTAGTTAACATTTGAACCCATTATTTCGCATACCTCAGACTGGCAAGGGAGGTTCAGTAGGTTTCATGCGTTAAAAATTGGTCACTGTGTTTAATGTAGTGGCCCAAATTCAACCCAAGTGCAGTCTGGTATCTTTGTTGGAGGGTGCAAGGATAAATAGAATGCCAGATGCAAGTATCTTGTGTACTTCCTGAGCATCTGGTGGGCCACCGTGAGATACAGGAAGCTGGACTAGATGGGCCCTGGTCCTGATCCAGCAGGGCTGTCCTTATGTTTGTAATTTTTTGGTCACCTCCCCCCCCCCCCACCGGTAGCTAGTATTAATAACAAAGAAGTCTAGAAACTTTTTTTTGAAATTGGGAAATCAAGTGTTTTAGGTTGCAATCCTATTTTTGGCACATTATATTTATTGAAATTTTTGCAGAAAAAAACATTTGCACTTTCAAACTGCAATCCTAAACATGCATACAAGGTGGTAAGCACTGCTGAACATGGTGGCACTTATTTTTCAATTAAACCTGCATAGGATTGCAATGTTAACATTCCACTTGTGTGGTGAAATCATGGAGAAACGAATATATACAAACTTGGTTAGGGTGTAAATATAACTGTGTTCAGAATCTCAAGCCAAAAAGAATTCTTATATCTTATATCCATATATCAAATGGAAAATGTTCTTTAAGCATTTTACTTAGCAAAACTCATTTGTACGAACACTGAAATGATCCAAGCAGAAGTTAGACCTTCTTGTTCTATATATGGTACAGAGGAAGGAAAGGAATATTTTTATGAGACAGAAAAGGAAGGCAGGACTGTTGAAATCTAAACTGTAAAACTCATGTTGCAACTTAAATGAATGTTAATAGGCACTGTGGCTTAACCGAATAGCTAGTAATAAACTACAGTTTTACATATACGTCTAATATTTTTGTGCACCAAAAGAAATGGGAGGTGAAGAGATCCAATCCTAGAATGTTTTGCAAAGCACAAAAATAATGTTTCAATAGCTACCCCTCTTTGAGCCCAGGCAATATTATGTAAATCCAGACCATTTTGGGGGGTTAACCACAAAAATGTGTGCTATTTGCTTTGTACCTACTATATAACACTTTTTCCCATGCATGAGTCAATTCAAAATATTTCATAATCTACAACAATGAAGTTTCACTATGTTATTCTTTGCCTATCTATCTAGGGATTGATTTAAGTTACGTTTTCTATTTTGAGCTTGATATATTTCCTGAACAAGCATATATACTGCATAATTCAAAGCTTTGGCTCTACAGTCTATGTGCCTTTCACATTGCAGAAGTATATCTGTTTAGATACAAGAGACAGATTTCTGTTTGGCTCACTCTGTAACCATGAAAGGGTACTAAGCAAAATCCTTTACCCTCCAAGTAAAGCAGGATTTGCTTCTAATCTACATGCATTGCCACTGATTGGAAGTGTCCAGAATACTCTAGAAGCAAGAAATGATTACTGTGCAAAATGGTGTTTCTCCATGAGATGGAAACTAGGGGTGCAATCTGTACACACTTACCTGAGAGTAAGCCTCATTGAACTCAATAGGGCTTATGTCTGTGTAGACCTGTATAGATTATACTGTAAGTGTCCATGCAGTTTGGTTAGTAAGGTCATAAGCATTCAGAATTTGAGAACCAAACACATAGCAGACAGTTGTAGGGCTTAAATCAGGACTACAATATTATCCGTATGGGCGAGTGCAGGACTTTTCAAACTGGGGCATCGTGGTGCCCTGGCCAGAGGGCCCTGGCCTCTGCCCCCTTAAGGGACAGAGGCAGGGGGGAGGCTAAGGGGGCTGCAGGGACTGACATTTACTGTTGGGGGTGCAGGGAGCCCTGCGCGAGCATCTGCAGGCTCCCCAGGTCTTAAAAAGTGAAAGTGCAGCAATCGTGCTCTGCCTCCGCAAAACTGGAAGTGGAGTGCAATCACTGTGCTTTCACTTTTTAAGCCCGGGGGAGTCCTGCAGAAGGTCGCGCAGGGCTCCCTGCATCCCCAACAGGCTGTTGCAGGGACTGGTGAGTACATACCAGTTCCTGCAGTCCCCTTAGTGACACGATGCAGGGGATCGCATCACTGCCTTTCCCCCGCCCCCACTGCCTCCACCCTCCCCTGCAAGGATTTACTGCGGTCCTCAAACTCCCTGGGAATTTGAGAACCTCAGGGCTAGTGGATGCTTCTGGTGAGATACAGCATGGCATTTCCAGGGTTCTAGTACCTGCGAAGGCTTTCTAGTTCCTGGGTCTAGTAGGAAGCAACTCTAATACACAGCGCATGACTTGTGGCATGGATAATGCTTAACCTCAGAAATCAGATTATTTTCTCCCATGGTTCTCTCTTTTACATTGAAAAGCAGTCTTCAACTCTGGGTGTTTGATAAAACAAAAATAATTGTTTTACAAGTTTATAAAATTAGGCTTTAACATTTTCATTTTGTTAAATTCACATTTCTTTTTAAGCCATTTCTGCCCAACATTGCATATACACAACAGGGACCAAATGTGTACACCTGTACACAGGCAAAAATGGGTTAACTAGATTTTGTTTTTAAAGAGTTGCTTACCATCATTGCAATGGTAAAAACAATTTAAATTCCAATTAATTTTTTAAAATCCAATCTCTTTTTGTTTGACTGAAAAGAAACATTCTTTCTTAAACAAACACATGTAAATAGCATCCTACCCTGATAAGTTCTTTCATTCACTGTGATGTATGAGAATCTGTAGCATTCATGCAAAAAAAATAAAAAAAAATCCCTAAGAGGCTACTTCAAAATACTTCTCTTCATCTATTTTTCAAAGCAGGAATGTCTGGTCCTCAAACTTATTTGTTTTCTGATTCTCAAGCTCTGCTGCTTGGGAAGAGATGACTACAATGTAGAGCTGTAGTAACTCCAAAGAAGATGGCAGCTTCTTTCACTGGCAGAAATTCTTTTGGAGAGGAGTTCAGGTTCAAGCTTCCAGCTGCTGGTCATACTTCTCCCTGGAAGATCTTCATGGGAGGGAAATCCTCAGTGGCAAAATGGGTGGGGGATCTGTATTACCCTATTTCTGAAATTAAACCTTTGATTTACTAAGCCATAATGTTGTCAAACAATGTGTGGTCCAAGGCTTGTGCTTCCCTAATAGCTTTTTGTGTTTACACATGAAGTCTTGTTTTACCACATAATATTTGTAAGTTCTTTTAAAGAGCCCACAATGGCCAAGATCCAAAGAACAATGCAACAAGTTGTGTTTATCCAAGAGGGCTTTGGACTCCTGTATCCCAATTAATAGCTTCTCATGAAAGGCAGCTTTTGAAACTGAGAGAAGTTTCAAAAGCATCTTGTACGGAGGGACTGCTTTTAAAAGCAATTAAATCAAAGAAACCCCTGAGCAAATGGAAGATTTTGACACCTTGATCCTAACTAGTGCTGGCGCAGCCAGGCCATATGGCTTGTGCTGTATCCAGCCCTAGTTGGGACCCAGCTGGAGGCCCTCTTGGGGTAAAGGGATATTTCCTCCCTTATCTTAAGTAATGCCCCAGTTTGCCCTATGGGGCTACTTTGAGCTCCACTAGCTATGTAGCTGGCAGAAGTCCGAGAAGCCCCATGTAGGGCTGCCTAGTCCAGGAAAGGGGTTAGGTTACAGCGGAGGACGCTGCTGCTGAACCCCACCCTGCTCTTGGGACCGATCCACTTCCCATCCAACCTCCCCACCCAGAGCCCCACCTCGCCCTCCCATCTCTCTCTTATGTTCTCTCCCTCAAACTTTGTGCCACAAACTTTGTACCATTCAGCACAAAACTCACCTCCGCCAGCATCCAGGGGCCTGGTTGCAGTGTTGGTGAGCTAGCATAGGCTATCCCACTGGTGCTGCTTACTCTAGAGTCATTGAAAAGTGCTTTTTGGCACTCTTACAGCAGCTCATGTTGGTGTACACCAGCATTTCCCAAACACAGGAATGCATTCTGTTAACCTCAATGACTTGCTTGATCCTGGCCTAAATTTTGTAAAGAAGGGAACAGAAACCTCTAGCCCCCCAAGTAAAAATGATGGTAAACAAGGCCTCCTTATGTGTAATAGCAAGCCCTTTTATTAGTATTAGATAGAAAGTAACAACTTCTTTTTCTGACTTTTCAGTTTCTCGGGGAAGGAAAAAACCAGTAAGATTTTCCAGTCAAGCCTAGGCCTCTCTTATCACCCTTTCCACTGCAGCAGTTAAGGAAGATTAAAACACATTTAGTGCAAATATACAGAAGAAGGCTTTCAGTTTAATCTTTCCTCCTTGTTGTCCTGCTTGCTCAATTAATCTTTACTCTCAATCTGATTAAAATACCTAATTGTGACTCCCTTCAGAAGTTTTAATTTTTCAAATCAAAAGTACAGAAGAATGTGTGGGCATGTGTGCATTTAAAGAAAAGAAGATTCATTGCTTTAAAATGGAAATAAATATTTAGAGTTTCAGCAGAACGTAGATTTCATCACAATTTGTTTTATACAGGCCTGGAACGTGGATTGAAACTAGAGGGTCAGGCAAGAAAGTCTAGACAGGTCTTATCCAATTAGCAATACATTCTTTCATCCTCTTCACTACTATCTCCTATTCTACATTTCAATTGTGGCTGTATATTCTGGGCTCAACATCAAATCTAATGGGGACTCCAAATGTTTAATTCTGGACTGGTTCCTCTAGTATTCAGACACTTTCTATGAAAATGGCCATGCAACTTCAGATTATATTGTCTGAATATCTGCATTCATATTGTGTTTCCACAACATCCCCAGTGTTTTCTCTTCAAAGACTGGATTTGCTTTTTCATTCAGAGTAGGCAGGAAGTGAATATTTTAAGAATCCTGGAATCCTAAAATACGTTCAGGGCAGGTTGGCTACCAGAAAAACATTACGCAGCTAAAGATATCACAACAGTTTTAAGGTGCAGTCTATAAAATAGTTAGGGGTGGTAGCAAACGCCTTTATAGCTACTGGGGTGCTAGATGTATTGGACACTGTTAGGAGATTCATACATTTGTTTTTAGCTGTTTTATGCTACATGCCCTCATTCCAATTTTGAACTTTCAGTTTTTCCAAAGCCATTTCCAATTTTCTCATAATGTTGTGGGAAGTCTTAACATAGTGATTGCCAGGCCTGGCATTACCCTGTGGTGTCCTCAGGCAGTTGATTGGGCTCCAGCAAGGTCCACTGCTGATGTCAGCCCCCCCCCAACCCCTAGGGAGTAATGGGTACACACTTGTGAGCTACTGTGCTGGAAGCTGCCCTTTGTATTTTATTTTACAAACAATGCTGCCAGTGCTGTGTGATGGGAGACATTGCATTGGGCTAGGGGCACTGTGAGTTTTAAAAAAAAGGTTGCTGCCAACACACAGCTATCCAGAAAAGCACTGCACCACCAACAATGTAAACCTTCCTAAAGTTTGGGGTATTACCTTAGGAGCAGTAGTAGTGGTGCTCTTGGTGGCCACCATCTTCTTTATCCACCACATTATCTGTGTGTACTCAAAAGTAATTTCCATTAAGTTCAATAAAACTTACAGCCAGGTAAGTGTGTACAGTGGTGCTGCTCTAGTCATACAACACTGAGATGGAGTATTTATACTAGTGCAGACAGTAAAAAGGTCTCTGCTAGTATCCAGCTGCCAGTGTTCGCTCCCTTGAACCTTAGGGGATCCACTGGTGGTCATTTTGCTGATAGCCCACTTAACCCATTTCTGCCCAGCCCACAGGTGTACACATTGGATCCCTGTTGTGTATATGCGGTATTGGGCAGAAATAGCTTAAATAGAGCCATCCCTGACTAAGCAGAAGATAATGATGATTTTCTTTTACCAAAGCACTAGTCATTAACTCAGAAACCCAGTGCTTGCATATTTTGGAAGTCATATATGTAAGTAAATCACGACTGTAAATAAATTGAATACATTTTGGAGGGAATACATATACTAATCCACACAAGAATCTTTTACTGAATCTTCAAAATTGCTCCTTAAAAATTAACCTGTATTCAAATTCTTTCCTTACCAATTACCAGCAATTGCCTTCTGAAAGCTGACCTCAGCACCTGCCAAAAGAGAACACACAACACTCTTATATAGGATTTGTCAACCACACTCTATCCCACAAACCACATTATTCATCAGTTTCACATCACTCAAAGTCTGTATTTAGGACTCAGAGGAAATCCCATTCTCATGCCATACCATCTATGAAGTGTCATGAAATCATTTGAGGTATTGTCAGGAGCTCCATGGCTGCAAAGATGCTGGGAGGACAATAATAGCTTTGATTCAGACATAGATGAACACATCTTCTGAGCTAAGATAATTGGGACACACAATGGGACAGCTACTATTGCCAAAGATTAGGGTTCCACACAGTCTGCCTAGTCTCCACAGTTTAAAACAAGGCTGATTACAAGGTACAGTATAGCCAACTGCCTTCCTTGGGCTTACTCTTACCTTGGTGGACTCCTTCCTGCAAAGTCTTCATGGTGGGGCTTAATGAGCCTATGGCTAGAGGTTTCCGATGAGTAAGACAGGATTACAGCTTGTTTTACTGACCATAATGGGCTTACTTCTGAGTAAAATAACAC
This sequence comes from Tiliqua scincoides, assembly GCF_035046505.1. NCBI lineage: Eukaryota > Metazoa > Chordata > Lepidosauria > Squamata > Scincidae > Tiliqua > Tiliqua scincoides. The sequence goes on from NC_089824.1 coordinate 84,008,973, forward strand.
CATTTCCAAACTACCTATGGCAGATGGGATAGAAGGAGGCAATGCCAGAGCAACTATCTCAACTAAGAGGGAAATCCTAGGCATGTCTACTCAGAAGCAATTATCACTGCATTCAGTGCAACTTACTCCCAGGAAAGAGGGCATAGGATTGTAGACCAAGAAAGTTGCCGTCAGTTACGGACAACTCTGCCCAATAGTTATGGACATAGAGGTGGAGGGTTCTGGACCCTTAGCAGAATATCATCAGCCCTGTGTTTAGATGAGTACTTGCATGAGGGATTCAATTAGATTACAGCTGGCCACAGCTCTCAATCTTGTTCATACATTCAGAAAACCCCAGGCTTGTTTCATGTACTTATTTGATAGCAAATAAGCAAGGTTCTTTAGAAGCACAAGGAAAACCTCAGTTCTGGCCCTTTAAACCATCCAAAGGTGATTGGAGCTGTGCTCTGGTCGCCTCCAGAAGGCTTCTAAAGCCTGCAGAGGCCATGTGTATCCGCCTGCAGCCTCTGCGGTCTTCAGAATGGCCCCCTAGCATGAAAAAAACACTACTTCCAGTTTCCCTTGGGCTTCCCTGGGCCTCAGAATGCCTTAAAAGGCATGAAAACATCACTTCCGGAAAGTAGTGTTTTTTAGAACCATGGGGCCATTCTGATGCCTGCAGAGTCCATGGGCGGATGTACGCAGCCTCTGCGGGCTTCAGAAAGCCCACCAGAGGTGACTGGAGCACAGCTCTGTGCTAAGAGCCATTTTAGAGAGGACAGAGCTGTAGAACAAGCAGGAAGGTGAAGTGAATTGTGCTGTTTCTCTTTATTTCCATCCCACCTCTGAAGTACAACTTTCTCATTTCCCCTTTTTGGGACGAGCAAAGCTTCCCAATACAGGAACAGCTTGAGCATCTCTCCTTTTTGGACAAAGAGAAAGTGGGCAACAGGAAACCCAAAGAACTGCCATTTCCTGTTACCTCTGCAAGATCATAATGACCAAAGCATCCCTTATTCTGAGATGAAGCAGTGGATGCCAAGAGACTCTGGAGCCATCTCCCTCATTTAGTTGTCTTCAAAATTTGAATAACTTCACAGCCATGTAAACAGATCAGGAACTGAAGCTCATTAAGAGCCTGGTAGCTCAGGATTCTCACCAAGCAAATAAGCAAGCTTGGAACTCATTTAAGTCTTGTTTTTTGTTTGAGTATGTTACATTGATTGAAATCTTTGTATATAGAACTAGTCTTAGAGTGAATTTCCAAACACTTCATAATTTGATTTCCTGTTATCATGCTTCCAGGCAGGAAGCCTGGAACTAGGAAGCCATGTGAATAGCATCATAGCATTCTGAAAGCTTTCCATAGCAGTGTAATTAATTACGGTTACTGGGAATTACTGGGTTAAGCATCCAGACAAAAAGACCCTTTGGATGCAAACCACTGTTCCCCAAATTGCACAGTCTCATAGACAGCTGGCAGGCGGTGAAAGTAATTAACCATTATTGAAGTGACCCAGGGAATGAGATAAACTAATTACCAAAACTTGGTGCATGAAGATTACAGCACAATCCTATGCATGTGTCCTGAGAAGTATGTCCCATTGTATTCAATGGGCCTTACTAATAGGAAACTGTCTATTATAGCTCAGTGTTTCTCAAACTGTGGGTCACAATCGACTAGATGAGTCCCAACCCACTTGGTGGGTTGTAAGCTAATTTCAGATGAGTCATGTAACACTTAGCTCAGAGGCCACTGAAAATACAGAGCTGAAAATACAGGGAACAGAGCTGTTGGGCAGGGTGGGCCCCCGGTGGGAAAGGCATGGAGCTTTGCCCTGAGTAGGTTGGAAGATGGGAAGCTGGAGAGGGAGGAGGGCTGTGTGGCTGGTGAAGGATCCAAGTTTGTGTTCCGCTTTGACTTCCGAGCTTGAATATTTGAATTTTGAATTATGCAAAATAAAAGCACAAGTGTGCTGTGGAATGGGACCTTTGGTTGATTGTGCCTTAGGCTTAAAGACTAAGCTGATGTCGGTTCTGGCCATGACATCACTTCCAGGTTAATGATATGACTTCCCGTGGGTCGCTGTACTAAAAATGTTGAAAACCACTGTTACAGTATATTTTACAAAGTGCCATGCCCTACCTTTGACTAATAAAACATTAACAGGAAAATTCTGTGCAGGTTTACTCAGAAGTTCCACTGTGTTCAGTGGAGCCTACCTTTAGCTAAGAGTGCACAGAACTGCAGTGTTATTCTCTAACTCAGCAGTTCCCAAACTGTGGGTTGGGATCCACCAGTGGGTTGCAAAACTGACAACGCAGAGTAGGCTATGTGCATCAAGGGCTAAACAAGCTGCTACTTTGGGGGGGGGGAAACACTGCTGCCCAATCACCTTAATAACCACACCCCTTGGCATTCATAAATCAGGCAGCAGGAGCAGCACGTTGCATGCACATTTACTCATGAGTAGGCAACCATGCCTCAACTCTTATCAAAGGCTAGGTAAGGAGGAATGCAAGGCCACAGAATGATCCCAACCTGATGAAAAAGGCGCTCAACAAATGTGCCAGAAGGTTCTCCCCCCCCCCCTCACCATAGTAAGAAGAATAAAAACAGAGGCTTGGGCCTCTGGTAAAGTGAAACACTTTTTTTTAAACGCTTGCAATGCTAGGTGGGTCCCAATAGAGTGTTGTTTTAAAAAGTGGGTCCTGGTGCTAAAAGGTTTGGGAACCACTGATCTAGCTACTTTTTGTAGAAATAGGGCAAAAATTGCTGTCCAAGACTAAAGGCACAACTTGATATTTAGTAGGGGTGCCAAAACCCTGGCCCGGGGGCCATTTGCCCTCAGGGACCCCCAATCTGGCCTGTGGGGAGCCCCCAGTCTCCAGTGAGCCTCTGGACCACTGGAGATGTGCTGGAGCCCGCACTGGCCCAATGCAACTGCTCAGTGTAAGGGCCAACTGTTTGACCTCTCACACAAGCTGCGGGCCGAGTTTTCTCTCTGCTGCTTGCTGTTTCATGTCTGTAAAGAAGCAGAGGCAGCAAAGGAAAGGCCAGCCTTGCTTTGTGCAAGGCCTTTTATAGGCCTTGAGCTATCACGAGACCTTCATTCATTCATAGCAGTTCCATCTCTAATATACTCATTTATGTAAATTTATTCAAATTTTAAATGTAAATCAATTCTTTTTTCCCCGTCCCCAACACAATGTCTGAGAGGTGATACAGCCCTCTTGTCAAAAAGTTTGAACACCCCTGATATATACGAAGGCACAATGGAATTCACAGGACTTAAGTATGTCAAACTCCACATCTGATTGCGGAGGAAGCTTTAGTAGGCAACAGTTTTCTTCATCAGATGCATGTGGAAAATGTGTTTCACTGACATGAGTGTACTTATTTCCATGTAATTGTATTTCCATGTAATTGGTATACTGGTAACTTATTTGTGTGTGTAGGACTGAGGTTTATGTTGCATCAGTATTTCCATTTTTTAATGTTGTGTATCAAAAAATAAACTGGAAATGAATTCTCTTTCATGTGCTTGTCTGAAGATACTATCTATTCTATTGGTTTTGCAAACCTTTCCAGCTTTTGCAACGTTTAGGCAGCTCAAGCAGTATTTTAGTTCTGGTTGCATTGCTTTCCAGTGTGAGTCCATCTGTGGAAAGCTCTTGGAACGGATTGATTTTTTCAGGCTGCTGAAGAGAGAGAGAGAGAGAGAGAGAGAGAGAGAGAGAGAGCAAGCGTGTGTGTGCGCGCACAGGATGGGGGAGGAAAGCAACTTAGTTCACAGACTTCATCTTTCAGCCTTCTTGTTCCAAAACGTATGGATAACATAATATGGCAACAATAATTCCACAAAAGGATTAAGGCCACGATTGTAGCCTGCCTTAAGTGGATCATATTTTTTAAAAAAGAAACTAGAGTGCATCTTTTTCCAATACATTTTAATAGTATAGCTCTTCTTAACTGGATAGTTATTTGAGGCAAGGCTTTATAATTTAATACCAAAATATACATAATTTAGAATTCTATACAGTGATGATCTGGTTTTATCTGTCTCTGAAGAAGATTATATTCCAGATGGTTGAATTTATAATCCAAGCGTTCTGTGGTCACCAAAATGTGCCATATAAATGAGCAGCAAAGGGAGTAACCTGAAGCTTTATCCAGATGATTACTCAGATTGTGTTTTAGTCTTTGTAGGACAGTCCTGAAAGCCAGACTGAAAGGCAATCACATGGTAGCAGGACTGTATAGAATGGAGGGAGTCACTTTGCTGGGGGGGGGGGGAATAGCTATGCTGCTGTTTTACCCCTTTTAAAAAGTCAGGAGAGAAGCGTGCTCCAGTACTGGAGAGGAACAAAATGGTTTTGGCATTACTCTGGGAGAAGGCGTAGCCTTGCTTATTTGCCACTTTGTTTTTAAAGTGTTAGAGTGCAATCCTAACCAACTTTCTAGCGCTGACATAGCTGTGCTAATGTGGCATGCACTGCATCCTGCAATGGGGAGGCAGTCAAGGAGGCCTCCTCAAGGTAAGGGCATGTTTGTTACCTTACCTCAGGGCTGTATTTAGGCTAGGTTAGTGCTGGAAATTTGGTTAGGATTGCGTCCTTAGACAAGTACTCCTCCAGTAGAGTGGTACCACTATAGTAATCATATAACAACTTTAAAAAAAATGATCACAATGTGGTGTGGACATGGAGCATATTAATAGATGCATGAGCTGGGGCAAAACTACAGCAAAATGTAGTGTAAATTTGGACCAATGCAGTACGCCTGCAACAGAAGTGTTGCCTTGAGGGAAAGCATATGGACCCCACGGCAGATCTATTTCATGGGGCAGGAGGGGGGGTGGGAATTATATTATTCAAGAACAATATCTGATGCAAACTTTCAAAATGTAGTACAATAATGAAATGGGGCTTCTTTGGTACCCATATGACTGCCATGGGGGAACAATATAGATAGCACTATGCCAGCTGAAGCAAGCTGTTCGTCTGTGCCATCCTTTTAGGTAAGTCAATGCCTGACCTTTATCTTGTGAACAAGCCATATGGCCTTCCCTCTCTAAAGGGGTAAACAACTGCCAACAAGACACACTTCATCAAACCAAACATGCCAAGTTGCAATGCATAATGTTTTGCGATCCATGTAGTTAGAAACTCTCTCTCTCCTTGAGGCAGGACTGTATAAGACTGTGCCAGCATGCCAAAGGTCAGAGGCTGTTTTCAGGCCAGGTAATAAGAACTGGTAGACAAAAAGACTAGCAAAGATTCAGGAGACATTATTGTATAACATGCCCATATTAGAGCTAGAGTGAAGTGGTTTTGAGAAGGTGACTTGCAAGAGGCCATCCAGTTGGGATCATAGCTGAACTGAGGCTGCAATCCTATCCACACTTACCTGGAAGTAAGCCCCATTGACTATTATGGGACTTACTTCTGAGCAGACATGCATAGGATTGGGCATTGTACCAGAGACTTCCCAGCTACTAATAAGCTAACAAACTCTAAAACATATCTGATGTCTGTCTCCCCTTTTTTAATTGCGATAAATAGAACTACTTCATATGATCACAGGCTGGTTTCCTATAAAGGCTCATCTTTAAAAAAAAAATTGATTGAGCATAATGACATCTGGAGTATTTAAGCAAGGTTAAACCAATGATTATTCCACAGCCCTGTCTGTGGCAAGATCCCTGCTCTGGGTGGCTTGCTGATTTTTGTTGCATTCTAAGTGTTCTGTGGCATGAACTTACTTCATTTCTGCCCACATCACTGCATTCCTGGGATGTTTTTCACAGGCTTTAGCAAGATCATCTGACAGCAACCAGCGACTCAATGAACTTTATACACAATTAAACACCAGAAGCTGGAGGAATGAGTTACTAAATATTTCTTTTCCCCCACTCATTTTGGAAAGAATACCCAGCATGTTGGCCCCTCCATTGATGGAGAGAATGTCGCATGTAGCAATTGAGCTAGTCTCACATGATTTAATACTGAACAGACTAAGTAAGAAGAATGATTGCATCCTTTACATGGGCCTCACAGAACAGTCACCTCCCACACTGTTTATTCAGACTCGGAGTTCAGCCATTCAGTGTTTAAGCCAGAGGGTGGAGGGGGGGGATCGATCACAAACAGGCTTGAAGCATGTATTCTTTCAGTGTAAAGTGCAGTCATTTTTTAAAAAGGATTCTGAATTACAAGTATTGCAAGAAGCTGGAATTTTTCTTTCAGCATTCAGCAATACTTATCCAAGCCACATCTCAATGTTATTTTTTATAACTGTCTGAGTGTTCATAAAGAGTAAAATTACTGGGGTTGAGATGGAATTACTCCAACTTCCTCCCTTTGGTACTTGAAAAATTGTGTCTCAAAGAAATGGTTTAGATCAATGGAAAGTTTTCAGATCTGGGGCAATGCAGACCTCTAGACATATGTTCTGACAAGAGCCCCTCTGAGTTCTGCTTGGTTCTCAAACTCCACCATCAACGTTTAGAGAATGATATGCAAAAACTGAGTAAAGCAAAATTAAACATATCAGAATAATAGCTTAGAGCAGGCTGGCATAAATTTGTGACCCCTCAAGCTGACAACAGCCCACTAGCTATGTATTGTGAAGCAACTGACAAGTCACAACAACACTGTTGTTCAAGTCCCAAGTTGACAGCAAAGCTAGGGAGGTTTATATAACCTCTGGGGAGCTGCCATATGAGGCTTGTGTTCAGCTTGTTGAATTGAATAGGCCTGCCTTAGAAGTTCAGAGGCTAATTCTAGAACTGATGAATGTCTGCCACTGTCTTCCAATGGAATATAGGGGGCATATTTGCAGATCACATAACAGCAGATTTGCTTATCCACAGATTGAGTCTGCAGGCCCCCATCTGTCCGTCCATGGCCTCTACTGGGCTCAGACTGAGCTTTACAATGAAAAAAAGTCACTTACAGTTTTTTTCAAAAAATCGGAAGTGATGTTTTAAATGCCTTATAAGGCATTAGGAAAGCCTCTGAAGGATGGGGGTAGGCATCCCCTCATATCTGCTGAACGGAACCCCCGCGGATATGGGGGCACACCTGTATTTTGAACCTTAAAATGTATTATGTGAAAAAAACAAGGCAGCTGTTAGAATGATAGAGTGATTGAAGTACAGGATAGGAAAATTAGGGCCCAATCCTATCGAACTTTCCAGTGCTGATGCAGCCATGCCAATGGGGCTTACACTACATCCTGCACTGAGGGGAGCAGTCACAGAGGCCTCCTTAAGATAAGGGATCATTTGTTCTCTTTCTTTGGGGCTGCACTGGGGCTCCATCATTGCTGGAAAGTAGGATAGAATTAGAGCCCTGGGTCATTTACAGCCCTCTCATGTAATTTGGTCCCCAATATACTGTCCCTGAATACTGAAGTTTGATTTCACTATAAATTACAAGTTGCTGTTTATCAGTGAAATAGCACCAGTCTCAACACATTACATAAGACCTTTATTGGCATAGAAAGTCTCAACACAGATTCTTGGGAGACTTCAACACTAATTTCAAAGCTGTCCATTTACTCCTACCCTGTACTTCTTGTTCTTTAACCAGTTGTTAGGAGCCATAAGTGAGAAACTTTGCTGTGTGCTTTTTGACAAGTGTATAATACCCAAGATCCCACCTACCAACTTTCCTGTTGGGTCACTCAGGTTACTGAAGCAGGACTTCCTTTTGCAGAACCTGTGATGTTTCTTCCTCACCAAGTCTTGTACTGTCTTTAATAATGCTCTTCACCATTTTATCCAGTACAGATATTAGACAAATGGGCCAATAATTTTCTAGTTGGTGCCCTCTTTTTTTAAAGAAACCAGTCATTCCCAAAAGCAACAGTTTACCATGTAATGGTTCTAGCCACATGCAGAAGAGATTTTATCTCTAACTCAGAATTACATACCTGCAATATAACAATATCTTCAGTTTCACTTCTTCAGACAGGTTTTCTTGAATAGCAAATCTGCAATAGCCCTGAAGATAGATTTTATTATGCTGTATACGTCTGCAATAAATAATTACGCCATTTACAAAAATTATGGAACTTCTTGTCAATAACACTGCCTACAGCCATAGTTATGTCGTTCTTTCCATTAACTTTTCAATCAGAAGCATCATGCCATAGAGTAACATGTCATTCAGAATGACTGTTGTAACATTTTCCATTTATTTTGCTTGTTCAAAACTGTGCGTTTTTATAAATAGCTTTTGTAAGAACCTTTAAAAAGTGGACTTTTGCAAGTTAAAAATGTGTATTATATTTGTATTTTAACATTCCTCTAATCAGGTCAAAGCAGCATATGGTTCCCAGGCGGTCTTCCATCCAGGCATTGCTCAGACCAGATTAATGGAGCCTCAACCACTGAAACTTATGGGCCTATTGACTACATTCCATGGAAATTAGGAGTAACAGTCTATAAAATAGTTGTCACCCGGGTTACAGTGATATTTGTTTGAATGAACTGGCTCAATTTCTCTTATTCATATGGCTCCCACAGTTTTTGCACGGTTACCTTGATTTGTAAGCTGGCTACAGCCAATGATCATGGGCTCTGAGGCCTAGATTGGGTCTGCACAGGAGCTTTGTCTTACAACAAACCTTTCCAGTTGATGCAAAAGTTTTTCTCTGTATACAATACCAGCTGGATCCAGGCATTCCTACTGATCAAACAAAAGTGCCCCAACATTGCAATGTGGCAATGCCATGTTCACATTAACTTCCATGTGCTCACTGAAACACAAGTTTTTGCGTTTTGCTCAGCTGGCATCTCCCCATGCATCTCCGCAATGAGGTTTCTGAGCAAGGTTGTTAAGAAAATAATTATGATGATAAATGATGGAGGCTTTGAGGAGAGGAAGAACTTAAGTCTCACATTATTGGCATAATTAATGTTGAAGACATCTGGGAAAAGGAGGAAGGGGTTAAGAGTTTAATTCTGGACAAGTCTGAATTTCCTTACAGGAGCTGGGACAGAATAAGGGGGAGTGCGATTTCAGACCCTCAACAATGTAACAACCCTGTTCTTGTGGTTTAATGCATATAGTAATCTTAACTCAGTTGCTGTTGTGGTTTATCAGTTACTGAGAAGGATGCTTTTCTAAGAATATGGTCTCTTCCTGCTGCATATCTAAGCCAAGGGCCTTTTTCTGTCAGTTTGTCAGCTGTGAGGATTACTGTTTAAAATAACTGTTTGGTGGTAATAAAGCCAAACAGTCCTTCAATTCACATTGCAGGTGACCTGGACAGAAATTATATTGACTGAGGCAGCATTTAAGCACATGACACCAACATTACATTTGAGCACATGCCAAGAAAAACGCAAGCGTGGCTAGAACTGGCAGCAAGGATAAGGGATTAACTTGTCCTTCTTGGTCCATAAATGAGGCCCTCAGACAAGCTTTCCGCTTGGGAGCATGAACGCCATGTGTTTATGGTGCAAAAATAAAATATAATAAATCTCCTTCACGTATTAAGTCAGCAGAAATCTTTATATACCTGCTATTCACTTGTTCTGTTTCCAGTAAGTGGGTCAGTCAGTTTTCTGTTCTTATCAGAAATGCGTTTTACAGCTTCCCTCACAAGACTGTACAAAATTTTTATTCATACACACATACTATCTACATATAAAAGTAAACTGGCTGATTTGAAACCACAGACCAAACGAAACAGTTAAAAAAAAATCCCTTACTCATCTTCAAAAATATGCACCATTTCCCTATGAGGCGAACCTGATGCAGTTTTCTTTTCAGAGAAAAAAACCAATTGCTGATGAAATTAAACAGTACTTTTGGAGGGGTAAAGTTTGGACGCAAAATAGGGAAACAAAAGGGCAGCTTTGCTGTTATGTCATATTATTTAAGGAAACAAAATTTGCATTGCCTGATTACACAGGCCAACACACATTTTGCTTCCTTAAATGTTACACCAACTCCTGGATATATTTGGGGTGCCGATTCCAAAAATGGCATCCTTGTTTAAACTTAAAAACATGAGATGTTAGACCAAAGAATTGTATATATGGGAATCTATTTATTGGCATAGTGCTGTGGTTCCCAAACTGTGAACCGTGGCTCCCCAGGGAGCCACAGAAACCAACCAAGGGAGCCACAGAATCCTTGCAAAAAACCGGCTGCCCTACACAATGTATAGGATTATAGTGCTAATGAGGGAGCCTAATGGGAGAGCCAATGGTCCAGTAGGTCAAGGGAGCCACCAGTCAAAAAAGTTTTGAAACCAGTGGCATAGATCCAAAGACCCTGAAACTAATTTTATGAGGCCAGGAGGGCTTTTAAATTTGTTTATCAATGAATGGCACCCCTTTTCCTAGGTTCATGGTGAACTGCTTTTGGGTCCAAGGAGAAGTTCAAAAGTGGTTTATGATATAGCACAGGAGTCAACTTAAAATAATTGACATTTAATATTATTCATTATTCCTTTCCGTTTCCTATCCTTTTGCAACTTGTTCTGTTGGATTGCAAGTGCTTGGCAGGGATGCTATTTTAAAAAGAAGGGGGGGGGAAGCCAAGTAGAGCACCTAGTACAATATTCAGCACATTATAAATAACCACAAAAAGGGAAAATATTTATTAAAATGTTACTGAGTTACTCAGAAATAGGTCCTACTGTGTTCAATGGGGCTTACTCACAGATAAGTGTTTTAGGAGGTTGCAGCCTAAGAAACTCTGTGCCCCTAAGCCAGAGAACATGACCAGTTTGCCTCTTTCCCCCCCCAAACAACACCATCATTTTAATGCTCTCTCTCTTCCCCCCGCCCCCACATTTTTGGACACCTGGGTTTCTTCCCCTCCCCCCTTCTTTGTTCTTCTGACAAACATGAAGATGCAGAATTATTTCCTAATCTAACCCCCCCCCACCCGCTCTTTTCTGAACTTTCAAAGAGCCCCAAATCTATAGAAACCTCTCTTTCACTACCACCATGCTGGGTATTTCCAGGCTCCAGAGATACATATGTCAACTTCTCTAATAAAAATAACTTCAACTTTTGTAACACTATAAAAAGTAGTAGAAAAAATTTTTCCGGAAGAAAATGTCTAAAAACATTAAGGCACCAAAACAATACAGATGTGGGGTTCCTACATTGTCTCGCCCAAGATCTAAATTGACCAGATTCCCCCACTTACTTGATTGTAGAAAAAAGGTCCTTTTTGTACCCCATTCTCAAAAACTGAGCCAAGCACACTGTACATCCTCTTTAAGCCAAGAGGTAGAAAGAAGCAGGCTGTTCACTCCACGGTTACCAAACATCGACTCAAAAGCACAAAGAAAGCCTCTTTGAAATTCCCGGGTCTGCCTCTTAATCACTAGAAACAGTCTCATAGGCAGAGGGGAGGGATGGCCGAGCCCATATTTGATTTGGGGCCAATCTCGAGCAGCCACAGCGAGGTAGGCCTGGCTTGCGTAAACCAACCAGAGAGAATTACTTCATTCTGAGCTTTCACTGTGCCTGCTAGACGAGCAGGAAGTTGAATTATACTCACGCACATGCTGGGCCATTAATTTGGCTACTACAAGGCAGTTCCCAATTTAGGCACTTCATAGGGGGCTTTGCCAGGCAGAAGGAAGTTCCTCATGCATTACTTAAATAACAGAAAGGGAAGGGAAACTCGCAGTCTTTGATTCACAACACACACACAGTCAAGGGACCCTGTCTAGTCGAACACCTCTCCAGGCAGTAAAGAAAAATGCCTAATAAATCTGGTGCTTTCTATTTTATGGCTCGTTTCAGCATTTTCCTTCCTTTTTACTTGAATGCTGTGAGAGCTCTGACTTCCTTAAATGCACTCACTCATGTCTGATGCATTCACTGTTACTTTTTGATCACTGTTGCTTGGGACCCTTTCATATGTGGTCCATCCAGTGCTTGCTTTGACCATCTGCTCCCTACTTTTGGACTCCCTGTAAATTTCAGGGTAGAGTTTTTTGGGGAGTCTTTTGCAAGAAAGTTTGAAGTAAGTGTTTTGGAGCCTGAAATACAATACCTAGAGCAGTGATTTTCAACCTTTTACATCTCATGGCACACTGACAAGGTGGTCAGATTTTCAGGGCACACCATCAGTTTTTTGACAATTGATAAGGCACACCATGCTGCTGGCAGGGGGCTCACATCCCCAAATGGCCCTACTAATAATGACCCTCCCCAAACTCTCACGGCACACCTGTAGACCATTCGCTGCACACTGGTTGAAAATCACTAGTCTAGAGTGTTGGCAGTTCCACAGAGGTTTATATAAGCTTTGGGGCTCTGTGAAAATACAGCAAATGGCTGAGGACTTGAGTTGAGGGGGAGTTATAAATACATAACACTTAGGGCCCAATCTTATCCAACTTTCCAGCACAGATGTGGCCACGATGCAGCCCTGAAATAAAGGAACAAATGTTCCTTTACCTTGAGGAGGCCTCCATGCCTCCTCCCCCCCCAAACTACAGGCTGCAGTTCATGTCCTGTTGGCAGGCTACATCGGTGCTGGAAAGTTGGATAGGACTGGGCCCTCAGTCTTTCACAGTTCACTTGTAAGCCACAGCCTGTTTGCCTCGGAGTAGTCCTAGTAAAAAAAAATGGGAGTAATCCAGTGTAAGTGGCTTGTGGTATACACAAGCATGCAAGTGTTTCTGTCTGTCTGGCGCATTTCATTCCTGTCCCTTAGGAGAATGCATTAATGACTGTAAACTAGAGTTTCCAGGGAAAATGTGTCTTGTATTATACTATATTTGTTCAGAGAAATACTCTGAACTCCGAAAACACCGGTAGTGGTGCATATCTACATTCTAAGAATTAAATCAAGTGGTGTATAGTTACGTTCTAAGAATTAAATCATCCTGTCGCATCTATTGAGGCTTCCTGCTCTTAAAGAACAAAATGAAAGGAAAATGCCTCAGACAGAAACCGATAAACACGTCTCAACAGTAATGTTGTTTCTGTACTCTTAACATACCAGTGCAACTACAGAAGGGCTTTGGGACTTCCTTCCAACTCCACTTTGGGCAGGAATTTATTATTTTTTAGTACATTTATACGTTGCCTTTCCTCCACACTGTGAGTACCCTAGACACATACAGCAATACCTTAACATTTTTGTCTGGTTAGGGACCAGAGCATGGATGAAAGTCAAAAATGGATGAATGACAAAACATAATCCTCCTTAGACTGCAACTTTATTTTGGCTGGCAAAAAAACATAACTAACTATATAACATATGAGAATGTGTGCGAAACCTAAATAAACAGAAATAAAAGAAAAATAAATGCAAACATAAACACATGTAGAAAGTTTGAGGAAATTGCAAACAACATGTGGACAAAATTTGAAATGTGGTTGTACAGGCGTGTCCCCATTGATTCTGCTTTTGAACACCCCCCCCCCCATGGTTACATGAAACCACGGATACGGACAAACCCTCCCCCAACTCTGCAGACATCTGCCTGTGGTCTCTTCTAGGCTCAGACTGAGCCCGACAGTGTAAAAAACACTACTTCCAGTTTCTTTGTGAAACCAGAAGTGATACTTTTAATGTCTTGTAAGACATTGGGAGGCCTGGGGAACCCTCAGAGGACCCGTGTGCGTATCCCGTGTGCTGTGTGCCTTGGCATGTATGCCATATGCCTTCTTGGCATATATGCCTGGTATGCCGTATGCTATACAGCATATATGTCAACACATATAGCATATATGGCACATATGTATGCTGTGTGTGTGTGCATGTGGAATATAAGCCAAAGCATATAGTATTTATGGCATATACCCTATATCACTGCTTCTCAAACTTTTAGCACTGGGACCCACTTTTTAGAATGAGAATCTGTTAGGACCCACCAGAAGTGATGTCATGATTGCAAGTGACATTGTCAAGCAGGTAAATTTTTAACAATCCTATGCTATAATCCTACCCACACTTACCCAGGAGTAAGTCCCATTTACTATCATTAAAAGCATAAACAGCCGCCTGTTCAAAGTACAGGTCTGTAACAGTTCCTCAAATGCAGTCACATACCATGGTAGCATCAAGTCTGATATATTAAAAATAAAATACACCTTGAAATGAATGGGGTTTAACCTGAAATTGGCTCAAGAACCACCTAGCGGGTCCTGATCTACAGTTTGAGAAACGCTGGTGTGTGTGTGTGTGTGTGTAATATACATATGATATATGCCAAAACATAGACTATATGCCATGTATGCCATATGCCTTCTTGGCATATATGCCATGTATATCGTGTGCCTTCTTGTATACCTTGGCATATACGCTGTGGATGCCGTATGCCTTTGTGTATATGCTGCGTATCCTGTGTGCTGTGTGCCTTGGCATGTATGCCATTTGCCTTCTTGGCATATATGCCGTATGCCTTTTTGGCATATATGCCTGGTATGCCGTACCCTTCTTGGCATATATGCCATGTATGCCGTATGCCTTCATGTATACCTTGGCATATATGCTGTGTATGCCATATGCTGTTGTGTGTATGCTGTGTATCCCGTGTGCCGTGTGCCTTGGCATGTATGCCATATGCCTTCTTGGCATATATGCCTTTTTGGCATATATGCTTGGTATGCCGTATGCCTTCTTGGCATATATGCCATGTATACCGTATGCCTTCTTGTATACCTTGGCATATACACTGTATATGCCATATGCCTTTGTGTATATGCTGCATATCCTGTGTGCTGTGTGCCTTGGCATGTATGCCATATGTCTTCTTGGCATATATGCTGTATGCCTTTTTGGCATATATGCCTGGTATGCTTTATGCCTTCTTGGCATATATGTCATGTGTACCGTATGCCTTGGCATGTATGCCATATGTCTTGGCATATATGCCGTATGCCTTTTTGGCATATATGCCTGGTATGCCGTATGCCTTCTTGGCATATATGCCATGTGTATGCCTTGTGTATGCCTTGGCATGTATGCCATATGTCCTGGCATATATGCCGTATGCCTTTTTGGCATATATGCTTGGTATGCCATATGCCTTCTTGGCATATATGCCATGTATACCGTATACCTTCTTGTATACCTTGGCATATACACTGTGTATGCCAAATGCTGTTGTGTGTATGCTGCGTATCCTGTGTGCTGTGTGCCATGGCATGTATGCCATATGTCTTGGCATATATGCCGTATGCCTTTTTGGCATTTATGCTTGGTATGCCATATGCCTTCTTGGCATATGTGCCATGTATATCGTATGCCTTCTTGTATACCTTGGCATATACGCTGTGGATGCCGTATGCCTTTGTGTATGTGCTGCGTATCCCGTGTGCCTTGGCATGTATGCCATATGCCTTCTTGGCATATATGCCATATGCCTTGGCATGTATGCCATATGTCTTGGCATATATGCCGTATGCCTTTTTGGCATATATGTCTGGTATGCCGTATGCCTTCTTGGCATATATGCCATGTGTACCGTATGCCTTGGCATGTATGCCATATGTCTTGGCATATATGCCGTATGCCTTTTTGGCATATATGCTTGGTATGCCATATGCCTTCTTGGCATATATGCCATGTATACCGTATGCCTTCTTGTATACCTTGGCATATACGCTGTGTATATATATAAAGCGCATAGCATACCAAGCATATATGGCACATATGTATGCTTCAGCATGTATGTTACATATACAGTACCCCATATATGCCAACACATATATACTATATATAGAATATAAACCAGAGCATATAGCATATATGCTGTATATATGAGCATATATGCCAAAGCATATAGCATATATGCTATATGCTTTGGCATATATGTTATACACACAAAGCACACAAACACAAAGCATATGTTATATATGAAGAAAAATATATGTGTATATAAGAAAAAGCATATGTGTATATGTTATACACAGAAGAAAAATAGCCACCCACCTCCGTACTGAAGACACTGGAGTGCATAAGATCTGTTCTGTTTCTAGAATCAGACTGTTCTAATATACAGGCAAGTATCTTTCAAGCTTGGCATTCTGTCAGTCTCAGGGGGATAAATGTACTCTCACTTCTGTATCCATAGTTCCTTAAGTGTATGCTGCATGTATGTGACTGATCTCTAATCTGTGGCTTGACTTGCTTTCTTGTATTGTCCTTTGAGTCTCTGCTTTCTGACTGTGGCATCATTGTAGTCTGAACTGAATTAAGAACTGAAGAGACCTGATAGCATGTACGGATGGTATTCATTAGTGGCAGGGGACATGTAAGAATATACAGTAGCAGTATATCTTAGATAACACAATTTTTATGCTGGGCTTTGCCCCGAGAGAGGCCAAAAATGGCTGTGCTTCACCGTCAGGTTTCACCAAGGTACCAATTTTTTTTTCTGTTGAAACAAAAAAGAGTTGGCAATCCTGGTGAGTTCAAAACTATTTTGTAGTAGCTTGTAAATGGGGTTGTAAATCCTAAATATGTGGAAGTTTCTTCACTTTAAACACAATGAAATCTCATTGAAATCAATGGAACTGGCTCATGAATTGTACTTGGAATGCTGGCCAACCATTAAAAGTTGAACACTTGTGAGAGATTAGTCTGCTTTTTTTATACCACTGAAGAAGAGAATTATGGGCAGTCAACTGTAAAGATGCTTTGTACTACAGTGACCGATTTACCTCGGGCAGCATATAAGAAACTTGCCAATCCACCATCTTGTCTTTGGGCTTAGTCTATTTTCCTAATTAAGTTAGCAGAATTAATATTCTTACTGGTTTCAATTCTTCCCACCTAAGCACCTTTTTATAGGTCACCCAAAATAGTTTCCTCTTTCTTCCTGTAATTGTCCAGATTCCACCTGTATCTAATTACGTATTGGAGAACTTTGGTTTCATTGTATTTCAAGTCTGCTTAGGGTAGTGATCTAGGGAAACTAATCAAAATCAAGTATATGTTTCTCTTGTTTCAAACAAGGAGAAACCAATAATACCACGTGAAGCAAAAAAGTTAACAGATGCACAACATTTCAGTAAAGAACAAGGAAAAGAAAATCTGCGTACCCATTAACTCAATGTGTGCATTTTATTGCATGGAAAAGAAAACAATTAAATATATAGTTATCAGAAATATGCTTAAAAGATTGTTTCCACATTGTGTCTTTAGCTCTGTTGTCTTTTTCAGTTCTTCACTTTCTGTGTTCTTGTTTGTCTCTTCTCACACATGCTTAAGGACAACAGTTGGCATTCAGTTGATTTCACAAGTGCCATATTTATATTTGTGAACACAGACTTCAATATCTTTGCAGTTCTAAGCCTCCTGTCCACAGAATAACAATGAGATGTGTGTGGTTTTTCTTAGAGATCTGGCTAGTCACCGAATAGGCCTTCTTTACCAAGAATGTCAGCCCCCAAATCCATGGGATGTAGTGTACAATAACTGCAGAAACTTTCTATCTTAGAAGCAGAGGCCTGTATTTATTTTTTTTAACATAGTAGCTCATGTATAGAACTGTCCCTGGGCATTTCCAGATCTCTGCAGGTCCTCTGAAAGGTGGAAAGCCTGGCAGGTTATAATCCTTCTCCCTGAGTTTTCTGTGTGTATGGAGTTCTTGATTTCAATAAGTGTTCTTGCCCATTCACCAATTCCCTTCTTCCCTTTCGAGTATGTTAGCACTATGTCATCTCACCAATGCTACGAATACAGGACAAGGAAGGGGTAGGGGTAGACTCCGTTTTTCAGGATCTCTCAGCTGATGTTCTCTCAGTAGATGTTCATAACATGCCAGGGGATAGGTAAGTGTGTTACAGTGGCCTGCCTGTTCATCTCTCTCTCTCTCTCTCTCTCTCTCTCTCTCTCTCTCTCTCTCTCTCATTAAAATCAATGGAACTTTAAAGTGTATTTTATTTTATTTTAAAATGCTATAAACAGACTTCCCACATTTACTAAGCAGACAGGGTAATGTACAAAATGCAAAAACAGATCATAAAAGCCAATTAAAGCAACTAAAATAAGAATTTATTGAGTTTATTGTCAAGACTTTCAGCTGTTCAAATAATCATAGTTAAATAAAATTTTGACATTTATAAAGCTAGTCTCATTATCCATCATGCATTATTATCAAAGTACTGTGTTTTTGATTTACACATAAAATCAGAATGTTTTACTTTGGCTGGATTATGTCCAAAGTTTGCTAGTCGGATTAGTGCTGTTCTTTTCCCCAGTGTGGCTGTTTGAAACAAACGACTGGCATGTTTTAAATCTTCTATTGTCTTTACCCTTTCAGTTATTACTTTATATTACCCCCTTTGGTACTGGTGTTATGGCTTCACTTCCACTTTACTCAGTGCTTCTATCACCTTTGATTTCCCATCTCCTGTCACAGCCCTGTCACAGAAAACGTTTCCAAAATCTGGCTTTGAATCTGAGCATTGCCAACCCTCTAGAAAAACTACTGATTCTCAGAATATGTTCTCGTCATAGAAAAGGAACAAACATATGCAAACACACACAACACCAACACCACAATTCCAGTATTGGTGAACATACAAAACAGTGCTCTGAGATTCAGAGTTATATTTAGTTTTAAAAACTGGCGCAGACCAGCACAAACTCATGCTAATTCTACCACTGGGTCCACTCATGCTGAATAAATATAGATCATGTTGTGCATGCATTTCAGTACACTTAACCGTGGTGATTTGGGCTAAGTAATTAACGACACATGACTGTGGGTGCACTTTTAGGAAAAGTTACTACGGTTGTCAAATGCGCTACATGTACAATTCCATCCTGCATTTAGGAGATGGTCAATGGACCTTGAAGAGGAATGAAATGCTATGAAAAGGGGAAGCCTTGCACATTGCTGCTGGTCTCTTGGAGTGAGGAACAGGGTTTCAGAGAACCTGCTTGGTTCTGCTGGAGGCAATGGCTGATGTTGCCGGGGCACTGTGGCTTAGAGAGGGAGATTTCCCTGTGCAGTCATCATTGAACTGTGGGGGTGGGGAGAATAAAGGAAGGCCACAGGGGAACGACGGCTGCAAGGGAGGTTGTAGCAGACTAGATTTGAACGTTGGAGTATTTCTCACACTCAGGGAGTTCAGCACCGAGGGCAGCCATGAGGAAATGTGGTGTGGCTCAGCACCTGTCTTGTTACTAACAAACAATAACTCCTGGAGCATAAGGTATGTCACAAGCGTAGAGTAATGTTAAGCACCTTGTGGTATTCTTTGTACTGTAAGCCTAGAGACAAAGGGCTTGTTTACATAACCATTGATCCTGAGGGAAACCAGTCACCTGTTGCCTTCCCATGTTATTTATGTCAGTGCTTCTCAAGCTTCTGCTAGGTGTGGCAGGTGTGGTTTTCCCAATGACACGTTGAATCCCAATGACTTCAGTGATACACTAAAGGTTTACTTTTTTAAATGTGTAAATTACATTAAATGGCCTTAGAAGAGAGAAAATGGTAACACATTTAGGAGAGGGAGCTTAAGGCAG
The DNA here is from genome assembly GCF_035046505.1 of Tiliqua scincoides. Lineage (NCBI taxonomy): Eukaryota > Metazoa > Chordata > Lepidosauria > Squamata > Scincidae > Tiliqua > Tiliqua scincoides. Next base: position 84,028,431 of record NC_089824.1, read on the forward strand.
AAGGGACAGCATGGGAAGACAGGAAGAGAGATTAAGGGCGCAATCCTAACCCCTTATGTCAGTGCTTTCCAGCACTGACTTAAGGGCAATGCAGCTCTGAGGTCAGGGAACAAACATTCCCTTACTTTGAGGAGGCCTCCATGAGTTGCACCCAACTGCAGGATGCAGCACATGTCCCATTGGCTGTTACTGGAAAGTACTGACATAAGGGGTTAGCATTGCGCCCTAAATGTTCAAAATCTGGCTGCAAGTCTTATTTGCAGGGCGTTTCTCCGGCAGTAGAGGATCACCTCAAAATGTCAAGATACCAGACAGCAACTTAGGGCTTGTAAACTCCTTTGGTGACGTACCACTTATTCCACAATATGGCATTGTTACTTGGGCACATAGTGATGTACAGCAATTCCCAGAACATTGGAACAAGCTGACATTTATTGTTCCCTGAATGGGAATTGCACAATTGTCAGAATCTTGGAACTGGTGGTCACTCCAAAGACTGTTATTGCTGCACCAAACAATTATTGCCTTGTGGCCCTGTCGCCAATACACCTGTTAATTAAAAGTCATCCCTTTGGGATTTCTCACACAGGCCCAAACACATGCTGACAGCACATTTTGTACTCCACATAGGGACACTGAGGTTGTACCTTTTACTTCTGTCCTGAGTTTCTATATGAGTTATGATGATGTGACACTTGGCAGAGCAGATCTCCAAAAGCAGGTTCATTGGTAGCCACAGGTAGATCTGAAACTCTTTGAAGTGATCTGCCAAGAAATAGCAGTGCTGCCAAAGTTCATATTTTATCCGGAGTCTCATGGTGTTTAATGCTTTTCTTTTATGCCTCAATTCCTGGAGTTATGTAATTGGGTGAGACTATCGGATTTCTTCTTTAAAAAAAAAAACCTTGACCTGATTGTTGCCAAGAAAAGCTTGGAATACATGACCCATGTGGAAGCTAAACCCTTAGAAATCAGAAGGCAAATAAAGTAAACCTTGTGTGGATGATATAATTTTTTTATCATCTATTCGTAGAGGTATTTGAAAATGGTGCCATTTTACTCAGAAGTAAGCCCATTGTATTCAGCAAGAGTTAGACTGTAATCCTGTCTTACTGGAAAACCAACACCTCTACTGTTTTGGTGTATTGAAGTTGGTTCCTAATTTTTGAAAATGTGAGTGCTGATAATTCCAAATACTATACTGGTCTGTAGCAATGACATGATATCGGAACAGATTGGGGCAGGCTGGATGATAAGGGAGGCAATGGTGGTTTTACTTCAGGAGGTGATATAATTTGTTTAGATATGCAGGGGAGTTGTGGAGGGGAGTCTTCTTCTGCATTCATGTTAAAGAAGAAGATATTCTTTCGCACACCTAGAGCTGCCTCATCCATTGTAGCATTTGCCATGGCTTGCTTGCAAAAATCATCTGAAAATCTGGTCTCTGTCCATTGTGCAGCTTGCAAACTCTAGCTTCTTCTCTCTGGTACAGTTCAAGCTGGATGTTGGTAGCTAATTCCTTACTAGTGTTTTGATACAGAGGAAGCAACATGGCTGCATAGGCTTGGGCCTAGGGGCCGCCAGTTGTCTTTCACCCGCACAGTGATGTGAGAAGTTGATTTTATCTCTAACCATATCAGTACATTTTGTAACTTTTCACAGAGGGCTTTGGGTCAGCATCTTGTGCCAAATGTGTTATCCTTGACATACAATATGCTAGGGGCATGCAGACAAATATTTGATGGATTATTTCAGATCAGCATGGAAACTAAGTCCCTTCCCACATCTGTAGCTCCAGGCCACTCCTTCCTCCCCATTCTCACACTCTGTTTTCCTTCCTTTCTTTGACTCATTTTCTAGGTTCCGTTGGTGCTCTCAGCCTGTCCTCTTAGGCCCACTAAGTCCTGCTTCTCTAGGCTATTTTGTTTGCTGTGCCCTGCCTTGCAGAGCTGGCCTTTGGCCAATTTGGGCAAATTGGGCCCTAAGCCTAGAGGGGCTGCACAGGGGCAGTGAGCGGAGCACCCGCAGCTAGTGCTTTGTTCTGTAGCTGACACTCCAGCTTGGAATCTCCTATGCTGAGGCATCGTGAGGAGAACAGAGTGAGCAGAGCATTGCCCCTCGACCGCCCTCCCTTCTGCTTACCCCTGGATCCACTTAGCTTGAAATTGCCCCCTGAAAGCAGTTGGTGGTGATGCCACTGCTGGGTGCTTCACCACTGCCACTCATCCTGGTGAATAGAGGGGCCTGCAGGGTGGGGCCACCCACAAAAATATTTTGCATTGTGCCCCACAGCTGCTAAAGCTGGCCCTGCTGCACTGCCTTTCACTGAGATCTGAACAGCTCAGCATACCAGAACAGTGGCACCTACCAGAGACCCTCTACCGGTCTCTTCTATGACATCAGGGCAATTCAGCCAATCTCTGCCAGAAACATTACCACAATCACCACAGAATCCCTTAATGCAAGACAATATAGGCGACCATAAATTGAATACAGCAGGGTTTGTTTTTTTTAAGCAGGCACAGATACATTTCTGTTCTGCATTCTTGTATGTTTGTAAGATTAAAAAGTCTCTTAACTTAGTAGTTCTAGAAATTTTCTCCATGACCTAAGTTTTTTTTTTAAAAATGATTTTCTATTTTATATACACAAACATGAGAAACAGGAAAAGCTTGTTTAGTTTTGCTTAGAAAAACAGGCAAATGAAGCCAAGGGAAGGATACAGAATGTTCAGGTAGAGAGTAATTTCCAGTCTGCACTAAAAACAGGCCCTCTTCTTTCTATTATTTTAAACTGCTCAGCTGCTGTCTGAAATAAAACAGAGAAGGCAATTCAACACAGCCCTGGTAACGTAACTAGCTCCTTCATCAAAGGCAAGTTTATAACCAAATGGTGTCCTACTTTTCCCTCTGCTGACTGGTATAAAGATCCCATTCATTGTTAGTAGGACTCCACTTAATGAGGGCCAGGTTGGTTGGGTGATCAAAAGAAGACCAAATTCATGATTACTGTTCTTGGTAATAGGCAAGCAATTGCTTTAATCTTGCCTTTGGGTGAAGTATATTGTTGGTGTGGGTTGTTGCTTTTTCTCTTCACCTGGACTTGTCAATTTCATTGTACCACTTTGAAATTATATCTAACTGCAAGCCATTCATGGGGGGGAGGGGGGAGCCTGGTTGCTTTCTAAAGTGGATTCTGGGATACATGGAATCTGATACTTTCTGCATCTAAGGCAGCAGTGCCTATTTGAATTCCTTTTGATGTCACTATTGAAGAAGGTCTGTAGATCTACTGTGTTGGATCAATACATTTTCTGTGCACCTGGATCGGCTTTTGTGGTTTGAGGTTGCAGACTCTGCACACATGAGCAAAAGAGAGGGGGGCTGGAAATGGATGAGGGAAAGAGATTGGAGAGGGCGTGAAGGGCCTAACAACTACCTTACAAATGTTACCAGCCCACAAAAATATTTGCTACCATTTGGGGCAAAAATATTTGCTACTTTGCAAAATATTGAGAGATGTTACCAGCCCACAAAAATATTTGCTACCCATCTACCCACAGGCTATCTACCCATGAAGCCTCCAAAGCATCCTGCCCCCCCCTGCATATAGCGTACATATTTTTGGCATGCTTGCACCAGATGGGAGGGAGGATAGAACTGGATTGAAAGTGACATTCCAAGATCATTCTATCAAGTCCTTCAAGATTCACCTGGGTTTAAATAATATGCAGCATTTATTTGGTGCTTCTCTGAGTGTTCGAAGCACTTACATACATATCTTTCCATATGTACATATCTTACATAACTCCTATAGGATTTAAAAGCTTACTGTCTGATACCTTGTTACCTCTTGGTTGATCGTAACAAAGGCATTACCCTGCTTTGGTTTGTGGGTTTTTTATCTGATGGACCAATACCTGCAACTTCTAGGTATCTTGCAGCCCAATCCAACTTAAATCCCACCCAGCCAAAGCAGGTGTGCCAAGGAGGTGTGTGCTACATTCTATGGTGGGGGGGGCAGTTGGAGAGGTCCTCTTAAGGTAAGTGAACTTTTGTGCCAGCTATTTTGCTGGCACAGGACTGAGGCATGTAAAAGCAGCAGAGAGCAAGTGAGATAGCCACATGCTTCTGTGGCCAGACCTGCCTATTCGCTTCCTCCCCACCACTTTTCCTGCTCTGAAACTTTTCCCCCATTCCTCCCCACCTCATTCCACCTATCACCCACCACCACCTTACCTTTCGCTGGCCAGCAGTGGCCTGACTACTCTCTACACATGTGGCAACCAGTGACTGTGCTGGTGGCCTAACTTCACTGGACAGCGGCTCTGGAATGTGCAACACCATCGTGCAGCTTCTGGCAGGATCACACATTGCACCAGCAGGGAAGTTTAGTAGGATTGGGCTATAAGTACAAGAACCCTGTAAAGCTGATTGACACTACTGTTCCCAAATTGGGGCTGAGGCCAAGAAGTAAGAGGCTCCTCTAAGACCACTAAGTGAGTTTACAACTGAGATGAGATTCAAACCACAGGCTTCCTGATTCACGTCTCATTCTTTTTACCATTCAGCTATGATAGCTACTAAATTAGAGCAGGATGTTAGCTTGCCATTTAAAACATACAAACATTTGTTCTGCTCTTGCCCCTGCCCAACCTTTCCCTGTTCATTCATCCTGACTCCCTGACACCGAAAAAGGCAGAGGTTGCTAGGTCTTCTCATTACACCCTGTCTTAACATATTGATCCATTTCTGCAATCTCAGTTTGCTCAGCAGTGTTTGCTCAGCTATGAATCTCTTTCATTCACACCACCAATGTAGGGGGACTGAATGGATACTACACTACGGAAAAATCCGTGGGCTATTTAAAAACCTTTTTGTGACACTTTGATTAAGTCTTCTTTGATTTCCATAAGAGGTTATGAGACTATGTGCTTGACATCAGAAACCTTTTTTCCATTATGTCAGTGGAATGATCACTGTATGAAAAATGTTATCTGTAGGAAAACTCAGTCTGTAAATATGCACTGAACCAGGTGGGCATAAATGTGTCACCACAGTATAAATGCAAACTGGTATTTATATGTTTTGCGCTGCAGGGCACAGGGGGCTGATTTTTAACCAAGAAAGTGGCATGGGAGGAAGGTTAAGCTCTAGTACCTCAGTCCCAATCTGAATCCCCCTCTCTTCTCCATGGCTACTGTACATGTTTTTAAAAACAAAAATATGGACATCCTTTTCTTTAAAGATCTCCTGTGTCACTCACAGAGAGTCACACTAGTGAAGCTTAAAGAGTGATCCAGCTTTGGCTGTATTTCTTCCCCTTTTCTTTGAATGCCATTGTTGTGGTTTATATCCATTCTTGCTTGCCGTACCCAACAAATTGTTTTTTAATAAGAAGAATGGAATTTCTCAAAGTGATCCGATGCCTGCAGTATTTTAGATCATAAACTCCAAAATAATGTAAGCTACCCTCCAGTCCTTCCTCCCCCAACATCAAAGCCTCAAGCAAAACAATGTGATCATTTAAGACCAAATAGTCTTAAGTGGACAGGTACAGGCGTCCCCCAGGGTCTGCAGATCCACTGATCCGGTTATCTGCAGTTCCGGGTGTGGGGGGGGGACTTGTGTTTACTTTCTGCTAATAAAGCAAATGTTTACTTTCTGCTAATAATCCCACTTAGGGCCCAATCCTATCCAATTTTCTAGTGCCAGTGCAGCTGCGCCAATGGGACGTGCACTGCATTTTGTGGTGGGGCAGCAGTCACGGAGGCCTCCTAAAGGTATGGGAACATTTGTTCCCTTACATTAAGGCTGCATTGCAGCTGCATTGGTGCTGGAAAATTGGATAGGATTGGGCCCTTTATCTCCACTCCAGCCTTAAGACTGCCTGTCAAAGGTAATGGGCATGGTGTCATGAGGAACTGCAGAGATAGGGTTAGCCCTTATCCACAGTTTCTTGTATCCACAGGAGGTGGGCAGGAACATATACCAGAGGACACCTGTATTTTGTAGGAAGTACCTAGGAGACTGGGCTTCAAATTTTAAAAAATACAAAGGTGAATGGTGTCACATCTAAAAATTCTTAGTTTGTTGTCTTCCAACCAATTACTTCCAATTTTGACATTTATTTATTTATTTTATTCATTCACATTGTCACATTTATGACAATGGAGTGTAAATCAAATCATCCCAGGCCAATAGGCAGACAAGGTAATCTGGTGGTCTGCACATAACTCTATCCATTTACAGGAACTAGTGCATTCATTTCAGTGAAGGAAGCAACTCCACTTCTGTCTCTTTTTACAAAAATCTGCCTTCTGTGGAAGTGACTGGGGCATGTGTATATTTCATGTGCAGATGGGAGCATGCACTCTGGATTACAGCAGATGGTTAGATTTATATGCATTTGTACTTCACATAAATTTATTGTATCTAATCCTAATTGTGAGTAAGAAAGAAATATTCAGCAAAGAACTGTGTAGCGGTTAAATTTGTAGAAAAGCCCCAGCTTTGTTGGATTAATGGGATGTCTTTTAGAATACTTTGCCTGCATCATGAACTAGCTGGAAAGAATTCTTTTCATGTTTAAGGATTTGATTCAATTAAAAAAAAAACATTGCTTCGGTTGGGGTTTTGCTTTAATTTCTTTTATTGAGTCCAGCTGACTGGATCGAATATTGTTAACAATGGCACTTCCTCCCTTCGACATAATGTAGCATTTTAAGTAGCTAAACCACATGTGGGTCCAATAAAATGTTGTCTCATTCCCATTCTTGCGGGAATGGATTTCCTCTTCTACAAAACAATACACTATATATACTCACAATTGTCTCTGCTCCTCATTCTTACCGTTTTGTATGTACAAGCCCACACATTTACCACAGGTTCACTTGCACTTGGTTTTAGTTGCATACCATTTTGTGCCAGTTGAGCTCTATCATTGTAGGCAGGGTGTGCCCTCAGGCAAGCCGCTGTCACTCGGTCAATTCCCACTATCATCACATCTCCAATAATGGAACATCAGTGAAATGGTCTGGCATACAGAATTGTTGTTAAGCTTATTGGCCCAATGTTTGTGAAACACATAGAAAATATCTGTACAAATATACACTTGGGACAACATATAAGAATCTTGCTAATTCAGTATCTCAGGTCTCTGAGTTTGGTATCTGCATAGTGAATAAAATGCTATTTTTTAAAGATTATTTCAATAAATTCAGAGCATAGCTGACCATATCTACTTATATGCCACCTTTCCACCCGACTGTTAAGTGTCCAAAGTAGTTATCAGTAAATTGCAACATAATGTAGCACAACTTAAAATATCACAGCACCACAATAAAACAAATCTAATTACTAACAACTTGAAAATAAAACAGTATTTAAAAAAATATCGATAATACCAATTCAATTGTCCATTACAAAAAGCTATCCTTTCCCCAAAGGTTTTCCTAAAGAAGAAAGTGGCAGCCAAATGTACTATCTTGGGAGGCTATTCTAGATTCTGGGTATTACAACCAAAGAAAGCTCCTATGTCTAGTGTACACCTTTCCCCCATACATCTAATGGTGAAGACTCAGAAGTGGAACAAAATTCATGGACAGGTTCGTATGCAGGGAGATAATTTTCTTCCAGGTCAGCCCCCTGTAAAGTGTATTAGTCTATGTGCAGTGTCCAGACTGCAAGTTATCAGGCATTTATGATGGTGGGTGGGTGGCATGTTTCTCAGGAGGGTGCAACTTGCAAATCCGAGCAGCCTTTATAAGGCTGATGGGGCCAGGAATGGGGGTTAGGATTTGGCCTGTGCTACCATGTCTGATCATGCCTCCCAGATCACCGTTCCCCTCCCAAAAACACTCCTCCCTACTTCCACTCTGCCTCCAGCTACCCTCTCCCACCACCTGCGCTGGCTTCCCTCGGCCAGCCTGAATGTACCCCATCCAAGCACAGATTTAGTGTCCATGGGCCAGAAGGGGCCTCTGCACTATCCCAGCCTGCTCTAGAGGAGGCACAGACATGCTTTACAGCACGTTTGCGACACTTGAAAGCTGGCACAGGGGGCCTGCACTGGCACAATGAGCGCTGTGGATTGTGCGCTCAGTCTTGATTGGATTCAGCTTTGGTTGAACAGACTCACTGAACTTGGCAGCACCTGCTTAAAATTTCAGCTTATGGCATGATGCCACCAAAGGTAAGCCCCAATGATTTTAGTGGGGGGGGGGGAGAATTTAAAAGATATAATTAACTTTCCTTTTGAAATCAGTGGTGTGCAATTCTAAGAACATTCAAGCCCTGCTGGATAAAACCAAAGGTCTGCCTGGTCCTTCATCCTCCAAGACTCATGTCTCTGTGAAGCCCACGAGACAGACATGATTGAATAGTGCTCTACCACTGTTGCTCCCACTGGTATCCAGTGCCTTCCCGCCTTTGGGAGTAATAGATATATATGGCACATATTATGGTTGAAGATTACTTTCTTTGCTTTCCCCTAATGATACATGTCCTGCGTTTATGAGAAAAACAAACCACAAAACTACCTCACCTTTTTTCTTCTGAAATGATGGTAATCTAATTTTAACTGAAGTGGGTGAGTGAAATGTGTACTGGTCACAGACACATCATTTATAAATCCAGGCATATATCTGATGCTTCCCGACTAACCCAATGACTTTGAAAACTACAAAGATCCTCACATTTAGGTGCTGTCCCTGAAACAGTGATGACTGCATCAAAGGAAGTGGCTGCTAGTGGTGCCTTGTGTCAATGTGAAAGCACAACAAACCATTTCTGGGAGATAGGCAATGGGGTACCAGACTCTATGATTTTATAAATTGTGCTTGGAAGCCGCTCAATCCTAGATTTCTGTACTTTGTTTTAGTGATCCTCAAGATCCATCCAAACTCTGTAAGTCTACAAGAGAGGGCCCAGGCTCACTAGGCATAATGTAGCCTAGGGGTCAGTAACTTGTAGCCTATGGGCCAAATATGGTCTCATTGTGGGGTCCTGATTCCCCCAGTTTCCATTCCAGAGGTTATGGAAAGTGTGGTGGTTGTGGCAACAAGGCCTTCTAGCAGATTAGGGCCTTTGGACCCTTTGTTCTTAAATATATAATGGTTAAAGTCTGGGTAAAATGGATGACCATTTACCAAGTGGTAGCTTAAAACTCATTTTTGCCCAACCCACAGGTGTAAACATTTGACCCCTATTGCATATATACAACGTTGGCAGAAATGGCTTAACACAGACTTCATTTAAGTATTTGGCATGCCAACCACCAGTTTGGTAAGATTTTTACAATACCTGTATCTGAACAGAAGCAGGAAAGTGTATACTGTAAATCTCCTCCCTATTTGGCAGGACAACTCGGAGCCCCATGCAGGCAACAAGCTACCAAGTGAGCTTTCTCACCCTGATTAGTTTTGTCCTTTGTATCCTCTTGCCAAGCCTTAAGGATGATTTTGCTACACAGCAGGTGGAGAGATCTGTGATTAAAAAACTGCTGTCTATATGGGCTCAGACAACAAGCTTAGCATTTACTGACATGCATGCTGTTTCCCCCTTGGTAGATAGCTGTTTGTATTGACCCTTTGTGGCATAAACCGATATAGCATAAATGAAAGAGGTATGGATTTATGCTCATTGTTTGCAAGCGTTTGTTAAAATGAAATAGCAGCTGCCCCCACTATGCCATTTTTTTTCCAGTTGAGATTCACATCTTTCACTACTGATTATCTGTTCAGCGATGATATTTTCTATGGGATTGGGGAGGAGGGAGGCAAAAATGTTGGTCTCCAAAGTTTTCTTTCTCTGAATGTGTGCTGACCTGCATGTTTGTAACACCAACATTAAAACCCAAGGACGACTGAGCAAGGCAGGATGGGACAAGTGTTTGCTGTAGGGAAGCACAGTAGCTACGTTTAGAAAGTATGTAGCGCCTTGGGAAATATCAGTGCAGTACACGCTTACTAAATTAGGCTAGTGCAGGGATTTCACCAAATGCAAATGAACAATGAACAATATGTATGATTCAGTGTATCCTCTATGCTTTCAATGTACTAGGGTGGGGGAGGGGTGGCAAAGCTGACCTTTCAAAGCATTCCTTTAAAAACCCCATTTGTTATGATGATCAAAAGCTTGAAAGGTCCAATTTGCACAGAATGGGGTTAGGAAATGAGAGCAAAGGTTCTCAGAGTCATAGAGTTATTTATATTTGTCATTGCCATCTTTTCCTATAACTCACCTGATTTCCATTTCACATAAGACTGGAGCTGCCACACACCAGAGGTTGTTCCAGACAGCAGAAATGGCCCTAATGTGTTGCAAGAGGAGGAGATGCTCTCAAAAAGGAACTCTGCAGAATGTCAAGAATGGACTTTTTCTCCTTGTAGAACTACTAAAGCTCCAAGCTAGATACTGCACCCAGATGTTTGTATCCACCCAGAGGATAAAGACAGGAGCAGAAGAGTAAGCAGGAATAGAGTAGGAGGAGTAGAGTAAGAAGTGTACTCTCTGCCCCCTCACGACTTGACTCGAAAATGAGTTATAATGGGGGCACTTTCCAAGTCACCCTTTCACAACTTGATAGGACTCAAGTTACCCCACACCCTTTAAAAAGCCCACTGTGGAAAAAACAGGGCTGCTGCCAACGGGTATGTGTGCAGGGTCTCCTACTATCCCAGGCCATCTGCAAACAAGGCAGAAAGGGGTCAGACGGACTGCTTGAGAGCAGGAATAGAAGCAGCGAGAGGGAGGAGGGTCATGCGCAGCAGCTGCAAGGCTTACTAGGGCGATCTGATCCTTGGCAGCTCTACTCAGAAGTAGTCTCACCGGTCATTCAATGTGGGTTCCTCCTCCCAAGTAACAACAGAGCCCATAGAAGCCATGAAGTTGGAAAGCGTGATTGCTACGAACCACCTCCCTCTGCTTCCCCACCTCCTTGTTCCCCCTCCAGCCAATCCTAAGGCAAGAACCCCCTTGGGCTCCTCCTCTTTCCCTCCCATCCTGCGGCCAATGATCATGGGTTCCCCCTTCGTGCTCAGGTGGATTAACCCTTCCCTGCCTCGTCTGTGGAACTCCTTACCACAGGATGTGGTGATGGCATCTGGCCTGGATGCCTTTAAAAGGAGATTGGACAAATTTCTGGAGGAAAAGTCCATCATAGGTTACAAGCCATGATGGGTATGTGCAACCTTCTGGTTTTAGAAGTAGGCTACTTCAAAATGCCAAATGCAAGGGAGGGCACAGGATGCAGGTCTCTTGTTGTCTTGTGTGTTCCTGAAGCATCTGGTGGGCCACTGTGAGATACAGGAAGCTGGACTAGATGGGCCTATGGCCTGATCCAGTGGGGCTGTTCTTATGTTCTTAACTTTCCAGTGCCAATGCTGCCACAGTGCAGCCCCGATGTAAGGGAACAAGTGTTCCCTTACCTTGAAAAGGCTTCCGTGACTTCCCCTCCATTGCAGAATGCAGTGCATGCCTGATTGGCATAGCTGCTTCAGTGCTGGAAAGTTGGATAGGATTTGGCCCTGAGGGCAGATTTGAGGCAGGGAAGCAATCATGTGATTCTCCCTTTTGCATTCTGAAGTGGTAGAGTCTAAATGAGAGCTGTACCACATGAATCTTCTGAAAATATAGATCCATCTGAAGTCCTAAGAAAGTCTGATAATTCTATGTTGCTAAGCGTAAAACCTGGCAACAATCAATTGGTCAAATCTGCCTGTTTGGAAGAAGGAAAGAAATCAAATGTCCAGATAAAACCCTAGCTTCTGTTAAATATTCAAGTGCTAAAGATAATCCTCTTGTCACATGATGTGGTGATGGTGCCTGGCCTAGATGCCTTTAAAAGAGAACTGGACAGATTTATGGAGGAAATATTCATCACAGGTTACAAGCCATTGTCAGTTGTTCCATTCTTCACCCCCGCACAGGGTTCCAATGAGAGGGGTGCACTTCACTGGTGGATCCTTCATAGCCCCAGGGAAAAGAGGTAGAAACAAAGAGGGGGTTGCTGGCCCAGCAACAAGGATCCTCAACTTGGCCTCAGAGTTTAGCACTGGGGAGGGGGCTGCTTTTTCCTCCTCCTGGCTTCCTCCCTGGGCTTGCCCCAGGACAAAACACACAATGCAGCCATCAGGTAGCCTGTCCAGAGACCTCTCATACCTGACCATCAATACCTTGTGAAGCCCTCCCCTTCCTGAGCTCCCTCTTTCCCCTTCCCCACTCTCATATTTACCTGGCCCAGCCCTGGGGTTAAAAGGTCAACACCACCCCAGAGTAGGGAGGCCCTCATCTTTCAAGGAACAGCCAGATATATAGCCATGCATTGGCTGTATGGTGCCCGTGGCTGCTCCCCCATCAGGGTTGTGCTGGGACAGCTGGGAATCCCAAAACAGTGGGGGAAGTCCAGAAGTGGACGGCCATGATGACTATATGCAACCTCCAGGTTTTAGAAGTAGACTACCTCTGAATGTCAGGTGCAAGGGAGTGGCGACAGGATGCAGGTTTTGGTGCTCCCTGAGTCATCTGGTGGGTCGCTGTGAGATACAGGAAGTTGAACTAGATGGGCCCTGGGCCTGATGCAGCAGGGATCTTCTTATGTTCTTAAGTGAAACACAGACCTGCACTACTTGTTGCTCACCAAGCCAAGTGAAATGCAGCCTACAACGGCGCCACCCATTTCCACAGTTTCAGACAGTAAAAATGGAGAGTTATTGAACCTCAGGTGAACCTTCATACATGGCCAGTGGTTGCATTTGGCCTAGTAGGTTACAAGTTGTTTCAGGTCTGATGTAGCACAATTGCTTCTCTCATTGAATAGATTATCACATAATCTAAAGGAGGACGGAACCCCAAATGTAGCATATGAAACATGCTAGATGTGAGGAAAAAATAAAGAATATTAGAGTAGCAAAAAGGGAATAAGAAATTCTAATAATTCATCACCTTACAGCCACCTTAGACTACATGAAGGCCTGCAGCACAGCCTCTGCAAGCACTGGGATTGTGACAGCCTTTTATGCCATTTTATTTTTGGCCTTCTGTACAACTTCCAGCATAATCTTATGCATGTCAACTCAAAACTGTTCTTATGTTCTTAACTCTCTCATTGTGTCCTTTGGGGCTTACACCCAGGACAGTGAGTATAGAATTGTCACCTTATGCCCAGATTGCCAGATCTCTACTCAAGATTTTACCCTCTCTTTAAGCATGCTGTAACAGGATCTGAAGAGAAAACTTGTCCACCTCAAAATTCCTATGGAACTTATGGTCAGGGTCTGTAAAATGCTGTAGGAGAAGTCTTAGAGCTCTGTTTCCTGCCCCCAGTATACCCTTGTACTTCTGGACTTGTGACAAACACAATGGCATAGTGCGTTGTTTTGCAAAGGTATGAAGTTGCCTTGTGAGTCAGATAACAGGTTTGTCTAAATCAGTATTGTAACAACTCTCCAGACATCAAGCAGATTTTTCCCAGCCCTCCTGGGAGATGCCAGTGATTGAACCTGGGATTTTCTTCATGCGAAGCAGGTGCTCTACCACTGAGTTAGAGCCCTATTCCTCCAAGGCTGGTAGAAAGTTAAATCTGACTCCACTGGAGGTTTCTTAAGTATAGATCATCATTATCATTTTTGCATACTGCTTATCATTTCATGAGAACTGGGTATTTTCAATCACTCATTATAGGCACTGCCTCCATAATCTGTGTCATAGTCTGTGGCATGTCCCTTGCGTAATGCAAAACAAAGATTTAATGGAAATGACCATAATAGGACCCAAATCTTCCTTCTGTGTTTGCCAAAAATAGCCTTCAAGAACAATACCAGAAGTCTCACTCTGACTTCAGCTTACTCGTGTGTGAGGGCCAACGAGTTTTCAGTTGTTCCGTCGTAAGTCCAAAATAGAACTACTGCATCATGAAAGACCATAATGTAGACTCCTCAGCTGTTTCTGTAGTACTGGATGACTGGCAAGGTATAGGAACTTTACTGGCAGCTTGATGTATCATACTTTTCATATGATTGTAAGAGTATGAGTCACTCTCCATCATTGGTTAATTCTAAAATAATTAAGGGCCCAATCCCATCCAACTTTCCAGCACTGGTGCAGCTGCAGTGCAGCCCTGAGGTAAGGGAACAAATGTTCCCATACCTTGAGGAGGCCTATGTGACTCCCTCCTCACCACAGGATGCAGTGCATGCCCCATTGGCACAGCTGCACCGGCACTGAAAAATTGGTTAGAATTGGACCCTTAACCTGAAAGAAGCACAATTGGTTTTCTGGAAGTTCTCATCCACTGACTAAATCATACCACATAAATACTCAGAAATCTCACTGACCCAAATCTCAAGTTTGCCTCTAACAGTTCAAAGAACTTGTCAGCAGTAGTTTTTATACAATTAAAAAAGAAGTAGCAGCATTTCACCAGCATTGGAAAGGTGGGATCTTAGCATCACAAGGCTGAAAAGCATCTAACGTCAGTCCGATGAAGTTCATAACCTGCCTCTTTGTCCATGAATCATCATGATCTGTCTGAACATTAAGACTGCCCTTGGTGATGCTGTCCCTGTGCGAAGATCAAATGGCAAGAGCATCTGGAAAAACACTCTTGATGGTCTCTATTCAACATTGGATCCTCTAACATACTGGCTACCTAACACATTATACACTCACAAAACACATCTGTACCACTGTGTGTACACACAGTGGCATCGCTACGAGGGTGCAGGGGGTGCGGGCCGCACCAAGTGACATGTACAGGGGAGTGACGCACTAAAATCATGGTGGTTAGGAGTAATATCATCATGTTATATACCGTTGGATGTGGAATTTCCAGCAGAATGCAATGCAAAAAACCAGAGTGAAACATTTCCTTTCTATCAAAAGTTATGGCCAAAAACCCGGAGAACAAAAAATACGTGGAGCCCTATGGAAAATAAAACTGAGCCATATTGCATGTTTACTTGTGAGTAGGTGAGCTTGCTTTAGTCTGTTGGAAAGGGCAGGCTGAGAGGAATCCAACAACACCAGAATGGTCCTAATCCAATGAATGCAGTCCCCAAAAACACCTGAGAAGGAAGTCCCTCCCTCCAAGCAGATGAATGTATTGAGCCCTATGGAAAGTGAAACTAAGCCTCACGGTCACGTTTACTCGCAAGGAAGCAAACGTGCCTTGCCTGGTGGTCAGGCCAGGCAAAGGGAAATGTGAAGCCACCAGAATGGTCCTGATCTGACGGAACTGGAGCTCAACAAATGCTCCAGAAGGCAGCCTTTCCCATCCCACCCCCACTAAAAAGGATCAAAACATAGGCTTCAGCTGATAGGTGGGATCCTGACAGTGATCTGGTTTAAACAGAAGTTCTTAAATTGAAGTGGGCACTGGGTAGGGCTGAAAACCTTACTGATTTTGGAGGGGGGGTGTTATTGCAGGCAGGCTACAGAGGAAATTCACTTGGTGAACCAGGGCTGGTTTCTGCTTATTTAATTATTTTTTTTACTTTAATTATTTATACTTATTTATTTTAATTTGCCTGATGATGTCACTTCCACCATGACATCACTTCTGGTGGATCTTGGACAGATTGTCATTCTGAAAAGTGGGTCCCACTGCTAAAAGTTTGAGAACTGCTGCAATAAGGTATTAGTAAGTTGACACCCGGGGGGTGGGGTCTGACACCACTAGTGACTAAAATCACAGTTTGGAGGAATAATACCATCATGTTATATATCATTCAATGCGTAATTTCACGCAGAATGTGTTCTATCTTTGTCCTATCAAAAGGTACAGCCAAAAAATCAGTGGGGGTGGAGTGATGTTACATCACCACTCCCACCACCTGGGGTGTTGCCCTGCCCACTGCAAGGGGGGTGTGTGACGCGCTAGCATCCCGCACCGGGTGACACGAACCCTAGTGACACCACTGTGTACACATGGGGAATGTCCAGCTTTCTGTACCTGTATGGTACATATAGTGATAAATATGTACTCATGCACACGTTATGGTTATGTGTACATACATAAATGCTACAAATTAACAAGGATAATGCAACCCAGAAGCAGGCTTTTAAAAAAACTTTATCTCACACATCCTCCCTCCTTTAGATTAGGAAGAATCTGAGCAGGGATGAGCTATACTTGCACTTCTCGGATGCATCCAGCTTCCATGACTATGTGTCCAGTTCCTGTCACTTGATCTAGAACTGCAAGTACATTGCTAATCCAGAGAACCAACAATCTCAAGCCTGACAGTGCTAATCACTTTTTTGGTGTTAGGTGGCTCTTCTTGATCAGCAGGTTGGTATGTACAGGGACCTGTGTACATAGCTAATTAGAGTATGCAGAGTAGCTGTGACACAGCAAGGCTTGAAGATAGCTCAAACCTTTACAAGGAAACATATCTGCTGCATATACTCCAGCATTACACCAGAAATAAGTAATACATCACATGTAGTTGACATATGTATCTTTAAATAACAATGTACCCATGTGAACTAGCTTATTTGGGTTCCTCAAAGGAATGTTTAATTGGCATACAGGGGTATTTTAACATGCATTTACACTGGTAAAAAGTGTGAGGTCCTGGCTATCGTTTGGATGGAACTGATAAAACAAAAATGGGGTGAACATTCTGAGAAAGACCAGTGGATTTGTTTTCAGCAACTGAAGACAGATGAAGTCAATGTTTCATGGAACACTTGCATTTCAGTTAGCTAACCCAATCCACTTCATTAAGGCACAGATTTCTGTGCACACCAAACATGGCTGACCAATTCTTCCATGTCTGTCAAGAGGGATCAATTAACAGCATGTTTGTGGAAGAAAGAATACATTTCATAAACCACATCAATTTTCCACCTTTCAGCCTTGCAGGACCCCTATACCTATAATGGCTATAGGACAGCAAGAGTTTAAGAAGGTGACAGTTTTCCCATTATGGTATCACCATGCCAGGAAAGACTGCACTTGTAGAACTTCTGCCTGTCATCTGATTGCTAAAGGTACAGACAGAAAGTTGACATACCAATGTGATTTTTGATTTTATTTTTTTTTGCAAGGGGGAAGATCCTAAGAAGGGGAAAAAAGCAATAGCAGCCCCCCACAATCAATTCAATATGGTTCAAGCAATTAGGATCAGTTTTAACATGTCAGATAGTTTGAAAGAGAGAGCAAGCACCAAGAATCATGTTTAAAGTTAAAATAGTTTCTTGCAAAAGGGGGGGGGGACTTTTTGTTTCACAAAAAATATGCTTGTGTGCTAGACCTGGGAATCCCCTAGGCCAGTTTGCAGCAATTTGCAAATTAGTTCAGGCAGTTTCATTTTTTATTACAAATCAGTCTTTTAAAATAAGCTCAACTTGAAACTAGAAAGGAAGGTAGGGAAGGGGGTAAGTGCTAATATCAGTGACTGTTGGAAACTCCCTTTTGCAGAAATTCTAATTTACTGTAGTTACATGCTGCTCTGCTTTACTTGCATTACAAAAACAGCTAGCATGATCTGTTTAAGTAAAATGGTAGTATTTTTATGAAAGCAGGGGAAAGATACTTAACTATCAGGAGAATGCCAAATGGTCAGAACAAAATTCATCCTCTGTGCCTTTAATAGCACCTTGCTACATAGAAATAAGCAGGTGAAGGTTTTTCAGGGTTTGGAAAGAAGCATTATCACTGGCCATTGTCTGCAGAGCAAGCCTTGTTAATCCATTTTTGCCCACCCCACAGATGTACAAATTTGGTCCATACTGTATATATGCAACATTGGGTAGAAATTTAATGGCACAGGAACAAAGACCACTTAAGAAGTTGGGACCCTTAGCTACCACCAGACCAGGATTCAAGTATAATTTGTGAGATCTTGTTGTAAAGGAGGGCAAGGCAGGTGCAGCACCTGGCAATTAGTGACCGTTACCCACTTTCTGCTTTACTCTTTCAACTGGGTAAACTGGGAATGAACTGGAAGAAGATGGTTCTCACTGCCACCACCCACTCAAGTGAGCCCAGATACAGCGGTAGCCATTTTGGTGCCACTGCACCTTGTGGCAATCCCGGGAATAGGATTGGGATGTAATACTGTTCCAGGATGCTAGTGCTAGCAGCTGCACTTGCATCAAAATGGACATGCAAGCCCTCTGCTTCTGCAGTTGGACCTAGGCAAAGGTAGAAAAGGTGTGCATGATACTGTTTGTATTTGTTTGTACAGTATTTATGCATGGGAATTATGCATATTATGTAATTATGCATATTATGCATGGGAAGGATAAAATGGATAGAGAGGTGCTCTTTAGACTCTCACATAACACCAGAACCAGGGGACATCCACTAAAATTGAGTGTTGGGAGAGTTAGGACAGGCAAATGAAAATATTTCTTTACTCAGCGTGTGGTTGGTCTGTGGAACTCCTTGCCACAGGATGTGGTGACGGCATCTGGCCTGGATGCCTTTAAAAGGGGATTGGACAAGTTTCTGGAGGAAAAATCCATTACGGGTTACAAGCCATGATGTGTATGTGCCACCTCCTGATTTTAGAAATGGGCTATGTCAGAATGCCAGATGCAAGGGAGGGCACCAGGATGCAGGTCTCTTGTTATCAGGTGTGCTCCCTGGGGCATTTGGTGGGCCGCTGTGAGATACAGGAAGCTGGACTAGATGGGTCTATGGCCTGATCCAGTGGGGCTGTTCTTATGTTCTCGTGTGCTTATTTAACCTGTTGGTGTTTACCCGGTTTTGCCTGTGGGATTACCAGTAGCATAGTAACAGGACGGGGAATCTGCCCTGAGTGAGAGCCATAAGGGGGTGCTAACAAAGGCAGCCCCTCTTTCTTCCTGCTGACTCCTAGGATCCATTCTATTCATAGATCATAAAACATATAAGGCTGCCCTTGGCGCTTGCTTGTTAGTCCTTCCTTCATTGAAGGAATTCAAAGATGGAAGAGTAATGGGCAACTAGCGTGAGTAGCCTGAATATACTGCAATGAAGGAAGGACCAACAGGCAAGTGACATGGGCAGCCCTTCTCTCAGTAAAAATATATGGATATAAGAGCAGCCCAATCCTGCCTCCCCATTCTGGGGGGAGAGTGCTGTATAGAGGATGAGGTGGCACCTGCCCTGGGTGTCCAGTGTACTAGCTATGCCACTAGGGATTACCAAAAACATTTGGATTTGTAAATCCTGACTTTCCCATTCCAAATTAGGTGGGCTTCGCAGTCCAATGAGCTGACAAAGTAATATCCTTAGTTATAGAAGGATGATCAGACAGTCAACAGCATAGCTGGCTCAGCAATAGGGTGCTCTGGGGTGCTGAGGCATCAAAAAAAGCTGTTGAAGGTACTAGCAAGGTCTGAACCAGGTGAAAAATAGCCTAAACAAAAGGAAAATCAAGGGTTTTCACAACACATGCCATTTCACACGGCTCTAATTAAGTGTTACGAAGGATCAAGTGCACATGTATCTAAACAGAATACCTCAGGTGAATTTTGATAAGGCATAAAAGGATCTTTATGTTTTTAATTTTTAAATAATTTAAAATTATTTTTAAATTAAATTTTTAAATTATTACACGATTAAAAATCGTGTTTTTTAATTTTAAAAACACGAACATCACTTTATAAACATTATAGGCATGACCTTGCCAAGATTAAGCGCTGTTCAGTCCCATTGATGACAATGGGAGACCCACAAATGTGTGCTTAGGTTTCCAGTTGAAATCAAAAAAAGTTACTTGATGTTAGTTGGACTGGGTCCTTCAGTAATTAATGTGTTTTAAAATAATGGGCAGGCATTTCTGAACAAATTTTACCATGAAACTGGTCAGGTTTAAAATTCACCTTCTGAACATATGGGAACTGTGTTTACTAAATTAAAAAACACATCCATCTGGACATGTGTATGAAACCAAAATAACAAGGATAATTCATGTCTGTTGTCAGCCAGTTTTTGCCACTTACCACCCACTGTTTACTGAAAAAAAACACCTGCCCTACTTCTTGACCCAGATCATAAATCCAGGTTAAACAGATACATCTTATGGATCTATCTCCTGCAAGGCAAAACATTTTCTGATGACAAATCAGCTTGATGTTAAAGAGCAACTATGGCTGCAATCCTAACCACACTTTCCTGAGAGTAAGCCCCACTGAACAAAATAGGACTTACTTCTGAGTAGACGTGGTTCGGTTTGTGCCCTAATTTATGAAACAAAATATTTTTACACTCAAACAAACCAACCCAGACTTTTCCTATAAATGGCAAAACAGTACTTTGTATTGTTACAGCATTCTTGAGGGGTCAAAGCACTTCACATATATTCATATAATCATTGCAACAGTTTTGTAAGAGGGAAGTATTGTTATTTTAGAAATGGGCTATCTCAGAACGCTGGATTCAAGGGAGGGCACCAGGATGCAGGTCTCTTGTTATCTGGCGTGTTCCCTGTGGCATTTGGTGGGCTGCTGTGAGATACAGAAGCTGGACTAGATGGGCCTATGGCCTGATCCAGCAGGGCTGTTCTTATGTTCTTATCCCCATAGTGCAGGGATAAGAACTCATGGGGTCTGAGCTCAGAGTTGATGGCTTGGCTAAGGTCACACAGTTTAGTAAGTATTCTATTTGCCTCCCATCTTGCTTTCATCTTGGAACTGAAGACAGTGTACATGGGGTTCCCAGACGGTTGTCCATCCACTTACTGACAAGCCTAAACCTTAACTGGTTTACCTTCAGTAAGGTGGCTAGACTGTGTGATCTGAGGACACACAAACTTTGATCTAACTCTGGTGCCCTTAGTACATGGCTGAAATGAAAAACTCGAAGACTACAGGTACATTTTATTCTATTTACCTTTCCCCCTCTAATGATTTCTTTGCAGAAGGGAGAAAAATTGCATAGCAGATTGTCAACCTTGTCAGCTTTGACTAGGATCACCTATTTGGATCTGAGTATGTGTGTGATTGAAGCTCACTCCTGTACTGACAATTGGGATTATCAAAGCTATCTGTTTCAGTCAGCTCACCAGAACACCAATAGGTCAGTCCTATTGGGCTGGATCATGACAATTGCCTCATGGCAGTTGCAGAACAGCTTCTGGCAGTGCTTACTGCTGCTGCTTCTGGCCCGCCCCGCTAGAGAAGCCAGAGCAACCCGAGGTGTGGCAGAGAGGAGTGGTGGAGTTTTGCCAACCAAGACAGGCTGGTAGGGGAGGGCAGAAAAAAGGCAGAATGAGGGCACGGGGAGGGCTGATTGGGTTTGGGAAGGACGCAGGTTTGGTAGCAGTGACAGGTGCCGAATCCACACACCCTTCCAGGACCAGTTCCTGCAACCTGGGTCCGAGCAGACCCTTCTATGCCACAGAAGCTTATCCCTGCGTAAGGGAATGAATGTTCCCTTCCTCAGATGAAACCTCTGGTACTTCCCCCCATAGGATGCAGTGTAAGCCGTTTTGACACGCTTGCATTGGGGGGAAGCATTGGATTGGACTGTAATCTATGTTTTAAGATATTAAAGAGGCCAATGAAAACAATGCACACAGGAGCTGATGTTGTATAATAGTGTAAGCCTCTGGTTAGCAACTTCTTTTCTTTACATATGCCATATTTGAACTAAGCAAGGGCTGAAACCTCAGCTCCAGCCACAGATTAAACTCTCATCCAAGCTAAGATGCAAGTAGAGGGCTCTTCAGGTGCCTCTTTTCCAGTGTGGACAGGAACAGAGACCTTTAAGCATACAGATGTTCCTTTAAGCATCTTCAGGGCTGCTAAATGTTTGGCTGTGGAGATTAAAAACAAAGCTTTTTGCCGGGGGAGAAATTCTGATCAAAAGCATGATTTTGTGCACTGCAACTATTTATGCATGCGGCTCCCAATCCATTTGTGGGCTTTGGAAGTGCCTCAAATATGGCCTCTGCTAAAAATGATTTGCTAAGCAGAGACTGACTCTATTAGCTATTATATACTAAGTAGACCATCATATCCAAATCTTTTTTCAAGACCATAATGTGGGTAGAAATACCAAGAAATGCAAAAAATACTACCAAGCTTAGTACCGAATCACTCATACGCCTTTAAATATTTGCACATTCAGTAACACACCAGAGTTATTTCAAAGAAAGGATTTACTTGCCCTAGAATCTGAAGATTGGTCTGTTGCTACCATAAACGGATATGCTAGTCTATGGTACCAGCAAATAGAACAGTAGTTAAGCATTTGACAAGTAACCCTTTGACGAGTAAGTAAAGGCACTACTTAAGGACCATTCGCCTTTTCTATCAGACAAAATGGGCTATGCAGAAATACTCAGCGGAACCACATATTTAAGAAGTAAAGCTTGGGCTTCCCTATCACATTTTTGTCTGCAATATATATTACTTTCTGAGATGCTGTAGCAGACAATGGGGTAAACGTGACTATTTTTGCTCACTCCTTATTATACCATTTTGCTGTGTGCCTAATTCATACAGGCTTTGCTTGGACAGGCTATGTTACATTTGGTTAGAGACAAGGAGCCCCAAAAGCTGGTTCCCAAACTAACATTGTCTAGTAAAAGGGCATATCCGTGTCACAGACTTACACTGGTTTTATACCAATTTTACTATCATGGCTTTCCCCAAAGAATTCTTGAAATTGTAGTTTGGAGTACCTTTCTCTTGATGTAAAAGTACTTTACATCAGTACTTTTGAAGAACCCTTCCCTTCTCCCCCCCCCCCCAGTGTTTCCCAGAACTGCCTAGAGAATGCTTGGTTTAAGTCTATAATGTCCTAAGGCACCTTAAAGACTCAAAGCCCAGTCCTGGGCTCGACGCACTGGCTTACTGCCAGCGTGTACCATTACAAATGTGCCATAAGGCACATTTGTGAGGCTTTTCACCAGGCGAACACCCATGCCAGCCCAGCGCTGGCCTCCGCCACTAGGGAAGGTGGGAGGCAGAGAGAGGGTGGGTGGGAGGCGTGCCGGGAGAGGGAGTGGGGAGGGTGGGAGGTGGGTCCGGTGGACCTCTGCTCCACCAGATCCAGAGTGTTTGTGTAAGAACATAAGAACATAAGAACATAAGAACAGCCCCACTGGATCAGGCCATAGGCCCATCTAGTACAGCTTCCTGTATCTCACAGCGGCCCACCAAATGCCCCAGGGAGCACACCAGATAACAAGAGACCTCATCCTGGTGCCCTCCCCTACATCTGGCATTCTGACTTAACCCATTTCTAAAATCAGGAGGTTGCGCATACACATCATGGCTTGTACCCCATAATGGATTTTTCCTCCAGAAACTTGTCCAATCCCCTTTTAAAGGCGTCTAGGTTAGACACCAGCACCACATCCTGTGGCAAGGAGTTCCACAGACCGACCACACGCTGAGTAAAGAAATATTTTCTTTTGTCTGTCCTAACCCGCCCAACACTCAATTTTAGTGGATGTCCCCTGGTTCTGGTATTATGTGAGAGTGTAAAGAGCATCTCCCTATCCACTCTGTCCATCCCCTGCATAATTTTGTATGTCTCAATCATGTCCCCCCTCAGGCGTCTCTTTTCTAGGCTGAAGAGGCCCAAACGCCGTAGACTTTCCTCATAAGGAAGGTGCCCCAGCCCCGTAATCATCTTAGTCGCTCTCTTTTGCACCTTTTCCATTTCCACTATGTCTTTTTTGAGATGCGGCGACCAGAACTGGACACAATACTCCAGGTGTGGCCTTACCATAGATTTGTACAACGGCATTATAATACTAGCCGTTTTGTTCTCAATACCCTTCCTAATGATCCCAAGCATAGAATTGGCCTTCTTTACTGCCGCCGCACATTGGATCGACACTTTCATCGACCTGTCCACCACCACCCCAAGATCTCTCTCCTGATCTGTCACAGACAGCTCAGAACCCATCAGCCTGTATGTGAAGTTTTGATTTTTTGCCCCAATGTGCATGACTTTACACTTACTGACATTGAAGCACATCTGCCACTTTGCTGCCCATTCTGCCAGTCTGGAGAGATCCTTCTGGAGCTCCTCACAATCACTTCTGGTCTTCACCAGAGCATTCGGTGCCCAACACGAATGCTCTTAATTCATCACCAACCTTTTGGTTGGTGGTGAATCGAGTAGCCCCATTGTGGGGCTACTTCCCTTACCCAGGAGAAGGGGACGAAAGTCCCCTTCTCCTGAGGTGCCGCCTATGGCTGCCGTTGGTGTGTAGGATGCAGTGGCAGCTGTTTTCGGTGTAGCTGCGTGCCATGGGAGTTCAGGATTGGTCTGTAACTGTTACGTGATCTTTTGTTGGCATTCTAAATAATGTATCCTTCCTCAACATATCCTGTTGGGTTTTGTTGGACTTTGTCCTTTGCTCCCTGTACTTTTGGAGAGCAATGCAGAAATGCTTACCTTGTAATGGGTAGAAGTTCACCTGATTATAATTTAATCTATATTGCCCAGGGACTTTCTGTTTTTTCTGTCTTCTGGTACATAAAATGCAAGTGAGTGATATGAATGAAAGTGATAACCTTTTATGAATGGTTAATAAGTTCCAAAGAAAAAGGCTAACAGTTTGTATTTTGCTTCCATTATTTATACTGATTGAAAGGAAGGTCTTGGCAGAACAAGTGCATCTTTTGTTATAAATTGTACAGAACAATGCTACCAGGCAGTTCATCCCCCCCTCCTCCTTAGGTATTGTTATTGCTTGTCTAATTAACATTCTGCAATGCTCTCATTATATTGTTGTCCAGCCCAGGTCACAAGTAGGTTTCTGTTCTTGTAAAATACGAATTGCACTTGTTAATTGAATGAAATACTTAACATCTGGCTGCAAAGAGCAAACCTGGCACGATAATAACTTTTCAATAAGTATAAGAATTATCTTTGCTGAATCCAAACAAAATCCATCTAACAGCCCAATCCTAATTATGGTTTATGCTGGCAGAACATACGTTCCCACCAAGGTAAACTCCTTTACAGCCATCGCAAACATAACTAGGCAATTATATGGGGCCTGGCCTCCACTGCAAGTGGTGCGCAGCTGGGTCTATGCTCAGATGGACCGGGGACTACCTGTCATAAGAGATAAGGCTCTGCATGGTGTGGAATGAGGCATAATGGGGAGAAGTAGACAAAATAGGGTGGTAATGGGGCAGGGAGGAGGGTAGATCAGACACGGAGATGCTTGATTCACCGCCAACCTTTTTGTTGGTGGTGAATTGAGTGGCCCCATTGTGGGGCTACTCTCTTGACCCAAAGGAACAAAAGTCCCCTTCTCCCAAGGAGCTGCCCGCAGTTGCCCGAAGTGCACAGGATGTGGCAGCAGCCATTTTCAGCACCGCCACAGCTGCGTGCACCAGGCAGCTCACGATTGGGCTGTTAGTTAGGATTGGGCTTTCTGTTTAGGATTGGGTTTTCTGAAAACATTCTGTTTTCAACAGTGGCCAGCCAAAGAAGAATGTAAGATTAAAAAACAGTCTCTCTTTGGGGGGGGGGGGGAGAAAGAGGTGTGATGTGAGACATCCAATCACAAATCACATCTCTTCCAACCCTGAGACAGAGTGGGATTCTGTATTTTAGCATTATATCCCTTTTTAGCTGGCTATTGTTCAAAACAGAATATTGGACTTTGTTCTGATTCTCCACCTGATCATAATTTGCTCTAAATTTAATAATTAATCTCTGGCATCACAACTTTTGATCACAACTTCTCTGAAATACATAGATAGGTGTATATGCGTGGGTACACACGCACATGAATCAATGACATTTGTGCTGTGAATGGAGCCAATTATAAATTAATCATGCACATTTTTTATATCATAAGGGAAAAGGTAGTCAGGTTGTCAAGCATGAAGATATACAGGAATTGAGTAGACTCTGACCACTTAGCGCATGAAATAATGTTGATGGATAGTCCTAGATTGTAAAGTAGTGTTTGTTCATATAATGTAGAAGCCACTTTGACACCCTGTGCATATTCGCTGCCATATATCTATTTATGATATTGCTGGGTTACAGGCTGTTCTTGTTTTTCATGTCTTGCCCTCTTTTTTTTCTTTGTCTCAAATCTAGGATTAATCTTCTATCCACTGTGGTAGCAGCCAGACACAAGAGATAAACTATACCATATTCTCTCACCAGGATAATCAAAACTGACTGAAAGATCACAATTACCAGTTTAAATAATATTATATGAATCCTGTGTTTTTATTCTAACAACCCAGTCCTATCCTTCCTCCTCCCACTGATGCAACTGCACCAAAAAGGTTTGTGCTAAATTCTGGTGGTGGGGGAAGTAGATTGGGAGGCTTGGGAGAGGTAAGGGAAAACATTTTCCCTTACCTCCCTGTAAGCCTTCCCTCTTCAATGGGTCTCCTCAAACCTGCACCAGCTCTTTAGCTGGCACAAGTCCAAGAAAAGAAAGGGGGCATGTCAGGAGGCAAGTAAAGGGAAAGCATCTAGCACAAGTCACCTGTGCCAGGTTCCACCCCCTTCTGCCTCCTGACATGCCTCTTGCCCTCCTTATTCTGCCCTCCTTGTCCTGTTCTGCCCCCACTTTTGACTCACCGCTCCTGTCGCTGACAAAAGGAGGGGAAGAATTATATGTACCACCTTGAGCTCCTTGGAGGAAGGGCAGTGAAAAATAAATAAATAAAACAAGTAAATATGAAGCTTCCTGTGATTAAAGTACATGAGTGTACATTCTTTTTAACTCTCCAAAAAATAATAGTATTCCTTTTGCATGTTGATCTGTCTGCTCCAGAGATGTAATATTTTGGGTGCAGATCCCAGCATCTGAGTAGATTAAGTACCCATTGCATTTGCTCTTGCTAATAGTTATGTTCTTCTGTGATGTCTTTATTGTATGCTTGTGTTAGCTTTCTATTTTACTTTTAATGCTCAAGCCACCTTGGGCATCTTTGGCAGGAAAGCAGCCCATAAATATTGCTATAAAATAACTAAAAATTAATATCGAAAAATATTTTTATTATCAGTATATCCTAAACAGCAAAAGTATTAAATGTAGCAGGCACTGCAAAAATACAAACAGATGAAAATTCCTGAACAACGTAACACTAAGTTTGGCAGCTAGAATGAAACTGTGTCAGACCAAAGGGTAAATCCTATAGTCTGTTCAATTCTGGAACTAGTTAGGTTGTTTCAGCTTCAGTAAAGCCTGCGTCTCTGACTTGTAGCAGATAAGTAGTTTTCAGAGGGGAGAAATATCTGTCTCCTGATCCAGCTAGAGTTGCATTATAAAAATGTATTTGAACATGCCAAATTGCACCAAAATGTGTATGGCACTGCACACTCACCTGTACATCCCATTGAAAGTAACGCAGTACACATAGGTTTAACTAAGTGGTGTGGTCTGGAGGATGAGCCATTACCTTGTCTGAAGAAGCTAAGCAGGATCTGCTCAGATCTCACTGTGGATGGGAGACCACAAACTACTGGCTCGAGATAAAGGAATGTGGACAGACAAGAAATGGATGCCAAGATGAGGCATGTTTTTATTTCTTTACTCAGCATGTGGTTGGTCTGTGGAACTCCTTGCCACAGGATGTGATGATGGCATCTGGCCTAGATGCCTTTAAAAGGGGATTGGACAAATTTCTGGAGGAAAAATCCATTATGGGTTACAAGACATGATGGGTATGTGCAACCTCCTGATTTTAGAAATGGGCTATGCCAGATGCAAGGGAGGGCACCAGGATGCAGGTCTCTTGCTGTCTTGTGTGCTCCCTGGGCCACTGTGGATTTTTGGTGGGCCACTGTGAGATACAGGAAGCTGGACTAGATGGGCTTATGGTCTGATCCATCGGGGCTGTTCTTATGTTCTTAGGTGCATCCATATTTGAATGGACATGCTGATGCACACTGGAATGCACATCTGTTTTGGAACTGTGGGTCTTGATCCAGCAAGCGATACTCATGCAGAAACCCACTTGCTGATGCATTTAGCTGAATTATAGTGCTGATCTTAAAAAAAAGGCTCCAAATAGTTCATTCACAGTCAAAAGACTGTGCAAATACTGATGAACAACTTCTATTGTTCCTGACCTGCAAATGCAAGGGCAGAGTTCACATAACTCATGTTTGCAAATGAGTCTTCAAACATCTTTGAAGATATTCATCTGAATAAGCTTAACTGTCCTAGCCAATGGACTGTAAATACAGATGCAAATAAATGGTGGGAACCATTTGAATAACAAATGGAAGTGTCTCAGTTTTCCTGTTTATCAGCTTCTGTCTTTGTGTGAAATGGATGTTGATCCATGGTCTGTAATTTCTGTAGTGCCTAATCATATGCCCACTCATGATCTTCATGTACATGACAAATTGCACCAGAATGTGGATGGCATCATCATCAACTTTTTCCTTCACACAGCATCATCTCTGTGCATGACACCTTACAAAACAACAAAAGCAGAAAGGTCTATGACAGCCATTTTCAACCACTGTGCCGTGGCAACTGGTGTACCACGAATGGTCTGCAGGGGTGCCATGGGAGTTTGGGGGAGGGTCATTTATTGGTAGGGCCATTGGGGGCTGTGAGCCCCCCTCCTACCAATGGCATGGTGTGCCTTTTCAATTGTAAAAAAACTGATGGCGCGCCTTGACAATTTTAGTACCTTGTCAGTGTGTCATGAGATGAAAAAGACTGAAAATCACTGGTCTATGCCCTAAGAAGCTTACACTACATTTTGATAGGGGAAGAGTGAGAAGAAAGGGACACGTACACATAATGCAGTCAGCTGAGTCTCTTGGATATAAGAGTAGAATTTATTCCACCGTTCTAGCATGCGGCGTTTTGGCCCATTCCTTTAAGTGTAATGTGCTTAATTATTCAACATTCACCACTTGCTATGTCTTTGTGTCTTCCTTTGAGAGTCACATGCTTCTCTCCCTATTTATACCCTCACCTAGAGCTAGGAAATCTTAATCCACTCCAGCAATGTAGGTCAGGAAAGTTATTTCACTAATCATCCCTTATGATTTCAGTTCTGGGGAACCATGAAACCTGACCTCTAGGGGATTTCTGGAGGTGCAAGCAGTGTTTATGATAAACTAGAATTTACAGATGCCATGAAAGGAATTGTCAAAGAAGCTCACCTTTCTAAGGTGAGCTGCAGATGGTAAAAGAACAGTGTTTTGGTCACAGATTGCCCATTCTGTGAGTTCCCCAGCCTGGTACACTAAGGACAATTCTGCTGTTGGATGCATGCCTGTTCTGGCAACTGCCTGGGAACTCAGCATGAGCTGCTTTGCAATTCATGATGGAAGAAAGATGGTATATATAAATTGTATAGATATTTAAATATTTATGTAATAAATGAGTAGCCAGGTGCAAGCCTACCCAGATAATCATGGTGCAGAAATAGGCACACTCTGTATCCCACAACAGCAAGCCTGAGGCTCAAGCCTAGAGCTGTCAAACCCATTTCATACCGCGGGCCAAACAGCATTCATGATGCCTGCTGAGGGCCAGAAATGATGTCATTAAACAGGTCAAAACCAGAAATAAGCACTCTGTTCTTATGAGTGCCTACATTAGATAGAAGAGAAATACATGAAGCTTGATCATATTTCAAGATATGAGAGCTCAATTATGTGGGCCACCCTTTCAGCAGTGACACCCCAGCATTGCTCAGCAGCTGAGAGCCTGAGGGCCAGATAAAAAGCTTCTGAGGGCTGCATCCAGCCCCTGGGCCTTATGTTTGACACCCCTGCCTCCCCCAGTGGTCTGATACCACTGCTTGGAGCACACATAGGATATGTCCAGCAGGGCCTCTGAGAGGAATTTTATTGGGGGGGGGGGGTACAAAGTTTCTTTTGGGTCCCTTCCCAAAGGGGGAGAGGGGCAATGGGGGCAGGTAGAACAGGTGACAAAATAGGGCAGGGGGAGGGTGCTGACAGCCACAATTGTCTTTGGAGCCCAGGTCTACTAGGCTTCTTGATGTATAGCCCAGGTCTACCTGACCATGGCATTGGCAGCTAGATAAAGTATTATGGAAAACTAAGTCTCTCTAAAATCGCTGAAATATAGAAAATCCATTGAAGAAAATTAGCATCATCATATATAGGCTCAGACTAAAATGGACCAAAATGAACTTCTGTAGCCCTGCAGCTGAGTCCCTGAGCTTCTATACACTCCTTCACATTTATGGGATCCACAAGCCAGACAGCTACTGTAGCAGGCCAGTTTCCTCCCAGATTTGACTATGTTAAGGAGGATCATTGATGCATTTCTGGGCCTGGTGTGCATGGCTTGCAGCAGCAGCTAACACTGCATGCACTGCACCTGGTTGTGCCTTAGCATCATGCGCAGGCAGCGAGTTCAGGTGAGATAGAAAAATGTCAGATCCTAGGAACTTTCTGGGCCCCCTCCTTTGGCTCCTGGGCCCCCTTTATGACCCTGGCACCAGGTACAAATTATCCCCTTTAGCACGTTCTCCTAGGCCCTGCTGTCCAGAACTAGTCCACTGCTCAGAGGTGTATTGTCAGCACTCCTTGGTATGACTTTATTTATTGTTTTACTTATTGTACATTTTAATATGGTATTTGTTAGCTGCCTTGGGCATTTCCTTTGGCATAGGAAAGGCGGAATATAAACCTTTTCAATAAATAAAATGTGTGGAAAGGGGTATTCCATGCTGAGAAGTAAGTGGGCAAGATATCTTTCACCAGGCAAGTTACAGTGATCTAATTGCCAGGTCACATCCAAGTAGGAAACATCAGCAGAACATGTGTACAAATGCCATAAAGCACTTTCTGGTAGCGTGCGAGTAGCGTGCTGTTGGGATGCCAGAATGCGTCATTGGCCCCCCTGCTGCCTGCTTGAACAGGTAAGCCAGTGGGAGAGGTGGGGCAAGGGGGGCATAACATGGGGTGAGAAGGCTGCAAGAGGATCTGTTGGTGATGGCTCAGGCCAGATCCAATCCCACCTCTCCCATTACTCAGCTGGTGCAGCAGTTGCCAGCAGCAGAATGTGCGTTCTGCTGGTGGAGAGGCCCAATAGGATTTATTATACTTCCAGTCTGTATGGTGTAGTCAATATGGTGCCTGAGTGGAACAGATTCCTGCCTAAAGCCTGTAGTATAAGGAGAGCAATATGCAACGGATAACTAACAGATGTGGTCTTGGCAGAAAAGCCCTTGTTACTAATGTTGCCTTTGTAGGATTGCATCCCGCACACAGTTGTGCATGCAGAAACCCCGGCAAAATAAGTAGGACACACATGTGCCTGGTGTCTGCCTGATACAAGAGCCTATCTGCTCAGTCCTTTCCATGTGCTCATATCCTGCCTCATCAGGGTTGATGTCAAAGAAGACAGATTAAAAATGCATTTGCCCTCTTAAAGCCAAGCTAAATAATTGAACAGCAGCCCTTCAAATGTGGATTCTGTATGCGGGGGGAGGGGGGGAAATGGAAAGGGGAAATAATGGTACCTGGTGTTTCTATAGTTCCTTAGAGCACTTCACACATATTTATCTTAAATCTTATAACAGCCCTGCAGGACAGGTTGATATTATTGTATTGTATTGCAGATGGGAGGAGCACTGAACTCAAAAGTTATTTATAGATGGATTTATTGTCTTTAAAAACAGAAGAAAATCCCTTCCGAAAAGGCCCATATAGTCCAGCATTCTGTTTCCAACAGTGGTCCATCAGCCCACAGGCAGGAGATAAAGGTAGACATCTTTCCCACAGTTGCTCCCCTGCAACTGGTATTCAGAGGTATACTGTACTGAACTGAGAGTAGCCATCATGACTTAAAGCCACTTATAAGCCTGACTTTTCTTCCATCATGGAACTCAAAGCAGTGTATACATGGAGTTTCCAGACAGTCACCATCCAGGCACTCACCAGACCAAAGCTTGCTTAGCTTCCAAAACAGTGCTGTGTTATGTGCTCTCAGACTGTGCCTTGAGCTCTAATGGCTCCTTAAAGACTAGATCTGGGGCGAGTGGTTCCTAAATTCCTGGCGCCTGGGACTTTGCACCCCCTATGTCCACCACTGATCTTGAGATTTGACTGAGGTGGGACTTGAGTTGGGGACTTCTCTTCTGAGACTCTTGGCCATTACGCTATAGGAGCTCTTGAAAACAAAGGTGGGCACAGTAAACAGATTCTACCACAATAAAAAAGAGGTACCAACCAGTACTGGACTGTGTATCCCCTATAACTTTTCAGTGTTATCTGTTCCCATCACACATCCTACTTTTCTGTACCAGAGCGATTCTGCTGTGAGTCAGTTGACAATTCATTAGCCTTGGAGAGAAAGCCCATTTCAGCTCAGGCAGCTTTTCTGAGGAGGAGGAAGTCTCACAAGTGGCAGGGCCTAAATACACTTTGCAACAACAAAGACAGTGTGCTGTGCCAGCATTCCAAACGAGTTCAGAAATTCCAGGCATGGATAGCTACCTTGCTTGAGCATATGAGGACCAAAAGTTTTATTAAAGCAGTCCTGAAAAGCCAGAGGTAGTGAATGCATGCCTAGAGTCTTACACCACTCAGCAGAGAATACCCCCTACTTAAACCAGTTCTGTTTCATTCTCTTTGTATTGTTTTTTGCTTGCTCAGAGTCCAAATTTCAGCAAGTTCTTATTAGGAACCTAATCTTCTTCCATATTGATTACACAGGCCTGCAAAATTGAGAGTCCGAAAAACTTTTTTTCAAATGTTTTTTGTGTCTTTACATGAATTTGGACCGCTGATTCCAAAAATGGCATCAGTTTTTCCCTATCACATCTAGTTTTGGAGATACTGCAGAGCCTCATCAGTGAATGGTTCAAGCAGCTTCCTTATGAGGAAGTCGTAGCGTTGGCTTCCACATGAGGAAGCTGCTTGATCTATTCCCTAATGAGGCTATGCTGTATCTCCAAACTAGACATGATAGGACAAAACTTGATGCCATTTTCTGAATCAGCACCCCAAATATACCCAGGAGTAGGTCTAACTTTTAAGACAGCACAATGTGTGTTAGCCTGTGTTATTTTTCTTTTAATTTACCTTTTGATGACTTTACAAACAAAGATTATTCTGCAGCATTAATAACATGCCCTCCAGTAGTTTAATAGGTATAGCATTTATATTTTCATGATGCATGTCCAATTGCTGGAATGAACAGCGTGTACTAAATAACTGGAGCTTGCCTGCCAGATGTACTTGAGAAAACCTGATCCAGGTCTTGAAAGCCTGAAAGTTTCCATATTTAGGCTATTGGGTGTTCTTATGTAGCTAGACTGACCCATGAATTCCTATGCCTTCTGTTCTGTATAGAAATTCTTTCAAAACTTATTTTCTTGGACATCCTAATCTCTCTGGGGGTGGCTCACCAAGTGTTATTCTCTAAAAGGTTGGAGGATCTGTAATTACCTAGTCAGCAGTGCTGGTTATCACTCTGAAAGCTCTTAAACAGTTCGGAACAGAATGCTATAGAACTGCCTTCTCCCATGAATATGAATACTGAATCTGCTTATAAACCACTCTTCACTATAAAACTCTCAGGGCAGCTCATGGAGACCCATTGCAACCTTTGTCGCAGGATCCAGAGCAGTAGTGGACCATCCCAGCCCCGTACCCGCATGCAAATCCCCCCCCCCCACTTACCTGTAGCACACGAAGCCTCATGCAACTCCAGGACACATTGGAGAAGCCTCCTGAAGCTTCCCCAACATTTTAAATTGTGCTCCCAGCAACCGGAAGCAGTTTCCGACCGTGTTGGGAGCCTCAGGGAGGTTTCCGTGCGGTCCTAGGGGCA
This sequence comes from Tiliqua scincoides, assembly GCF_035046505.1. NCBI lineage: Eukaryota > Metazoa > Chordata > Lepidosauria > Squamata > Scincidae > Tiliqua > Tiliqua scincoides. The sequence continues at coordinate 84,062,146 of NC_089824.1, forward strand.
CGCGAAGCTCCACACCAGGGCATTTGCCTCTTTCATTTAATGGCAGGTCCGCCACTGATCCAGAGCAACCTAGTGCTTGCCCTGTTAGTCTGGATGCAGCCAGACTGTGGCCTGCTATGAATTCTGAACATGTTTAATTAGTGTGTCCCTTTTCCGTACAGGCTTCTGGCTACTGGCAATAGCAAATACAGTCTGCTTTGGTGACATTTGGCTTAGTGGCTTCTTTCAGTTACCATTTCTCAACTTGCTTTGTGAATTAACTCTTTTATGATTGCTTGAAAGTAACAGGCATTGGCAGCTGTAGCATGTGGGGTGGGGAGGCGAGCAGACTAACTACTTAGTGTTCTCAAGCGTTCTTCTGTTCTTCAGCATTATGCAGGAAAGATTTTCACTCTTGGCCTGCGATTTCACTTCTTAAAAAATACAATTGTCACTTTTAATACCTTCAAATTGACGCTATTTCTGTGATCTTGCAAAATCAAGAACGTCTCTAATATATAATGACATGGTCTTCACTCGCTCTGTGTGTTTTTAAATCATTATGGTTAACATTGATTCCGCCAAAGTGGATTTCCAGCCTTAGACAACTGTGATTAACTGCTGATTTCATAATACAGTTGCAGCTGCTATGCTGGTGTCAGATGTATAATCTCATTTTTTAGAGGTGACTTTTTCCAAGAATGGAAGCACAAACAAAGCAACCCCCGCAGGAGCTGTCTTTTGGATGTTGCAAAACAGTGTGTAAGTGAATTAAGTTGGAGACGCCAAGACTAATTGCTGTAACGTTTCCCAGGCGGACCTAGTTTAGCAAGCATCAGACTAGAGCAGGGGGTCTCAAACTGTCATATAGGGAGCCCCCCCCTCTTAATCATGGGAAAGGCTCTTTCAGGCACTGCAACTACTTCCCCTCTTATGCAGCAGCCTTGCAGTGCCCCAACCAGCCCTGCTTCCAGGGACCATTGGTGGCAGGAGTTACCTCTAGTAACCAGAGGTTAGTTCCCAGTCTCACAAACCTCCTCACCTGCCTAATGCCTGTAACTGTAGCTTCCACCTCAGTGGTGTCTTGAATGGTAAATTGACTCCCCGGCCATTTCTAAGTCCAGTTCAAAGTGCTGGTTATCACTCTGAAAGCTCTTAAACTGTTCGGAACAGAATGCTATAGAACGGCCTTCTCCCATGAATATGAATACTGAATCTGCTTATAGACCACTCTTCACTATAAAACTCTCAGGGCAGCTCCTGTGTTAAAATAGGAAAAATACACAGATTCAGTAAAATGAACTTAAAAAAAAAAATCTAACATTAAAAGTTGCAGATGCAGCAAAAAGAAGACTAGATACTAAAATCTGCCAGAACAACAACAGCAAAATTGTTAAAATAAGCTAACAAATGTACTAGAAAGCCAGGGGGGAAAAGAACTCACCCAAACTGCACTTTAGCTAGTGCTGAAAAGGTATCGGATTTGGTTGATGCCGGGCAAACTTTGCTGGGGAGGGCATTTCATATATGGGGCACCACCACCAAGAAAACCCTTTCTTAATCACCCAGCTAGTGTCAGAAAACAGAATGACTCACACAAGCCTTCCTGTCCACTGAGGTTTTCTTGGAAGGTTCTACTCTGTGTCTCACCACAATCAGAGGTGCAGTTGTAGGGTACAGAAGAACAGGCTTTCTCTGTTGCAGCACCTAGATGTTGGACCTTCCCGCCTTGATATCTGATATTTTGATATCTGGTCTGAACAATATTGTTTCACTATGGTTTTGATGCATACACAAAAAGATGTGGCTTTCTAATGCCATGTACCAAGATCTATTCCTGGACATTTTTCACCCCTCTCTCTTCTACGGCTGCTAAGTTGTTGTTTAAATTTAAACTGCTGGTTTTATTATAGTGTTTTTACTGACTGTTCTGAACTGCCTTGGAGACCTCACTAATATGGGGCAGACCATTATATGGGGTATGACCATTCTGTATGGGATGTGACACTTATATGGGGTATGACCATTGTAAGAAATAAGTGCCCTTCCAAGGTAAGGAATGCCTGGCAATGTTATATGATAGAACAGCCCAATTATCATAGTTTGTTGGTTGCTACCACAGAGGTTACAATGGCATTAGTGCATGATTAGATAGGCATATACATTTTTGCACTTTATTTTGGAACTGTCCCCAGTTTAGACAGTGAGAAGTGATTGTTGTCAGTTTCTGTAAGTCCATATCATTGAGATGCACCAATCCAAACACAACATAGCATTGAGCAGACCTGTCCTGATTTGCATACAGACTGAGGCAGGCATTTGCATTCAAAAACACAAACCCCACATAAGCTCTTTTGAAAAAGCAGCCTTGGTGGTGGTCAGGGTTGCATCATTTTCAGGGTATGCATCATTTTCAGGGTGACATTTCAACTGCTAGCTTTCACCCTGCAACTCCTTGTAATGGCATTTTGGAAATCCGCTCCTATTTGTGGGGAGGGCATGGGGGATCTTGCTCATTGGATTTATTTTCTATTTTAAAAGATATGCCCTGCTTCCCAACTCTCAGGGTTCTTATAATGTCTTGCAAACAAGAAAAAAAAAAGGCACTACAACAATATGCAATAAATCAACCAAGGAGCAATAAGAGAGTCAGCAAAAAATGTGCAGATTCAAACACGCAACCACAATAAAATGCCCAACAGTACTCTATAATTAGGCTCCTGTTAGATGAATGTACAGTGTTATTGGACGGAAGAGAAAAGGAAAGGAAGATTGTTTTGCTTCTCACATGTAGGCTAAGGGACCATTATGTCACACGTAGCTTGTTCTACCTTATTAATGTGAGCTCAAACTGTGTCACTTGGCCTCTCATGAGTTTCTTCAAAAGCTGGCAGTCACATTATTTACTTGTGAGTCACAGAGAGGGCAGCATGAAAGAGCTGCGAGGTGAGCTTGTGCTCCGCAAACCTTGGAAGCCTCGCCAGCGCTTCATTCAGCACCGTGTGGCTGAAGAGGATATCCTGTTGGACCAGAGATAAAGAGGGAAATAAAATCACTTCCTCACCAGCTGTTTGACTAAAGTAGAAAAAAAAAAGGAAGTCAACTTCCTCTTGGTGTTCACTCTGCCCACCACCCACTCACTCACCAGTGCAAACAACAGCACCAAGGAAACCGGTTTTCCCCCTTCTTTATATACCATGAAGAGCAAGGCCAATAATTAACATACCACTGCAAGTATAGCCAATAAGTCTTGAGCCTTTGCAGACAAGGAGCTACGTTTTTACCCACAGCAGCCAATGATACAAAACATAACACGTGAAGCTGCCTTACCCTGGATCAGACCGTTGGTCCATGACTTGCTCAGTATATTCCCTGTTCCAACTGGTGGTAGCTTTCTGAGGACTCAGGCAGAAGACTTTGCCAGCCCTGTTTGCTGGGATCTTCTCAACTGGAGATGGAAGGGGTATGTTCGCTACACAGCTCAGGCGCTTGCAAAGTGACGCTTCAGCAGAAATGGCACCGCTGAAAGGGTGGTGCTGGGAGAGTCCAGTTATAATGTGGGCCAGAGAAAGAGCTTTAGTGGGCCATAGGGTTAACACCCCTGGACTAGATAATACCATGTCTGTGATGTATGGGGAACCATTGTTGACCTCTCATCTTCCTCATATAATAACGTATGAAATTGCTTTGTACTATGTTCTCATATGACAAAGATGGGAAGTCAGCAATGGTTTGTGCCTGCTCTTCTCTTCCCCATACAGCTTTTATGTGAGCTGGGAAGGAGGGGGCTTTGAGTATGTAACAGGTTCATTTTGTCTGATCTCTGAAGCTAAGCAGGGTCAGGCCTGGTTAGTACTTGGATGGGAGGCCGCCTGGGAATACCGGGTGCTGTAGGCTTATACCATAGCCCTTCGAGACTGAAGGTTGCCAACCACCAACCACATTTGCCCCCCACCTTCCCTCCTCATCCCTGCCCTCTCAAGGGTCTCGTTTGTAGGATTTCTACTTACACAGATTTGTATCACTTGACGTTACGCAGTAGGGCTTTTTTGCAGATTTCCCTTCCCCACCCCTCTGGTGTTTTAATGCATAAATGGATCTGGGTATTTGTTTAAATTGGGTTTCAAACTTAAACAAATAATGACAGGCTGTTCAAACAAGCTTCGGAAATCAGTCTAATCAGGATGTTTGAGAAAGCACCGAAGAGGAAAGAAAGGACCCATAAAATAGTTACTTAGAATATATGGTGCAGCCACCATACAGTAGACGCTGGTGTTTTTGTTGTCACAGTCTCAATAAGATCAGGGATTTCCCACTGTGCAGTTTCTGCTGATGTTTCTTATCCCACACCATAACTCAGAGCTTTAAACATTGTCTTCATGTCACTGAAGGCCACCCTCCGCCTGCCCTCATTCATTCTAAAGCACAGACAAGCTAGTCCCCATGAGATTAATAGGCAGAAAAATCCCCGACAGATCAGAAAAGAGACAATCTTATATTGTAATGACAACATCATCTCATTGACTTCTATGGTAGGAATCCAAGCCCCAGAGTATTATCATCAGCGCTGGCGACAACTTGCATTTCTTTGGTGTTTCAACATTATTTTTATTGCTGTTGCAGTGTGATTGTACTTTGTCTTAGCCATTAGCAGGTCTACTTTCTCTTTGTAATAAAGCTGTGTTACTTCCTGCCCAGGCAAACTACTGCCTGCCAATATTAGGGGGGGGGTAGCTTGTAGCAGGAGCAGCAGTATTCTCTATTGTCAGCATCATTTGCCTGAACCTTATGACATCAGGTTATAGTGTTTGGGTGCATCATACACCTGGATGGCACACCTTTTACCTGCATCATCATACATGCCCTTTACAATCCAGAAACAATGCTGCAAAATGATAAGGCTAGAATTTCTACATTTGTGTGGTGTTTCTTTAGCCAAGACAGCCTCAACAGGGCATTACTTGGTTTGATTCAAACATGCATATACATCACTTACAATGCTATCCTACGCGTCTGTTCAGAAGTAAGCCCCACGGAGTTCGACTGGTAAGTGCGTATAGGATTACAGCATTAATTAATCAAAAATTATTCTTGATTTTCTTTGCCAAACGTGTATGCTGCCTTTCACAAGATATTTTCAAAGTTGTTAGTGATATTAAACATATGAAATCAGTGTAAAACAATTCAGCACATCAGATTAATAAACAAAAAGAAATGGCAGTAAAACAGCAGAACCAGCACGAGAAGGAACAACCACAAGCACCTTGAAAAAGAGGCATCTTTTTCAAGCCTGCCTGCGGATAACCTGCCTGCAGAATTTCAGAAGGGGAGAAGCTAGAAGGATAGTCCATGAAAGAGCATTCTATCACTCGCAGGTGATGATAAAAAAGGCCTTGCTTCTTGTGGAGACCAATCTGCATCTCAGGTGTGTATGAATATGAAATAGGGTAGGGGTAGGCAACCTATGGCCCGCAGGCCGCATCTTACTGTTGACGGAACTGATATATGGCCCTGCTGCAGGAGAAGGTTGCCAGCCCTTGCGGTAGAGCCTTCTGAGATTATTTTAGGTTTGCAGGAAACTCATAGGGGAGTGGGCAAGCAGGAATTGCCCAGAACCCAGATGGTTGTAGGACATTGTATGTCAAAGGCAGCATCTTGAATTGAGCCCATAATTATACTGATAACCATTATCAACCATTTTTTTAGATTGTGAGCCCTTTTGGGACAGGGAGCCAATTAGTTATTTGATTTTTCTCTGTAAACCGCTTTGTGAACTTTTAGTTGAAAAGCGGTATATAAATACTGTTAATAATAATAATAATAATAATAATAATAATAATAATAATAATAACCACCAATGGTGATTTGCTTCTGAGCATCTGAACAGGCTCCACTGAACATTCTTGTGTTTGAGGTGATCTGAAAGTTCTACTCGTGTTTTCTGACATGTTGATGGCTTATCCACACACACAAGTTACCACTTGACGCCATAACCATCAATCATGAACGTGCATGTTTGGATGAACCTGGGCAACCCAACTGGCACGGGCTAAGCTGCATCCCTCAGGGGATTTCTGACTCCTAGGGACATTTGTCCCCTTACCGGAGGAGGCAATGAGGATGCTTACCTGAACAGCCACAATGGATCAACTTGGAACTGCACCAGTGATATTGGTGGCCCAAGTCTGACTTAATCCATACAGATGAATAAGGCCTGGGAAGGGGGTTTGGATATTGCACACACCATCACCACCAATCTCACCCCCTCCCAGGACCAATTCGCCCACTCTTGCCCCCAATGCCATGCCATTCCACCTCCCCTACCCCATTCAAACCACTTCCCACTTTCCCCCACCCATACACTGGATTTACCTGCTCTGGCAGGCCGCCCAACAACCACCAGTTCGAGCAGGAAGGCCTTCCTTCTAGTGTGCCTGGGTCTTGCACTGTCACAAAGCACTTTACTGCTCTTTTGTGACAAACCCTGGCAGAACCCGTGTTCTGCTGGCACAAGTCCTTGTTGGGATTGGGTCATTTCTTTCCTATAACTGTAAGCAGGTATAGTGCAAATTTTTAGACAGGCCTCTGAGGGAACAGGAGGGGTCATATGTCTATCTGTAGCATATCTGACCCTCCAGCCCATTTATTTCTTAGACTGCCACATGTGTAGCAGCACTTCAGATAGAGTCAGTTATGGGGCCTGTGCTACAAAGTTTTCTCATGTCTACTTTTTCATTTTGGCAAGCATTTTGTGGCCCCAGTAAAGCAAGGCCGCCACGTTGCAACCCGGAGATGATGATGGTTAAGACTACTTATATATAGTACTGCTTTTCAACAAAATCGAAAAACTAATAAAAAGATGGTTCCCTGTTCCTCCCTGTACTTTTATATGCCTAGTTAGTACTTTGTCACTATGGAAATGTGTTTCTTTTTCTTACCATAACTTGAGTCATGATTGGAATGGGAAGGGACTGACTAAGCCAACAGCAGATTATAGTTGGACCCATTTGAGCTTCACACCTACACACTGACCTGCCCTTGCTTTAGCAAATGCACAGGCAGACCAAGCTCTGCCGTCTTCTTAATTGGCCTCTCTCCCTTTGTAAAGTTTGTAGTGCACTGCTACTACAAGCCAGGCTTTCAAAAAATCTGTCTCTAGGGTGTAACCTGGCAACACTAAATAAAGCATTGCTTTAGAAACATGCCTGTGTTTTCATACTTTTTTTTTTAAACCTTTGTTTTATTAATGTTATGATTAATTGAGTGAGTGAGTGAGTGAGTGACTAAACTGTTAAATTACCTGTCCTATTGCAGGTATCAAAATATACATTATTCTGTTAGGTGACCTCTCTTTTTCTCTTTCACTTACTTTTTTGTAAAACAAAACAAACAAGCCCTGAATTAGTCTGTTTAAGTTTATACTCAATTCAATAAAACTTTTTACCAGCGCTGTGGCCCTGGGGCTAAGTCCTTCACGGGGTCCCCATGGCAACACCCTATGACCAACCCCCTGATGGTGCATTGGGAGCTACCATTGTCACCTGTTCAGAGGTCAATCTACAAGGTGAGCCCTCTGGTGGGTGCAGGTCCCTAACCAAAGCCCTGCCTGACTGACTTGTGAGGACATTACTGATTTTAATCTATGACCACTGCTGTGACACCGTAGAGGGAGACCACAGGCCAGTACAGAATTAGGCATCCTTGAAAGAATTAACTTCAGTGAGCCTAAGAGCAACTAATTCTGTACTGAATTGTGGCCAGTATGCATATTTTGTGTTAAAAGCATTATATGGAACCAGAATAGGGCTGGTGTGAAAATAATAGCAGTTCAGGATATAAGTCAAGCTGTTTTTTTGTAAAGATAAATGGGGACCCTGATGCTGTGACTTTGTTCAAAAGACCAACTTTGCAGGACTTGACTTAACATAGCGTAAAGAGTCAGATACGCCATCTTGTGTCCATTAATAAATATACCAGTAAGAATAATTGCTGTATCAGGAATCGGAGGTCTGGCTTCAGCTACCCATATACAGTTTCTATAACTTTTGGAAACCAAGAATCCTTTCTATGGGGTTATTATGATTATATTCAACATATATTCTCTTCCTCACCTCATAATTTTCAACTGCTGTAATTTATAAACATATCAGCATCCGAACTGTGGGTCTTGACTGACTTTCGTAGCTCATCTAGAGAAGTGTGTGATCCTAGGAAGATCATGGGCTTTTTCTACTGAGTAGTAAATCTTGTCAAACAGCATTAAATGCTTTATTATCATCTTTTATTATTTATTCAAGAGGCCTACACAGGCACCGACAAATCTCAGCAAAATTTTGTATAGGACATACTTGTACATGATCTTGTCCACAAATGCTTTAATGTAAGTCAACATCATAGAACAAGGCATAGGAGGATCCGCTACCAGCTCAGACATGTGACCACCTGATGTGGCTTGTATCTGCAGCAGATAGGGAGAGACAAGGTGGTGGATTGGAACCCAGAGTCTGCCACCATCTCCTCTAGCCTGCCACAGATGCAAATCACACTGATCTCCCTCACTCATGTCATGGGAAATGGATCATCTGCTTCCTTTCCATGCTCCTTGTGGAGTTTTTGCAATTTTGGAAGTATAGGCTTTTGATTTTATTTTCAGGGATTGCACAAATTGGACAAACAATTGTTTGTGCAGTCCCTTTAATAAAACCAGGAGTCCCACACTTCTGGTTTGTGAAAAGCATGTGGGAAGCATGATAAGGGCCTTTTTTTCTGCACTGTACCATGGCAGAGGTGGTGATGGGCAGTGTCCCAGGTCCTGGGAGGATCTCACCATTGGCCAAGTCAGATAATACAGCTTGACAAGCCTGCCACATAATGTGGGAAGGAACCTGCCAACTCTGCCCCTTTGCATCGGCCTGTGATCTCATAATTGTGTGGGAGGATGGAACATCTGAACCATCCCTCTTTGCATGATTTTAGTAGTATTTAAATTGCCTGATGAGGAGTGCTTCGGTTTTGTCTCCCACGCAATTCTGCAGTGGTGTGACGGCACATTGGATGGGAAGGAGACCAGCATGCTGTCACACTCCTCCTCATGGGAGGGAAGGGTCGAATTGCTGTATTGCCCAAACTGGCCCAGTCACAGTTGGCCAGGTGCATTTGTTCCTCTTGCTGGAAGGGGCAGGGAGAGCCAGGATTGTTCCTCACAAAATGGCAACTACTATTACCTACTTTTGCTTTGGTTTATTTTAAGAAGATGGTTTTTTGGGTAGAGCTTCTACAGATGTCTATTTGCATCTGCAAAAACCCAGAAGAACAGATTCTCCACTGGTGAGAGGGAAGCATCATGTCCAAATGCTTCACAGTTTTCATGATGACCTTGGTTTGAATGTTCAGATGCTGTTGAAGAATAACCTGGTAAGTGCATGCTTCTAGCAATTTCTACTGTATGGTGCTGATCTCTCTTCCTCTTCTCTTTTTTTCCCCCAGGATGCCTTTGTGGAGTTGTACAGCAACAGCATGAGACCTGTGATTGATTTCTCATGGCTGCCTCTGAAGACGATTCTTAGTCTGGCTGTTGTAGGCGCATGCATCACTCTTGGTGCTTACCTGGGGCATAAGTGACTTCACCCAACTTGTGGACTGATGAAAAGTTTTGTGGGGGTTTTTTTTAACTGAAAAGAGAGGGGAAAAAAGAGGAAAATAATATGTGGTATGTTTTTTTCTCCCTGTAGCATAATGCTATTATTTTATGAGCCAAGCAGCTTTCTGTCTATATATACAGTATATAAATATATATATAAAATCAGCTATTTACTGCCAAAGGGAATATTCATCTATTTTTTACACTGCAAGAAAAGAGTTATTTATTAAAAGATATTTTGCATTTAACCCTTAAACTCTGCAACCTATACAGAAGTACAATAAGGTTGTTGTAATGAAGGTTATGGAGACCCAAAGATCTTCAGCTTCTGAGCCATGTGTCACTGGACTAACTATATTATCACAATACAAAATGGAGACAGACACGCATGTATTTATCCTGACAAGAGACAATGTATGGGCTGCTGTTTTTGCAGTATGTTTTGCTGTTAGGTCTTCTCCCACTCTCCGATGCCCATGGAAGGATGATCTGAAAATCTAACATGGCATATGGTGATTCAACATGGTACCTATCCCAATTGAGCAGTTACTCAAGATTCAGGCCAGTAACCCATGTATCTCCAAAGCAGGCAAAAGGATAGCTGTCTTTGGAAAGCTCCTCTGCAGGGGAACAGCTGTAAATCCTCTTGCATCCAACCTGTGAGGCGTTTCATTACATGACCAGTTGCGCCAGTATATACCACAATAGGTCATCATTGGAAGGGGACCAATTTGTGTCTGAAAGCAGTGACCTACAAGGCGAAAATAAAATACTTTAGAATGGCAGGAAGTTGCTGTTTCTGTGTATGTTTCACCAGTAGTTTTACAGTTACGCACAACTTTCAGGAAACAAACCGTAAGTGCCTGAGCCTGCCCAGCAGAACTGGGGTCTTGGACATTCTGATCCACATTCCCACTGAAGTGAATTCTTTCCTGGATTCTTGGTGAGGGTCTTAAAAGCAACTTGCTTGAGTTGCTTAATCATCGCTCAAGGTCAAGAGAGGCTCAGATTCATCCAGCAAGAAACAAACATCGGCTGACAGAGATTACCCCTTCTTTTTCCTCTTGATACAAATGAAGAACAAAATTTAGTTCTTTGTCTTGTTCACCCACCCCTTAGTGCTCTATTTCCCTCAAAGGAAGTATTGTATGCTGGTTGTTTTTGAAGATTCATCTTCAAAAGGAAAGAAGATTTATAAAACTGTCCAATGCTTCCATTTGGACTCGTGGACATCAGCTTCCTGAGGTGCCTTTTGTCATCCGCATGGGCTCTTGGGAAGGTGGGGCAGGGAATTCTTATCTAAAATTACTTTGAATAAGGAAACTGCAAAATCCTGAATTGACAGCTTTTTCTGAGAGTGCATTATTTTCTGCTTTGATTCTAGTTCTATAGGTTGGAATAGGTTCCTTAGGGAAATGTGGATTCCTCATCACTGAGGGTCTTTAAGACTCAATTAGATATGCATTTGAGAAGGTCCCAGTCCCTAAAGCAAAAGAGTGGATGGGATGATCTCTTACAGTCATGTATTCAAGGATGTCCTTTGCTGGACGTGACAGTTCTAGTTCTTGGACAAAGGCAACTTTAGGTAGAATTTGCTCTCAGCAATATGCTTCTGTATAATTTAGAGGTCATGGTCCATTGATATGAATATGATGTTAAATGGTCACTTGAAAGAATCCCCTGCATACAACTAAAGTGCTCTTACACATGCTTTGGGCTGCCAATTTTGGCTTCTAGCTGCTGCCTTTCATACATGTATGTGTAGGATTCTGCAATGGAGAGCACCCTCTACTCCAGCCCTCATTAGCTTTTGAGGAGGTGGCAGGACTTCTGCAGGGAGCCAGGAAAGTCCTAGCATGTGCACAGAAGCCAAATCACATTTGGTTCTTTGGATCCCAGCCAGAGAGTTTAGGGCCAGTGTGATTTGTAGTTTTAAGCAAGGGCTTAGTTAATTTTTGGAAGGAATATAGTGTTCTGAAAGGAACAAAATCTACATTAGATGTGAACATGTTTTGACTTCTAATAGTTTCTATCTTTATAACACACACACACACACACACAATCTTTTCATGTAAATGGGTTTCTACTGTCCTGTTTATAAAACTGTAAAGAAGTGAAAGGTATGAATTAATATGCATCCAGTAATAAAATGCCCGGACAGAAGTAGAGTCACACCTGACATGTATTTAAGATGACATAGCAGAAAAAAAATGGAAAAAGAAAAGCTTAAAAAAACATAATAATGAAAAGTATAGACTCAGTAGATTAAATGAATAGTCTTACTCTGTGGCATTATATGCAAAAAAAAAAAATTAAAGGAAGTAAAAAAAGCTCTAGTTACTTGGGAATGTAAGATTATCATTGCTAAGGCTATAGCTTATTATATTATGTCTTCAAAGCTGCTTTTTAAAAAAAGGGGGCAGAATCCACCAAGTTGCACAGCTCCCATTCATTTCACTCATTCACTCATGGAGCTTGCAAAGGAGAACTTCACAGTGGTTTGTGCCCAATTTGTTTATGTACCTCTGCATCGCTGTAACAGCCCTGGAGTAATGACACTTGCACATACCACATCAAGCGCAATCGCGAGGTGACCTCTGTATTTCATATCTGAAATAAATGTATTATTTGTGAGAATTCATGTTTCTAGAAACTGGGCAATCTGTATTTTAACTTTGCTAAACTGTGGACAGCTAAAGTGCTATTAATACAGGTTGAAACTGGTGTTTATATGGAGCAATTAATTCAAATCTAAATACACATATGGAATTAGTGGCATTTAAGCATGCCTGGCTTTCCAAGAATTGTCCTGAGAATTAAACCATATCTTAAAAAATTATGTAAAGAGCCACCCCTTCTGTGAACTCAGTGAAACCAAGTGGGCCTATATCTATGCTGCAAAGAGTGTGTCAATGCATTGCATAAGGAAAGACATCCATACACCAGTGAAGCTTCAGTGCTCAGAAATTTACATCTGTCTTGCAAAACAATAGATTTATCTGATCACTTTGGGCCGATTCTCAGGTGTGCTCATCACTTAATCTCTCCTCATCTGTTACTCAGTATTTATGACTCACAGCCCAATCCTGCACAGGGTTATGGTAAAGTACATGTTACAAAAAGTGTATGCCTCATAGGTCTGCTTGCTTCTCCTCCTATAAACAACAGCTAGCTTGGGACTGAAGGGGGGGGGCTTTAACACTCCTCTCTGCCATGGTCTTCTTCCCCTTTTCTGTTTCTCAATGGAAAAAAAGCTCTCAGTAATGCCATTGAGAGCCTTTACAACAACAACAACAACAACAACAACAACAACAGTATTTATATACCACTTTTCAACAAAAAGTTCACAAAGCGGTTTACAGAGAAAATCAAATATCTAATGTCCCAAAAGGACTCACAATCTAAAACCAAAAGGGCTCACAATCTAAAATCTAAAATCTTTACGCCCATGGGGAGGAAAAACAGTAAGGGGAGTCTATGTTAGGGCCATAGGGGGAAGGGTTAAAGCCCCTTTCCTAGCACAATCCTCATATATTTAAAGTCATGATCCGGCTGCTATTTAATGTTTAAAAAACACATTACAGTAAATAGCAGCTGGATCACAGTTTCCCTTCCATCCAAATGGACATGGAAGTGTTAAGTACATGGTTTCTGTGATATGTAGCTTCGCTCTTAGTCATGACTTAGTCCATTCAAATCAAAGGACTTAAGCACTTTAGGATTGGGCTGTCAGCCAAATGAGTGACCTGCCTCCACTAAGAAGCATTTATGCACACATGTAGTCAAAATCAACGTAGAATGGTCATGAATGTTTGAACAGGCCCCCTGGTTTAGTTACATGTGCAAACATCCCCTGAAAAGCTTTCCAATTATTCCAGAGTGGGGGGGGGGGAGAGTAACATGGGACCAGCCAGTATTGCACAATATATAATGTCTCCTCCAAAGTATTGTGGCAGGACATTGTACAAGAGAAGTGGTAAGAGTACAAATCTGTGCTGTACCAACAAGCTTCCTTGCCCCAGATTCACTCTTGTGTTGCTGTAATGCTTTTGGACAAACATAGGATGTGGTGCAGTACTTTCCCACTCAGTAGAGTAGCTGGGAAGATCACAGGGGTCACAGGACCCTGGGCAGAACTATTCCTGGGAGCAGCAATGCAATGCTGCTGTGACTGCCAGGGTCCTGCCCTGCTTGCTTGCCCCCACAACCATTCCAAATGCAACCAGCGCTGCAGTCTGTGGGTGTCTGGAGGGTGTTCCGAGGCCTTTGGGAGGCCTTAGAAGGTCACTTCTGGTTTTTCAGGAAACTAGAAGTGATGTTTTAAGGTCTTCTGAGGCCCAGGGAAGCTGCCTTCAGAAGGCCTTCTAATACCTTAAAATGACACTTCCAGTTTGCTGAAAAACTGGAAGTGACCTTCTAAATCCTCCCAAAGGTCTCAGAACACCCTCCAAATGTGACCAGAGCACGGCTTCAGTCAAGTTTGGAGATGGAAGCCCTGGAAGGTGTGTCCCGAAATGGCACACCTTCTAGCTACGCCACGGTCCTTACTCAGTCAAAGCAAGCTTTGCACATGGTGGATTAGGCTGAATTGTTGTGTAGCAATTACAAGGCGCAGTTTGAGCCTAGTGAGCTTTAACTGGAGTGCCAGAAAGAGCACCATTCTTGGCATACTAAGTGGGGCAAAGGGGTGTCATCACCACCTTTTGTATAGGGGACTGAAACCCTAGTGCCTCTTTTGTGCCACTGTCTCAGCACAGAGGTTTGTAGGTTGGAGCGCTTGGTCAAGGGAGCATGGAGCTGAGTTTCAGCACTGAATGGCTCATTTTAACTAAAGGTTTACATTGTCAAAATAAAATTATAAGGAATTTACTATAAAATGCTTATGCTGCTATCCAACCGTGAATTATTTGAACACAGCTTTGTTTTGTATCACCACCCAATAGCAAGGTTTTCAAAGCTGCTCTAGATGTCACTTGGTATAGTTTCATCATTACAGGCCTTTTAGGTAGATGCTGCCAATTGATGTCTTCTTGTGTCTGTCCCCTGGACTTCTCAGTATCTTAATTAGCTGTATGCCAGAGAAGTCCTGGTGGCTGTTGATGGTCTGAATCTTAAGCGGATGACCAGAGGTGCTTCTCCCCCAACCCCATCTTTGCTGCAAAAATTGTACAGTATTGTGGCTGAACTAGCTATAAAAACAGTTGATATTGCTAATTATCATGATAAACATATTTAGAGTGGTTGAATGTATATAAAAGCTTGAAGTTGTTCTTCTTCCTCTGCGCTTTCACCATGACTGACAGTCTTTCTTGTTTTAATCTGGTATATTGTTATAGTTAAAGAAACAAATGCATAGATCACTGGTCTTACCGCTCCAGATTTTATAGATGGCACTTTTCACGTGCAATGTGATTTACTATTCCCCCTGCATATTCCCCTTGCAACATTCTTGTAAAGTAGGCCACTGCTGTTCTCATTTTATAGCTGAGGAACTGAGATGTATATTTGTGACTCTCTCAAAGTCACAGAAAAATCAAACAAGCAATTCATTCACTCAGCCTCAATGGCTTTCATTGACCTTGTAGTTAAGAATCACATTGCCATTTTCATTCTAAGATTTGCTCTGCTAGAAAACAACTGCTTAGGATGGGCATGTCACAGATTCAGCCTGAGCTTTTCGATAGTCAGAAGCTAAAAGACTCCCACCAGTAAACCTCACCAGCTCCAGTCTGTTGTGGCGACAGTAAGCAGGAAAGCATCTCCCAAGATGGTGCCTGGCAAGTACATTGTGTCTCCGACTTCCTAGGAAGCATGGAGACACCACAAGAAGCTGGACCTGATGAAGTTGACCAAAATGTACAATCCCTAACCACACTCCAGAGTAACCCCTCAGTTGGAGCTCTAAATGCACCTCTGGATAGGGCTGGTTTTATCACTTGATCTTATACTAGTGCAACTAATTCTTGTGACCTTGTACTAGTGTAACAAACGATGATGATACACCTGTATTGTTCTAATATCACCTTGGGCTGCAACCTGCAAGTGAATATGCGGGCACCAATATTCTTTTACTTATTGGTTCAAGATGTACTTGTTATATTCATAAGGCTGGTTGAATAGTGATAAATGACAAATGAGCAGTAGTAATAATAATAATAATAATAATAAACTTTATTTTTATCCTACCCTTCTCCCCAAAGGGACCCAGTAGCAAATTGGGTTTGAGTTTGTGTTGTTTTATTCCACTCCTAAGAGGCTTCTGAAGCTCAGTGTGGATCAAAAGCATTTTCTAATGTGGCATTAGGGATTTCTTTCTGCAGACATCCAAGGATTGTGCAACCTCTGCAACTTTAAGCTCTCTGCTTATTACAATGGGAGTTAGACACAGATGTGGTTCCATTTGATCTCATAACATTGTGACGTTACTGACCACATGAACGCATTGATGTCATATGCTAGAACCATGTCTCTCAAACTGTGGGTCATAACCCACTAGGTGAGCAACAAGCCAATTTCAGGTGGGTCGTGTAGCACCTAGCTCAGCTGCCATTTAAAATAACAGAGCCAAAAAAAACAGGGTTCATAACTGATGGGCAGGGCGGACTCTTAATGGAAAAGAGGCATGGTGCTTTTCCCTGAATGGGATGTTGGAAAGGGGGGGAGGGCTGTGTGCTTGGAGAAGGTCCAAATCTGCATTCTGCTTTGACTGCCGACCTGGAATGTTTGAGTTCGAGCTATGCAAAAATACAGCATAAGCGCACTGTGTAATGGGACCTTTGGCTGATTGTGGCTTAGGTTTGAATCATAAATTGATGATGTTTGTTCTGGCCATGACATCATTTTGGTGGGTCCCAACAGACTGTCATCCTAAAAAGTGAGTCCTGTTGCCAAAGCATTTGAGAACCACTGTGCTAGAAAAAAATGAAATACTGATTAAAAAAAATGCAACAATGCCATGCATCTAGGACCACTTCCCAGCATTGTTTTAGGAAATGGACTCATTCACAATTGAATATGAGAGCTAATCTGAACCCAGATTGGATAAGAGCTCAATTTGGAGGCCGTATACCTCTGAGTGACAAGTGCTGAGGATAGACAACAAGGAAAGGGTTTGTCTTTATGCCTTGCTGGCCAGTTAGTTTCCCAGAGGCGTTAGGTCACTACTGTCAGAAACTGAATGCTGGACTGGACAGCTCTTTGGTATGATCCAGCAAGGCCTTCCTTATGTAAGACCTTGCATTTTGCATGAAAGGATAACCTTTTTTGGCAGTGTCAAGAAACTCAACATATTCTAAAACAACCTTTCCTTTTGGCCTGGGGAAAAAATTAATGTAACCAAGTTTAAAAAAAAATAAAAATCTGTTGTATGGTAACAATATTTATCCTTGTTCCAAATCTTTCAACCAAACACTCCTTTAATCCTACAGAGGTGCCTCCTTTTTCCACATTTCAGCATAATGGCACAATGCACTTGCACTGCGAGCACAGTGGCTTCGTACACGCAAAGAGGATCCATCTAGGGCTCAACAGAGGCCTGTTTTCTCTGCTCCTTCCACCTACTTGCACACATGCGAGCACAGGCAGGCAGGCAGGTGGCATCGTGAAAGGAACAAGAGCTGTGCATGCCACCTCCTCCATTTCTTGCAAGTTCTGTGTGTTCCAGTTCCCCTTGCACTGTCTGCCCAGGCAAAGAAGGCAAAAAAGGTCCTATCTTACTGGGGATCCTCTGCAGGGGGTTATCCACAATGCTCACCCATGCTCTTGCCTGTTTTTCTTCTGACTTTATTACTTTCTATTATCACCAGCATCTTTGTATTAAACAGACCTACAGTTTTTGTTTTGTTTTGTCTTGTTTTCAGTGTTTTGGAGATGTTGTATGTAATGGTAAAAATAGTTTGCCTTCTTATTATCGTTTATTAATATAATGACATTGTTTTGTTTTGAAGTTGTCAGAAATCATGCTGCCATTAAACATTCTGTGTCTTCAGCTAATTTTGTGTGAGAGAAAAATAATAAAGCACACTGTGAGATATTGGTTTCTACTCTGTTCCTTCTTGTCAATTATCTGGTCATCGTGAGCAGGTAACACATGGCGGGTTAACTTAATAGTTCCTGACTGTTGCCTAATAACTAAAATGAAGCCAGACAATCCATTTTCACTTGGCAATTTTGTCCAACGTTGTGCTTTGGAAAATATATTGCATGTTGCATATCACTCTATAGCAGCTCAGTTCCTAATTGTATGGTGCAATTGTGAATGGGATAAACTGGCCTCTTAAGTTGAGTGTGTGAAGGTGCATGATAATGCAGCCATCTTTGAAAATGTGTGGGCATTCATATATACTGTATATGTAGAAGACCAATTAAAGACATAATTAAACAAAGTTCAATATCCAAGACCTGGAGCAGTGGCTTAAACATCCTTGATCGTGCCTCTGTATAGGATAATAATAATAATAATAATAATAATAATAATAATAATAATAATAATAATAATAATAATAATAATAATACCGCCTTTCTTGGTCCTCAGATTTCTCCTTAGACTTTATTCAAGGCGGTTTACATAGGCAGGCAATTTAAATTCCCGCAGGGATTTTTACAATTTGAAAGAAGGTTTCTATCTTTCAAGAAACCACAACATTCAGATGTTTCTTTCTTGATCTGGTCGCACATTCTGGCCTCCATCCTCCCACGCTCAGAGCAGATGGAATAGCTCAGCTCAGCTTGTCAGCTGCTTCAAGGTCGCACGGTGCCGGTGGCTTCGAACTGGCGAACTTCGGATGTTATGTTCAGGCAAATGGAGGCTCAACCCTCTAGACCAGACCTCCTGCCTCTTATTTGACTCCTCTCCTGTGCCTAAGAAGACTTACAGTGAAGAACTGAATAGGGTGAAGCTATTTTCACTATTTAACACCATCAAGGTTAGGCTCTGCATAAAGTAGCTCATCGGGACTTTACAAGTGTAGTCAGAGAGTTTTCTATGCCTTTGGACAGGCTAGAGTTGCAGCTAGCCATTTCTTTTCTGGAATAGTTAGGCTACTGCAAGTCTAAGACCATCCTAGGGCTGATTCACACTGTTTTGCCCAAGGCCATCAGAGCCAAACCATTGAGGCTCACCATACTATTGTGACGTTTTCTTCAGTAACTAAGTGGACAAAGTTATGGCTAGGTAAAGGACACCCGCCATGGGAAGGCCATTTTGGGTGGCATTCTCATGGTAACCGTAATGAGTGCACTGGCTTTTAGTAAACAAGATCTATGCTGAAGGAGCCCTTTCCATGCTGACTTCTCTGCTGAGGCACCTCAGCATGTCCAACATAGAATAATAATAACAATAACAACAACAACAACAACAACTTTATTTTTACCCCACCTTTCTCCCCGAAGGGACTCAAGGCGGCTTACAACATATTAAAAACATAATTTAAAAACAAATAAAAACATATTAACACAACATAAAAAACAGCAGTCAGAGTAAAAAAATAGGTAAAAAGAGCATAGAGCAGCAGCAAGTCATAAAAGAATCAGGCCTGTAAAAAATATTAAAAGATGTTAAAAAGATGTTAAAAGGCCGAGAACTCAGAAGTCATAAAAGAATCAGGCCTGTAAAAATATTAAAAGATGTTAAAAAGATGTTAAAAGGCTGAGAACTCAGAAGGCTTGTTTAAACAGAAGGGTCTTCAGGCCTCGCCGAAAGGTCTCAAGAGAGGGAGCCATTCTTAAGTCAAGGGAAGGGAGTTCCATAGCGTTGGTGCCACTACCGAGAAGGCCCTATTTCTTGCAGCCGCCCCACGTACCTCCCTAGGCGGCGGCACTTGTAAAAAGGCCTTCTCTGATGACCTAAGAGGATGAGCCGGATTGTACGGGAGTAGGCGATCTCTAAGATACCCTGGTCCAGAGCAGTATAGGGTTTTAAAGTATATAACTTTTTCATGGGCACATAAATTCTTGGGCGTGTGCTATGGAATCCAGTTAGTTCCCATGGCGTACTGACCATTTCATGGAACACCCTAAAATGCACTGAAAACTCTCCTATGGCTCCACACTGCAGAGAAAGAATTTGAAACCAATTGTTTAGGACTCCAAGACCCAGCCTGAGGCTCCCTAGGAGCCCTGAGGCAAAGAACTCTGCTGAAATGTCAGCAGAATTCATTGCCAAGATGGCTGGACACAGGGAGAGTTTGCTTTTTATCTCTGAGGCCACCATGTGCAGTCTAATTTTACCATGCAGATGGTATCTTCTAAGCCCTAGTCTGGAAGGGATCTCTGACTGCACTAGCATCCTTAGTTATGCTAAGATAGACTTGGCAAAGAACCAAAGTGCTCTCTCACGCGGCTGTAAATTAATGTAACTGGTGGAAACTGGCAGGAAACTCAGGGTTTTGCTCCACATCTGGAGCTTCAACTTTGAATTCCCACAATGCGTATGGATAAAGCAGGTGAGGTGTTCTCTCCCTTCTTAACATCCTCTCCTCATTACTAGCTTCCTCCTGTCCAAGCCCTTGAATTTTACAAGGCAGTTCTTCTTTCACTCTTTGAGTTTTCTGCATTCGCAAAAACAGCTGTGATTTCTCCAAAGGAGAGTTCCCCCATCAGCCTCGGTGCACTTTCCATTGTATAATTCCGTTGTTAACAAAACACAAATGCTTCTCACGTAAGCCTCTCTAGCAAAAGCTCTTAGACTTTAAACATTTAAATGTGGCTTGACGTGAGAGAGGTGTATATTTGACATAATTTTGTTACAACACATCTGAGACTTCAACATAATGGAATTTGTTAAGGAACCTTGATCATCTTGATTTCACTGTCTTTTTTGCATGGAGCCCCAAGTCATCATAACTTTTGCACGCACTCTTCCTACTATCCACTGTTGCAGGCCTTCTGATGCTGTCCTGTTACAGTGTAAGGCTGTCCTCTTTCCTTTTACATTAGCCTTTTAGGGCCATTTTACATTCAACATATAGTTGTGTGTGCCTGTTTTTTCTGGAAACAGCAACTGTAAGGTACGATCAGGATCACGACACAACACATGGGGGGAGGAGGTTAACACCATGATCCCCCTGTAAGTCACTCCCTCCCCCCAAGCTCCTACTTGCTCCAACGGGGGAAGCTTTTCTCCTGGGACAAATAGTAGCCATAGGAATCCCAATCAGAACTTGGATCATGACAAGAGCTAAGGGTTAAAGTCCCTTTTCCCCCATGCCACAGTCCCAATCCAGAGTGGACCCTATGAGCTTGCTGATCAGTACATAAAGCGCAGCTGTGCATTTCCACACCACATTTTTGAAAGGTTTTATAGAATTTAACCTTTTTCTTTTTTTTATAATAAGAACATAAGAACAGCCCCACTGGATCAGGCCATAGGCCCATCTAGTCCAGCTTCCTGTATCTCACAGCGGCCCACCAAATGCCCCAGGGAGCACACCAGATAACAAGAGACCTCATCCTGGTGCCCTCCCCTACATCTGGCATTCTGACTTAACCCATTCCTAAAATCAGGAGGTTGCGCATACACATCATGGCTTGTACCCCATAATGGATTTTTCCTCCAGAAACTCGTCCAATCCCCTTTTAAAGGCGTCTAGGCTAGACGCCAGCACCACATCCTGTGGCAAGGAGTTCCACAGACCGACCACGCGCTGAGTAAAGAAATATTTTCTTTTGTCTGTCCTAACCCGCCCAACACTCAATTTTAGTGGATGTCCCCTGGTTCTGGTATTATGTGAGAGTGTAAAGAGCATCTCCCTATCCACTCTGTCCATCCCCTGCATAATTTTGTATGTCTCAATCATGTCCCCCCTCAAGCGTCTCTTTTCTAGGCTGAAGAGGCCCAAACGCCGTAGCCTTTCCACATAAGGAAGGTGCCCCAGCCCCGTAATCATCTTAGTCGCTCTCTTTTGCACCTTTTCCATTTCCACTAGGTCTTTTTTGAGATGCGGCGACCAGAACTGGACACAATACTCCAGGTGTGGCCTTACCATCGATTTGTACAACGGCATTATAATACTAACCGTTTTGTTCTCAATACCCTTCCTAATGATCCCAAGCATAGAATTGGCCTTCTTCACTGCCGCCGCACATTGGGTCGACACTTTCATCGACCTGTCCACCACCACCCCAAGATCTCTCTCCTGATCTGTCACAGACAGCTCAGAACCCATCAGCCTATATCTAAAGTTTTGATTTTTTGCCCCAATGTGCATGACTTTACACTTACTGACATTGAAGCGCATCTGCCATTTTGCTGCCCATTCTGCCAGTCTGGAGAGATCCTTCTGGAGCTCCTCACAATCACTTCTGGTCTTCACCACTCGGAAAAGTTTGGTGTCGTCTGCAAACTTAGCCACCTCACTGCTCAACCCTGTCTCCAGGTCATTTATGAAGAGGTTGAAGAGCACTGGTCCCAGAACAGATCCTTGGAGCACACCACTTTGCACCTCTATCCATTGGGAAAATTGCCCATTGACACCCACTCTCTGTTTCCCGGCCTTCAACCATGTCTCAATCCAGGAGAGTACCTGCCCTCTAATTCCCTGACTGTGGAGTTTTTTCAGTAGCCTTTGGTGAGGGACCGTGTCTAACGCCTTCTGAAAGTCCAGATATATAATGTCCACGGGTTCTCCTGCATCCACATACCTGTTGACCTTTTCAAAGAATTCTAAAAGGTTTGTGAGGCAAGACTTACCCATACAGAAGCCATGCTGATTCTCTCTCAGCAAGACTTGTTCGTCTATGTGTTTTGAAATTCTATCTTTGATGAGGCATTCCACCATCTTAGCTGGGATAGATGTTAGGCTGACCGGCCTATAGTTTTCCGGGTCCCCCCTCTTTCCCTTTTTAAAGATCGGCATGACATTTGCTATCCTCCATGCTCTGGCACTGTGGCCATTTTGAGGGACAAGTTGCATATATTAGTCAAGAGATCTGCAACTTCATTCTTTAATTCCTTAGTAACTTTAGGGTGGATGCCATCAGGGCCCGGTGACTTATTGATCTTTAATTTATCCATGAGGTCTGAAACATCTTCTCTTTTAACCTCTATCTGACTTAATTCCTTGGTCGGGAAGCAGTATCTGCCCGAGGTCTTCTGCTGTGAAGACAGATGCAAAGAACTCATTTAATTTCTCTGCCAACTTTAAGTCTCCTTTTATTTCCCCTTTCCTTCCCTCACCATCCAGAGGGCCAACTGCTTCTCTGGCGGGTTTCCTGCTTCTAACATATTTGAAGAAGCTTTTATTATTCCCCTTAATGCTGCTGGCCATGTGTTTCTCATAGTCTCGCTTGGCTTCCCATATCACCTTCTTACATTTCTTTTGCCACAGTTTATGTTGCTTTTTATTCTCCTCATTAGGGCAAGACTTCCATTTACAGAAGGAAGCTTCCTTGCCCTTTATGGCCTCTTTAACTTGGCTGGTTAGCCATGCGGACACTCTCCTGGACTTAGTGGAGCCCTTCTTCCTTTGCGGTATACACTTCCACGGGGCCTCTATTATTGTTGATTTAAGCAACCTCCATGCTCTCTGTAGAGACTGGACTCTTTTTACCTTCCCTTTCAACCTCCTTATTTGAGGGAAGTCTGCTCATCCAAAGTCAAGAGTTTTTGTGAAAGATTTGCCCAGTATTCTTCCCCCGACGTGCATGTCGAAACGGATCGCAGCATGATCACTGTTCCCCAATGGCTCAGTAACATTGACATCTCTAACCAGGTCCGGAGTACCGTACAATATTAAATCCAGAGTCACCTGTCCTCTGGTGGGCTCCATGACTAGCTGCTCTAAGGAACAGTCATTTAGCATGTCAAGGAATCCGGTCTCCTTTTCGTGACCAGAACACAAATGGACCTAGTCAATATGAGGATAATTGAAGTCCCCCATGATTACAACCCTGTCCCTCCTTGTCACCTCCCTGATCTGTTTCCTCATTTCAAGCTCCCCTTCCGGTTTCTGGTCTGGAGGATGATAGTATGCCCCCAGTATTACATCACTCCACAGGCCTGGTAATTTAACCCACAGAGATTCTACGGTGGAGTCGGACCCACCTTCAAACTCTACTTTGCTGGATTCTATCCTTTCCTAAACGGCCACCCCACCTCCAACCCGCCCCTCCCTGTCCCTACTGTAGAGTTTATAGCCCGGGATTGCGGTATCCCACTGATTCTCCACATTCTACCAGGTTTCCGTTACCATGCATTCCCCAATAAATACAGCCGACAACAGGTATGGGATTAAATGGGCCACTTTATTAACTTACAACAAGCGCAACAAGGCAAAATAGGAAACAATACCCAAACTAAGTGCGGGGTTCTAAATGGGGGAAACGGCCTATCCGTCTACGTCCCCCAGTCTCATGGGGCGTCCACCCAACTCCAGGCATAGCTCAATTGTTATTAAGCCCGCCTTTCACTGTCGCCCAAAGAGGGTAAGCCAGCCAAACTACTCTGCCTTCAGGTCACCCCTGCAAGGCCCCAAAGTTCAGACCAGGGGCTAGCCAGCCTGCCTCCTCGAGCCGAACAAGCATCCAAAGAGCGGTTCTGGCTCACCCCTGCCCTTGCTGGCTTAGATTGGACGCCGGAGAAGATCTTCTGTCTACCCACCCCGCACTTCTACCGCCACAAGGGAAGGTCAGCCTCGCGCTTGGCCTTCCCTACACCCAAAAAGAGGGCCAAGCCTTGTTGCAACTCTGAAAGAAAGCGCCCATAACCCATAGGAGAAAGGTGAACCCCATCGCCACGGTAAAGAGCAGGCTCCTCAAAAGCAATGCTGGGATGATGGATAGCCGCTCCACCAAGCTCCATGACGACCCTGCCCAGGTAAGCGTTGACCCTTTTTCGTGCTACCTCAATTCTTTTTACACAACTCGCCCAGCGCCAAATTCTCCTAGGCAGCATGTCAGACCACAGGATAGTAATCCCGGGAAACTGACGGACTAATGAGTCAAAATCCTTGCGGGCCTGGAGCCTCAAGGACATGGATGTCCTCTGACCCAAGTCATTTTCGCCCAAGTGCACCACGATTACCTGCGGCAGGGGGTTAACAGCAATGTACTCCAAAATGGCTGGGAAAAATTGGCCCCAACACATACCCCTCTTGGCCAACCAATCAATGTGCGCAACATCACCCAGCGCCAGCTGAGAGCCGAAACTGGATGATATGGCATGCTTCCGGGCCCAAAAAACTATGGAGTGTCCGCAGATCAAGACCCTGGCTGGGCAGCTCCTTCGCGGACCTGTGGTAAAAAGAAGCACATCGTGAGATAAGCTCACTGGACAGGCCAAGAGAAAGGAGGAATCCTTCCTCCGCTCTAATACTCACTCCCATGGCCAGTTACGGACAGTGACCTGGTCCGCCTTAGCTAACTTACAGGACCCCACCTACCCCTTGCGCCGACACTGGCGCGACAAACGCCCTCCAAGCACTGCCAACAGAGCCTACGCGGCTCTGACACATCTCGCCAACACTGGCACGGCACACACCCTCTGAGCGCTGCCAACAGAGCCTACTCGGCTCTGACACATCTTGCCAACACTGGCGCGGCACATGCCCTCTGAGCGCTGCCAACAGAGCCTACTCGGCTCTGACACATCTTGCCAACACTGGCATGGCACACGCTCACTGAGCACTGCCAACAGGGCCTACATGGCTCTGACACATCGTGCCAACCTGGCAGTGCACACCTTGTGCCCACTGGCATTGCACACAGAGCCCTGGCGGCACCTTTACGCACTTAGGATTTAAAGGCACCAGAGTGCCATCTACCGATGTGCCTGATGCCCTGGGGGAAGAAACCAATGCTGGCCGCAATGGATGCTGCCCCAATCCTAAATGAATGCTGCCCCAATCCTAAATGGATGCTGCCCCAATCCTAAATGAATGCAGCCCAAACAATTCAGGCCGCAGGCCTAATTGAGACTGCGCTAGTTTAATAAATGGCCCGAAACTGGTAAAGGGGAAGGGGTGGGGCGATCCTCGTGGCGGAATAGCGGGCCCACTCCTGCAGGAGCCATTAAGCAGCACTGTTCCCTGACAGATACTGGACAAAGACACCGGCTCGGAGCCTGTTACAACTGAATCCACTGCCCCCGCCCTAACTGGTATGTTATGGATAAACTCCCAGACCGTGACACACAGTCCCCCCACTGAAGGACTCTGTCAGGGGGGGGCAAACCGTGACCTAACCAAAGCAGCCGTGGGGGCCTGGGATCTGGACACAGCCTGGCCGCAAGGCCAGCAGCCGAAAGCGTTCCCCCTGAAATCGAGAGAGAGCGTCGGGCATGCTATTTTCAAGCCCAGGCTCATGTCTGGCTGATAAAACAGTGGTGATAGCAAGACACTGTTTGACAAAGACTCTAACCAGATTCATAACCCGGGACCCTAGGGCGCTAGTCAACATCCCTATCAGCTTATCTAATTTGTCCCTTGACAGGCGGTTGGTCTGTGTAACCGAATCCAAATCGATACCTAAAAGGTGAGCTTGCCAAGGGGGGGGGCCCTCTGTCTTCTCGTGTGCCAGGGGGACCTCCAGTTGCTCACACAGCACTGTAAAGTCACCCAGGAGCCGAGCACAGACGACAGACCCAGATAGTCCCATAAAAAGTAGTGGGCAGTGGATCATAACACAGTTCTGAAACGCACAGTCATTCCAAAATGTACTGGACGCCTCAAAATCCGAACAGGAAATTGAACACCCCATTGGCAATGCCCTATTGTCTGGCAGAAATCCTGGGGGTGCACTAGAAGCAATCAAAAGGCAGACTGAATATCTGCCTTGGCCATCAAGGCCCCAGGGCCACACTTCTTGAGGCAGGCAACCACCTCGTCTAAAGAAGTGTATCTGACTGAACACCGGTGGGTCGGTATCCCGTCATTTATGGAGGAACCCTCCGGAAAGGACAGGTGGTGAATCAGTCTAAATTGGCCCTGGGCTTTTTTAGGCACCACACCCAGGGGGGATACCTGCAATTCCTCCATGGAGGAACCGCAAACGGTCCAGCTACTCTACCCGCTTCTAACTCCTTGGCTATATTTACCTCGCACCACCTCCTCCATGTCAGTCACTGACCGGAGGTTGCGAGCGAACGTGGGGCTAACTGGAGGCGGGGCTAGGATCTTGAAACCCAGCTGAAAACCCTCAAATACTCTGGCTGCAGAACGATCTGTATAAAATTGCAGCCAGTAAACCAAGGAGGGAATCTCAATTGGCGTCGGGCCCTTTGCCAACACCAGTTGAGGGTCCACCACCCGGCTTTTTACCACGGAAGGAGCGGAAACCTTGCCGTGGTCCACTGATCCATGGACATTTTGCCACGGGATGCCCAGCCCCACACATGGGGCAGCCATGGGAAAACGAACATCCTGGCCTGTTGCATTTGCCAGTGGCATTAAATTGGAAGCAAGCGCGAGGGGATTGAACCCACTGCGCACCCTCAGGTGACGCAGGCTGCTCGGGTCTGGAACGAGCAATCAAATGCCCGCTATCCACCCTATCCCCCAACGTTGCCCTAGCCGGCAGGACTAACTGCACCCAGAGTTCCCACTGGGGTATAGTCCAGTCCAAAGATGGGTCCTGTGTGGCTCTGATGCGAAATTGATGGTCATAAGCCATCCAAGCCGCACCAGCATGATCACGCAAAGCGCGATGAATAATGTCCAGGTATTTGAATAGTTTCCCCGCCTTTTTGGGGTGCAACTGGAAAGTGACCCCAGCATAGACAATGAATCCATTTAGCCAATTGGTCCAATTCTTGTCTATCTTCCTCTGCCTGACGGTTTCCTTGTCACGCACAGGGTCTCCCACTTTGGGGGTAGGCTCAGGCTCAATGTGAAGGAGACTGAACATGTCCACAAAGTCACCTCGCCATATCTTCTCCTTGACCGACATGGCGAGGTGAGAGCCCAGAGGGATGGCAATGATGCCATACGAAACCGTAGGCTTCTCCCTCTCCACCACCAATCCCAATGACTCTTCCCCCCAGTCCACATCCTGCTGGTCCAACTCTGTGTCGGCCGTGGCAGGATAATGACCACACTGGGGGAGTGTGCCCTGCTGGCCCTGGGACCAGATTTGGGACAGGGATATGTCCAACCCAGGGCCCAGGGGTACTGGGGGTAATTGGGCCCCTGCCAGAAGGAAGGAGGCCCCCAAGGAGACCAGGGCTGATCTGGTGCAGCCCGGCTAGGTGCCCAAGGAATGCCTTCCTTGTCTTCCCACGCAGACTCTGCATTGTGAGCAAAGCCCGCCCACGGCTCACCTTGCCCATCGCAGCCACTATTAGCCTGTGGCCGAGGCCTTTTAACAGGACGGACCACCTCCTCCTCTGCCTCTAGGGTGTTGCTGTCCTGCGCCTCGCCCTCCTCGACAGTAACGTGCTTGTCCTCCAAAACATGAACCTGCCGGGGAGGGAGAGAGGCCCCTTTACTTATCCTACCTGATCTGCGAGGTACGGGGACTGCCCTGGAGCTGGAGCCCCCATCACCCTGCCCCGCCTTGCGAAGGGCCCTCTCTTGTTTTCACGCATCATAGCAAGCCATTACAGCCCGCAACTCTGCCATTTGATCCTCCTCATCCGACGATGAGGGAGGGGAGGGGAGAGGCCAAGCTGGAACTGCCTTTTTGGCTGCCTTGCCACCCGACTTCTGGGCTTTCTTCCCCATGTCCACCCCCCTGTGAAGAAATATCCCAAGTGGGGCCCACCGCCCCCTGTGTTCTAATTTTTTAACTGAATACGATACAAGAAACGGGGAGGACTACGATCCCAGCAGTGCCACCGCAGCAGCCCGGTTTCTTGTCCCTCGAAGTCCCCAACTCTGAAAATGAGAGACCCTTTGGCAGTTGAAGCCCTCAAAATGGCCGCCAGGCTATATTTAAAATTTTTTAAAATGGCGGAGCGCCACGAGGCAGGGCCCAAAATGGCGCCCAGCCACGAGGCACCCCCCCAATGGCCGCCAAAATGCGCCCCAACGGACAGGCCCGCCAAGGAGGAACGCGGGGCGGCCGCCCACCACAGGCGCCTGCCACCCCCACGGACCCCCCCAAAATGCACCCGCCGCCACGGGGCACGCAGAGCCGCCCAGCGCTGCGAGCCACGCGGCTGGCAGAGCGCGCAGCGGGCCGCCCCCTACCGCTGCCGCTCGGACAGAGCGTGCAGCGGGCCACCCCCCTCGCTGGCCCCCTGCAGAGCGCGCAGCGGGTCACCGCCCCGACGCTGTCCGTAGAGTGCGCAGCGGGATGCCCGCCTTGATATCGCTCATGGGGCCGCTCAGTCGCTGCGCCCCGGAGCGAAACTGCAGCGCGCGCAGCTCGCTAAAGAGAGGCTACCCACTGCCGAGGTGACAGGAGCTTGCAAGCGCGGATCCCCGCGTCTCAAGCCCTGTCGTGGGGCAGCCTCTCTCCGCTCCTGAAAAAGCGACCTACCCGGTCGCTTCCAGGAACGGAACTGAGCCGGATCTAGTGCCTGCGTGCTAGATCAGGCTCAGTTGTCCCGCCCCCCAAGGCCAGCCAGCCAATCAGCTGGCAGCAAAGCCCTGCTGCCGGCTGATAGGGGGGTTTAGCCTGGCAATCAGCGCTAGCGTGCCCATACGGGCACGCTAGCTGCCTTTATGCCCACTATGTCAATGTTTTCCCTTGTCACCAGACATTCCAGTTCTCCCATATTTGCTCTGAGACCGGGCATTTGCATAAAAACTTTTGTACATGGAATGCCCCAGGGTGGGCTGCTTATTAGCTCCTTTATCCCTGAATCATCTCATTGTGCCAAACCGTCTATCACATCCCATCATGCTACCATTCCCAATTTCTTCTCCTACTCTGTTTTTTCCTTGTTGTTCTCTAACCTCCCCGACTTCGTCCCATCGGGATGAGGAGTCCCGAACCGGATGCCCCTCGGCTCCTGTTGGCTTTCCCCCAGGGATCAGTTTAAAAGCTGCTCTGCTACCTTTTTAATGTTATGCACCAGCAGTCTGGTTCCATTCTGGTTCAAGTGAAGCCCATCCCCCTTGTACAGGCCTCACTTCTCCCAAAACGTTCCCCAGTGCCTAACGAATCTAAACCCTACACCACCGTCTCATCCACGCATTGAGACCCCTGATCTCCGCCTGCCTAGCTGGCCCTGCACGTGGAACAGGTAGCACTTCAGAGAACGCTACCTTTGAGGTCCTGGCTTTCAGCTTCCTACCTAATAGCTTAAATTTGGCCTCCAGGACCTCCCGGCTACACTTGCCCATGTCATTGGTGCCGACATGCACCAAAACCGCTACCTCCTCCCCAGCACAATCTACCAGCCTGTCTAGACGAGAAGTGATGTCCACAACATTCGCACCAGGCAGACAAGTCGCCATGCAGTCCTCCCATCCGTTGCAACCCCCCCTCTATGTTTCTAATAATTAAATCCCCCACTACAAGAAGCCCCGACCCCCTTCCTGCCAAGGAGTATCCTGAGTGCATTCAGATATGGGCCTGTCCCCTGGAGAAGGGGTCCGCCCTAGGTGATTGTTTCCCTCCTCTCCAGGATGACATCCTCCAGCCCCAAGACTTTCCACCTGGGCAGCTGTGGAGCTGCACGCCTGAGGTTGGGACAAAGCCTGATCATCCCCAGAAGTCTTCCTGCGGTCCTTTTCTGCCTTCCTTTGCTTCTCCAGGTCGGCCACCAAGGCTTCAAGGGAGCGGACGCATTCCCTGAGTCCCTGGAGCTCCTTGCACCGAGGACACACACATGACTTATGCCCCATAGTCATACATGTGGCACTCGATGCAAAACACTGGACAGCCCCCACCCTGCTGCTGGCTGTCTGATTGTATAGCTTTTTATATTTTGTTTGTTTTTGTTTAGGGGTACTTAAAAACCCTACACTGGTTAGCAGCCCTCTTCTCAAGGGAGGAGAAAGGGCGGTATCTGGGGCCCTGGCTTCCTCGCCCTGCTGCTGAACTCGCACTGATGCTAAACTCGCGGTGCCTTACCTGGCACTTGGTTCCCGAGGCACTGGGTTTCCCAGAGGCCACACGCGCTTCTGCAGAGAGGCTCACGCGGTGACAGGCACTAGCTTTATACTCCTAGCTAGCTCCTCCTCCCTTCCTCCTTGCTGATTGAAAAGGGGCTGGTCTTCCCAGGCGATTTCCCTGAATGGGGTGCTTGGATTTGCCTAATGGGGCTCTTATCAACTCTTAAAGGTCAATTGCTATGACCTAAAGGACAATGACTATGCTAAATTGCCCTGGCTGGGTGGGAACTGGCCCTTCCTAGGTTCTTACCCTCCTACTTCAGTTCTCTGAGGCTGGACTGTTTTTTAACCTCAAGCTGGTTTTTTTATTTGAATTTAAACTGCACTGGTTTAAGAGTTTTTTGGCTTGGCAGAACTTACACACTAACGTTTAAATCCTGTTTAGCCCTGCTAAACTCCTGCTTTTATTAAGTGTGCACCTTTATTTTATTTATTTATTGCTCTCACCTAGATCCTTTGTCCTAATTTACTGAACTTTTAGATTATGTTCTAACTTGGATTAAGTTTAACTTGGGTTAAGTATAGGGTTAATTTAAACCAAGTAGAAAAACTTGCTTTCCACTTTATCCTCCTCTGTTTTATTTATTTTTCCAAGTGCCTGTACCTTGGGCTCTTACTCACAGGTAGGACTCTGCTCCTGCTCAGAGTAGACCTCTGTACACACTTACGTATTTATTTTTATTGCCCTCACCTAGCTCCTGTGCCCCAACTTGCTGGATCTTAGAATCCCTCCTTCAGGTTAGATTAGGTGCTAACTTAGGTAAAGCTTAGGTAAAGCTAAGCTAAAGGTAAAGCTAAATTTCAATGTTGATCTAAGGTTGATTTAAGATTAATACTAGACTGTAAAAATTACACTCAGGACAAAGAGTGTAATAACAAAACAAGTACTTACTTTATAGGAAGTACTACCTCCCTTTCTTTGTTTTTCAGCTGAAGCTACTTTTGTGCTGAAGTATTGACCATAGGATACATTTTATTTGACTGTTTTTAATTAGCTTTATACTTGTTCAATTGTGGTTTTGAAACACGCGTGAACTACCACATGTATCCAATTATGTGCACAAGCAGAATCTAATAACAAAATCATAACAATTAAAATATTTTTAGAAATAACAAAATCATGGACACAGCCATGCTATTTGCTAAGATAACACAGAGAAGCTCTCCCCAAGCCTGTAAAGTGCTAGTGCATTCTATGCCAAAATATTTGCAGGACAGGTTTATTGGGGGGTTTTAGTGAAAGAACTTTTGGTGGAAATGCAGAAAACACCTGTATCTGCAAGTGTTATGTTTTTTAGAATCCTGTTCTTTCATTTAATTGGGTATTTAGCCATAGCTGGGAATCATCACTGCCAATTACATTGCAGATCCAGACTCCGCTTCACTGTTCAGGTGAAAAGGGTTGGTTCTTTACCAGGGGGAAAAACTGTGCAACAGAAGTCAGCTTAGATTATATATTTTCCTGAACCAACCTGCTGATGAACACGCTCCCGTTAAAACAACAACAGACTTCAGTTATCTTTCTGACAACATAGACTGGAAACAAGAAAAAACAAAAAACTACTCACTCATGATAAATGAGCTGAGTGAGATCTTGAGAGAGTTAAGGTTACTGATACAAAGAAAGCTGGTGTCCTCCAATGCTTAAGAGCATCGGATGTGATCTAGAAATCCACAAATCAAATCCCAGCAAGGACCAAGGCTGCAAGAACATGGGCATAATTTAATGAGAAGCATCTTCCTTCCTAAGAGGCAATATCTCTGTGTTTCAAAACTTGCAACACTTTTGTTCGAATTTTAATTATAATTGTCATTCTTATTATTTATTGGTATAATGAAAAATCTAAGAGAGAGAGAGAGAGAGAGAGAGAGAGAGAGAGAGAGAGAGAGTCCAATCCTAACTCATTTTGTAAACTTCAGCAAAACGTTCAGTCTCAAACTTTCATGAACTCCAGGATGGGCAAAGAACCTGTGGGGTATGGAATGTTCATGGCTAGGTCTTTCAAAGACTGAGCTGCTGAAACTCACATTGGGGGAGGGAGGGAGCAGGGGTTCTGTTGGGGGGAAGGGTAGATCCTGCATGTGTCAAGATCCTATCCTTTCCATTTTGAGCTCATTTTTCGTTCCTCGGACTTGCGCCAGCTGTATAGCTGGAGCCAATAGGCCACCAGGAGGCCTATGGAGTCTGGCCTCCCGATTGCTCCCCGTTCACCACTGGATACAGCAACACTCCCCATTGGTATGGCTGCATTGTCATCAATGGCGGGGGATAGGATTGAGCTGTGGGAGAATTTGATGAGGGATCTCAGTTGCAAATGCAGGGCTAGTTGATGAAATGGGAGGTGAAAGGTGGCATACCAAGTTGAAGAGCTAATGGAAGTTCTTTAGGCACAGAACGTA
Source organism: Tiliqua scincoides (assembly GCF_035046505.1). NCBI lineage: Eukaryota > Metazoa > Chordata > Lepidosauria > Squamata > Scincidae > Tiliqua > Tiliqua scincoides. The sequence continues at coordinate 84,095,161 of NC_089824.1, forward strand.
CGTGCAACATTGACCTCTGTAATTGGAAGGCCATATGAAAATTCTAGATTGGGCAGACCTGGTTTAAATATTAGGAGGGTATTCTTCTGTTCTTGCCTGATCCACAGAATAGTACCTGATGCACTTGAGGCTCTTCCCATTTCGTCCAGCTTCTCCACACCTTCCCAACATAGATTTGGGTTAGCCCACCCAGGGCCCCTGAATAAGTCATAATTTTGTAGTCCTTCCTAAACAGGAGGACAAAAAGAACTGAACCCTGCAAGGGTCACTTTCACAGATGCAGCTAATTCAATATCTGTTAGAATTTTTCTTCCTTAAAAAGTACTATGCATATTTACCTGGGGAAAAAAAACAAAGATCTAAAACTTCTGTAGCAATGTGCAGGCTTGACAGGAAACAGGACAGTTTGCAGAGTTAAAGAGAATGGTGGATTGCCAAGGAGAAGAGAGAAAAAAGCTCCACAAGACTTGGGCATGTTTCAGCTGTAATCAAAGAGATCAGAGATCAGACAGCGAGAAGAGGAGAGAACAGTTATTAACTTCAGACTGTTGTGTTGTGTTTTTTTCACTGAAGCTGCTGTTATAAACTTGGAGTGCAGCTGCGTTTAATGAGTTTGTACAAAAGCAGACATCATCCAAATTGAAGAGAGCAGGAGTTTTCCGTCCAATTAGATAACCAAGTTGGTTGCCAGCCTCTGGAGAATCCAAAAAGATCTTATCCAATTTTTGGGACAGAAGCTAATTGCAAATATACTTTTGGTGTCTGTGTATCTCTGTGTTGTTGTTATTTGTTATTCTTAAAAAACAGCATTCTGTTTCATCATAATAGAAAACTATTTCCTGGGTGCCTTAATTCTATTGAGATAATGCCAAGGACAAAAAGTGATTGTGATAAGCACACTTGTGAGAAGCTGACAAGACTGAGCTGTCATTCTCAGATCTGAAACCTTTATTGGCATCACGAGCTGTCATTCTGCTGTTAAGGTTATACAAGTAATGGGGTTCATTTCTTCCCCCTACCCAGTTCACTGGGTTTTTAATTGGTCAAGAGCCATCGGTTCCTACTTCTCAGGTCAATTCATTAAATGTTTCTCACCCACTGATCACAGGTAAGTGCTATCAAAAATCTGATTTTTGTTAATAACCCAACTCCTAGCATTTATTCATGGTAGATTCTGGTTAATCCTTCCAGCTTTTCTCCACCTGTTGTCTGCAACTTTCCACTAGCACTCAAACACAGAGAGATCACATTGATTCAGTCTGGACACACATCCAATAGCTTCTACAGTGGACTTTCTGGGGAAAAGAATGGAATTTTCCAAATCTGACAACAGTCTGTGGTTTGAGAACTACCATGATTATTATTTGTCCTGGCAGGAAAACTCAGACTGAAGCAAATAGCAGGTAGGAGTGTGTGTTTGTAACAAACAATTTTAATTCCGACAGAAGTGTTTCCTTGAGGGAAGATACCTGGATCCCAGGCAACGAATATTCTATAACAAAATAATGGGCAGCTCAATCCACAGCTCACTAGTGCTGGCGGGGTGCATACGCTGTTACAAATGTCTGTAAAGCATGTTGCAGCGGCATGGGTGCTCACTGTGTGTGAGCAAGAAGGCCTGTGATGGACTGCCAGCCCCCACAGAGCACAGCTTGCACCAGAGCAAGTGAAATTTTGTGCCAGTTCTGTGGTCATCATGCATTCAGGATTCGGTTTTTGGCATGCAGCTACCAATGTCAATACTCAATAATTAATACTCAAGCATTTGAGCTGGAGTGCCAAGAGTTGAGTCCTGCACATGACAGTGGGTGCACATGATTAGCTGACCACAGGCTGGGAACAAGAATGTGGAGGATTTCCCTTGGACTACTGCACACTGAGGAGTGGCTGAGCAAAGAGGTCCTTCGTTATGTTAATGTCTCAATGGATTTACAGCAAAGCTTACAGACGTGAACAATACCTTGTTACCCCATCGTACAATGCCTATTGTACAACACCAAGTGCTTGGCATATGAAGTCGTAAACATGAGTGTGAAACTGAAAAAGGAAATGCAAACAGAAGCTGTAGTGTGCCATTCACTTCAGGAGAGCTATTAAACCGTCATCCCTCAACACCCCTGCCCACTGCAATCGGCTCAACACTGCAACATTACCATGCAATATCATCTAGCGCTTTTGTCTGGCCTTGAGTAACGATCTCACTTGCTTAGTGAACATGGGAACCAACGTTCCTATTGTAACATTTTCAATAGGAACTCAAAGCGCTCTGACAGGATATGGGGGGAGGGATGCCGCTGACCCACTTTTTCTATGTCACAGAGGAGCTTGGTGGGTGGGGGTGATCCAGTTTTTGTTTACTGTGGAGCGTCTCTCCCTTAATTTTTCTTTTATGCCTGTGAACTGTTTTGTTTAAATAATCCCCAGCTGTTATAGCCGCAAGAGTAGGATTAATAGGCTCAACCGCCACGTTGGCCATTCAGCTGGTGGGGTCTGAAACGCAAGAGGCCATATCTTGGTGGCCAAGGAAGAAAGCTTGGCAAAAGAATCCTCCGTTCCCCACCCAAGCCTACATACACAGATGGGTCCATTTGGAAATGGGCCTTTCCTCTGGCAGAACTTTTGTTTCTTCTTTCAAGAAAAAAAAAATCTTCTTAAAGAGTCAACCATTTGACAGACCTTGAACTGCAATTGAAAGCAGCTCCCCATTAAGTACTGTTGCTGCTTCCTCCCAGCATTGAACCACACAAGTCATTCACCAGATGAGGTATTAAAAGATGGGAAATGAGCAAAAGAGAGTACAAAGGTCAGTTCATACAGTCCAACAGCAGAGAGGTGCAGAAGTCATGTGGGGCTTTGCACAAGTGGGAAGCTTTATTTCTTTGTCAAGTAGCAAGAGGGAGCCCAATCCAGATTGTCCCACCACCACCTCTACTGCTTTTAAAGGTATAAGTAATAACATCAGTGCTAATAATCGACTTTATATAATGTGCACGTTGGCCCTTAGATTAGCTGCTGTCTTTCAGCTTCTGTGCTGCCCCTTGTCCATTTGCAATATGGACATAAAGCTGACCTACAGTACAGACTTGTTGAGAGGACTACTGAAGATCTATGTGAATGGAAACTCATGAAGTGATATATAAATGCCATTATTATGTGTACTGGCTTTAAGATCATTTTCTTCTCAAAATATTTAATAGCACACATCTTTATCTTCTACAAAAAGAGCTTCCTTTCCGTTCATTAACTTGGGCTATACAGTGGACCCCCACTTTACAATGGGCTCGCTTTACAATGAAATCACTTTACATTTTACTTTACTTGTTTTACTTTACAGAGGACTCTCTGTAGTAAAACAAATTTCGCTATACAATAAATTATTCTGTTTTTGATGGGCTCATGATTGCCACCAACAGGACCTTGTGGGTCATAGAGAAACCAAAAAGGAATATGAACACATTTGGTAGCATCTCAGCCAGTAGCAGCATTTTAAATATTGTGACTGTGTATCTGGAGGAAAGGACATAGCACAAGCCTTTCAATGGGCTTTTCAGCCAACACCAGTGTTTTAAACTCATTTTTACCCATCCCATAGGTGTACACATTTGGTCCCTGTTGTGTATATGCAACTTTGGGCAGAAATGGTTTAACATTGTGGCTGTGTGTACTGAGGAAAGGATACAGTCTTGTAATTTGTGTTTTATAATTACAACATTGCGTGTAAACCAATAACCAAACAAGGCCTCTAAAGAGCTCAGTAGGCACCTTTTAAATAAACTTTTAGAGAGGAAAATAGCTTAGTTTTGCAGCAGAAACGTCAACTTCTGAGGTCTTGGAACAAAAGTATCAAAGAACAGTGTATTATTGGGTTCACTTTAAAATATTTTTACACGACAGTGGTCTCCCCAGAACAGATTACCATTGTAAAGCAGCAATCCACTATAATTTTAACTGACTTGTATGCACCTTCATTTGGCACAAATCTAAAGACTGCTTTAAAAGAAGATGATTAGGCTGTCAGGCTTTGTGCAGGTATCATTACAAAATGGCAGCTGCCACCAAGACCCTTCCTTGAATATTGTTGGCCTTTTTCACTACTGGTCTTGCAGGGGAGATCTTAAAGAGACAGTGGGCTGATTTGGTTGGGACAATATTATGAACTGTACGGACTTGTCCGGGGGGAAAGGTGTATATGCATGTCTCTGCCCACTCCACCACTTTCTTGCTAGAACCATGCTGCCTCTCTACATGGAATTCCAATTCCAGACTAGATGTGCGGAAACCCATCTGAACTGACCCAGTATTACTTCTGGTTGTCATATCTCAGCCTAGCTTCAAAATTATCACTTTGGCTTCTGGGTCTCAACAGTGAGTGAATGGAAGCTGGGGCTGAGATGGTCTATTACTAAGGTAAAAGCAAGAGGTTGCTAAATAAGTGCATAGATGCCAACTTGCACATTCCATAAAAGCCATAAGAGTCAGATTTTCTTGTCAGTGCATATTTTATATATAAACACACACATACACACACACACACACACACACAGAGAAGCTGATGCAAATTTCCAGAGCTAAAAGGGTACTGTCAATTACAGGCAAAACAGAAGCAGTGTAAAAATAATGCACAGTACATTGAGTTATGAACTTGATTGAGTTTATAACCTTCACAACTGTGGCCACCTAGTGGTGAGAAATAAGCACTACCCACAGAAGAGACACACTTTCTGATTGTTTTTGTGTATTCTAGCTGACTACTGCAGCATTTCAAATTTAAATACAAAATTAACATCAGCATGCATTTTCTTTTTCCAATATTAAATTAATAACTGCCTTTCTTCTGAAAAAGGCATTGCCATTCTGATGACTAACATTTAATTTTACACTGTTAATTTGCAAAGATTGTATATTCATTTAAACCAGTTGTTCCCAAACTCTTTAGCGGTGGGATCCACTTTTTAATACAATACTCTCATTGGACCTTATGAGCCTAAAAATAAGTGTTTCACTTTACCACTTTCTGAAGCCTGTTTTTATCCTTTTTACTGTAGTAAGTGAGAGAACAGCCTTCTGGAGCATTTGTTGAGCTCCAAGGTCATTGCAGAGGGACTCCCCCTCACTTTTATAGAATCTGAGTCATGATCTCCTATATGCTGCTGCAGCCTGATTTATAAATGCCAAGGGGTGTGGCTACAATGGTGACTGGCAGCAGTCCTGCCCCCAAGTAGCAGCGTGTTTAACCTTTGATGCACATAGCCTAATCTGCCATGTCAGTTTTGTGGCCCACCAAAAATTGGGTCTAAACTCACAGTTTGGGAACTACTGATGTTACCTCTCTTCCCATTCCATCACATTTCAAATGATCAATAATTAGCATATAAGATTCTTGCCAAGTACAACATATAGATATCTCTTACAATCTCTTTTATACTTTTTGTATGCATTAACTAAAATGCCTCTGGATCTAGCACTAAATAAAATTGTTTTATCTTATATATTGTCTTTCTTTCCAAAAGCCTTTCTTTCCACAGCCACCACGGATGGAAAAACATTCCAAACAATTAGGACTGTAAGTATGGATAAATTTAAACAGTTTTTGCAGACTTATGTGCAAGTTACTCATTAAATTATAGCTATTTTCTTGGAGTGTAACACAAACGGTTAAATTATTTTCTCAAAATGTATCACCATTTATCAAAATATATGCTGCGTCCAATCTCCATAAAATCATAAATTGCTCAGCTTGCTGTTTCACAACCAAATTCCATTCATATCTTATGAATCCTAGCCATTATGCTCTTTGTCTGTTCCTCCGCTAATTTTTCAAAATCTCTCAACTGAACATTCCTTCTGTGCAATTCCTATGTATGATCAGTTATCTGCAAATCTTTAATTTAATTTTGCAAGATTAAAACAAAATAACATAATAATAAGACAAAGCCACCACAGAAACAGAATAAAAACCAACAAAAGCCCTACAGTAAAAGAAGTGACCCATCAAGCAAAGATTAACTGGAATAAAAACATCTGAAACCTCAGTCAAAACACCAACATATATGAAGCAGCTCTAACCTCCAAAAGGAGTAAGTTCCACAGGTCAGGTGACACAACTGAGAAGACTTTATCATAAGAATTTGTCTTACTTTTTTCTATAAATTGTAAGCTGCCTTGAGCACCTGTTCTGGCACAGGAAAGGCGGGATAAAAATCTTTTAAATAAGTAAGAAAGTAAGTAAACAAACAAACGGATTTTGAAAAAAGACGGCATCCAGCAGGCAGCCTCCACAGACATTCTCTCAGGCCAGGCATATTTACATGAGGAGAGACAGTCCTTCATATATTTAGATCCCAATCATTAAGAGCTTTATACGTCATCACAGCAATTTTTAATGTTATGGTGAAATGTGTGCGTATGGGGACGAGGGAATTACTAGCGGAAGCAGTGCTTTCTACAGCTAGTAGTTACCATTTTTTCCTATAATGGGCCTGGGAACATCATCACCTAGTGTCATTCCTAAAGGCAATCTGACGAAAAATATTGGCCATCAGGATGTCCATTGTTTCTACCATTACAATACCCATGGTAGCAGTGAAAGGGAGAGGTCTGGCGAAAACGGTGTTCCTGGTTTTCTTCCCCTTTCTCTGCCACCTGCTGCCCCCCTGCTCTCTTTTGAAAATGTTAGCCCTAATGTTTGTTTTAAGAAGGAAAATTCAAATGAAAATGCTCTTAGGGCAGTTAAAGCACACTTTTGTTTTCCCAGGCATTTGTTTCTTGTCATCAAGTTGCAGGTTTATTATGTAACAAAGTTTGCCAAAACTTGGCTCTTTTTTCATGAATACCATTTAACTGGCAAAAAGATGCTGTCGGTTTCTTCAAGCTCCAATGAGTGAAAACAAACATTTGTTTGCAAGATTTTACCAGTAAATGAAAGAATATATGTACAGTATTTTGGTCTCAGTATTTTGGCCTTTTCAGCCACACTAGACGATGTTCCAAAACCACCTTTCAGAGCGCAATACCATAGTCTCTCGAGACTGAAGGTTGCCAACAACATTTTGGTCTCAGTATAAAGAGATGAACTTGAGAATACAGTCACCTCCCCCCATATCCATGGACTCAGTTTCCACAGTTTCAGTTATCTGTGGTTCACAAATTCCCCCCATCACACTCATCTGCTGCCAGAGGGGGTACCATCTGCAGCCCTGCAAACAGTTTCTTCACACCTGCTTGTTAGCACTTGCCCTCGATTGGGCACTGGAGGGTAAGTTCTAACAAGTAAGAAGAAGTTCGGAGGGCTTGCGTGGAAAACAGTAAGTATAGGGTTTCCTGCTATCTGTGTTTTCAGTTATCCATGGTAGGAGCAAGAACATATCCCCTGAGGATGGGGGGGAGAGAGAGAGATGACTGCATATGAAGAGAGATGAACAATGTCCATGTACAGGTGGAGACATTCCTTACTATATTCCAGACTTAAGCCCTGGCACTGAAGACAAAAGTTAAACCTGAACCTAGGAAGAAATTAAGTCCTGCCAAAAGTATTGCTTTCAACAGCAGTTCAGAGAGGGGTACCATTTTCTTTCATACTGTCAGAAGCAGTTGAATCTTTTAATGATTTCAAAATACTAATCTTTGGGGATTATTTTTGATAATTAAAGTTTGTTGTAGATTTATCCTAAAAGCAAGTGGGAGATAATTAGCATCTCCATGCAGCTAAGCAAATTGAAGTGCTAGGGGCATCCACAGCCCAATCCTAGGCATGACTTCTTGGCAGTAAGCCCACTAAATACAACGGGACTTGTATACACACCAGAAAAGTGTGTATACAATTGTAGTCAGGCGATCTGTAAAAAGGCCAAGTTAGGACAGTCAGCCATTATGATGGAATATGCTAATTATTCAATTGAGAAAGAGAAATATAGATCAAACCAATATAACCATTCATTTTCAATTTTCAGGGCATCTCAAGAAAATATATATACACTTTATAAAGTGTGACACTTTATAGTGTCACACTTATTATGCTATAATTCAACATATACTATAATGACCCAGTTAATTGGCCAAGTGTTCAAAATGTTTCCCATCAGTGTCTATACATTGCAGACATTGTTGACTAGAGGATCTGCAGACATCCACTAACGTGTGTGCTGAGATGTGGGTTCCTCATATCCCTGCGTGAGCGCCTGCAGGGCTCCCCAGGTCAGGGAGAGGGAGAGTGGGGCGATCGCGCTCCGCTTCCGCTTTTGCATCGCTGCCTTCCCTCTGCCCCTGCTGTCTCCCCCTCCCATCCCCACAAAGACTTACTGCGAGTTTCAAACTCCCAGAGATTTTGAAAACCGCAGCCTTAGACATTCGAGTGTTGCAGGTTTTCTATAATAAAGTATGCATGCATTGAAACACGTGTACATTTTTTGAGACCCTCTGTAGTTACAAAACCAATAGGACACTGGATAGTCTTTGACTTACAATGGATTCATATGTACTGATTTCACACTTGTGATCCAAACTCCTGCTAACTTCCAAATTCTGAAAAGGGAATTAGCTATTTTTCTGTCATCTCAGCGTGTCTTGACTTGCTGCTGTTTCAGCTTTTACCCTCCCCCTATGAAAGACAATGAAACATGGATCATGAGTTCTCAAGATGCAGAAAAGACCTACCTACAATGTATCTATACCTATGTGTAGATCACATCTGAACATTTTGGATGACACTCTTAGCAGAAATGCAGAAGTAATGATAACAAATAATAAAGGACATAGGATTGGTTCACATAGTACATGAACGGAACTTGATTTCTCTAAGCTTGGTGACTGTGAAGCAACTTTGGGAAAAGCACTGAATATGAGCCCATTTAACACATGCATCAGTTTATGCTACAACACTTAAGTGATGGAGTATGTCTGTGTGAACCAGGATATGAATTTCCTTACAAATTGAAACATGTTGTGCTTCCTGGGAGTGCACATGGCCTTGCTTGCTTGCTATTAATTTCTGAAACCACTAGATGTCAGAATGGCTTCTTAAAAGAACCAGCACTCAAAACCAAACAGAAATCTCACTGCTGGGTTGAGGAAGTTTCCCTTGTCCTTCAAGGATTTGAGAGGGCATTTAACTTAATGCCATGTTTTTGTTGTATACATGTATATGTATTTGCTGTATACATGATGCCCAGCTATTCTACCAGGCTTCATTTATTATCTGTTTCTTCACCACCCTAGAAATCTTGCACAACATACAGCATCCTAATTCCATCCTTTTCTCCACTTACATGCACTCCCCCTGAGGAAACTCCAAATGCACATTATTTTTTTAAATTAATATTTTTTATTTTTTTTAAAAAAAAAAATAACACAACAAAACAAACATTAAAGACATACACATACACTTAGGAGTGCAGGATATCATATGCCACTTTTACTAATAAATCATTCCATATCTCCTAATTGAGTTTCTCTTCTACTTTTATCTCTTATTATCATTTATCATTTATATCATATCGTATCATATATGTAATAAGTTCATCTAAATGCCCTATATTATACTTTCTAAGTATTCATTTTCAACCAAGTGTAAAATGGTTTCTATTGCTCAGTCAGTGTCTGTGCTTCTAACGGCCCAACCCATTGGGGAATTTTAATATACCTCTGTCTTTGCATTTTAGTATGCAAATCCATAATAAAGATTTCCTTAGTATATGGTTATTAGATTGCTTATATTCATTTGCTTTTCCATACCAAACAAATGCATGCCATCCCCATTCAAGGTCATGCCCCTCCAATTTAAGTATTCTTTGGTCCTCTTATGTGATTCACTCTTTAATCCATGACAGCACCGCTGCTTTATAATACAGATACCAATCAGGAAGGCCCGTACCTCTGCTTAGTTTCACATCTTGCAAGGCCTTCATTTTTTAAAAAATTATTATTAATAATATTTATATATTATAAATATTTATCTATTGCTGGGCAATAAAACAAAAATGTTTTTGCTTTTCAACAAAGAAAGTTCACTAAGGGCCTAACCCTATCCAACTTTTTAGCGCCGATACAGCCGCAATGCAGCCTTGAAGTAAGGGAACAAGCATTCCCTTACCTTTAGGAGGCCTCCATGACTGCACCCACATTGCAGGATGCAGTGCATGCCCCATTGGCACAGCTGCATCAGCACTCGAAAGTTGGATAGGATTGGGCCCTAAGTTTACAAAGAAACACCAACAAATAACTGCTAGAAATGACACTGCGTTGGGATGAAGAGACACAGTTTTCGCGCCCTGCTAAACATAAGAGGAACCTGCTAAACATAAGAGGAACATAAGAGAGCGACTAAGATGATTACGGGGCTGGGGCACCTTCCTTATGAGGAAAGGCTACGGCGTTTGGGCCTCTTCAGCCTAGAAAAGAGACGCTTGAGGGGGGACATGATTGAGACATACAAAATTATGCAGGGAATGGACAGAGTGGATAGGGAGATGCTCTTTACACTCTCACATAATACCAGAACCAGGGGACATCCACTAAAATTGAGTGTTGGGCGGGTTAGGACAGACAAAAGAAAATATTTCTTTACTCAGTGTGTGGTCGGTCTGTGGAGCTCCTTGCCACAGGATGTGGTGCTGGCGTCTAGCCTAGACGCCTTTAAAAGGGGATTGGACAAGTTTCTGGAGGAAAAATCTATTATGGGGTACAAGCCCATGTGTATGTGCAACCTCCTGATTTTAGAAATGGGTTATGTCAGAATGCCAGATGCAAGGGAGGGCACCAGGCTGAGGTCTCTTGTTATCAGGTGTGCTCCCTGGGGCATTTGGTGGGCCGCTGTGAGATACAGGAAGCTGGACTAGATGGGCCTATGGCCTGATCCAGTGGGGCTGTTCTTATGTTCTTATGTACCACTGAACTGCCTTTGTGGCCCTTGCTATAAACATTCAAGGCCCACCCAAGCCCATCAAGAGTGAAGGTGGGAATGGAAGAATGACTAAATTATTATGAACTCTTTTGGAAACTATTTGTCCAATCAGCCCCAACGCTGATGCTAAGGGACAAGAACAAGCATTTCATCCTCCCTCTCCCAATGTACCTTCTAACTGCATGGAGGGGAAGGGGCAGTTGGTCCAATTTGTTCCCTCACATGCAAATGAAATATGACTTTCAAGTAATAGTGACTGAAATAAGTAATACTGACTGGAAAGTACTGTCTTTGAGTAATTTTGAGAGTATACTGATAATTTATGAGAGGGTTCTGACAAATCAGTTTAGTAATCACCACATAATCACCACAGAAAAAGAGGACATTTGCCAGGAAGGGGAGCAAGACATCTTGTTTATGTCCTGCATCATATATGGCCCAGGTCGGCCGGCCAAGTATTGCCCAAACCGGCTCAAGGTCTACATTGATGATCCTTCCCCCTAGATTCAGGGCCAAAGTAGATGTGATGTTCATCTTGCCATCTGATCCTGTGCGTGCATTTGGTTGTTAGTGTAAATAGCAGTGGGGGAGGGGGCTAACCCAGATTGGGACCATGGTATGAGGGAAGGGGAGCTTTCTGTCCTGGCTATGATCCTGATCTGAACTGTGCTCTTCGGCAGCTTCGATGTGCCCTGGATGAATGCTTCCACTGGTGCCAAGGGCAGCAGCCCACTGCCCTTAGGGAAACAGTAGCGGCTCTAGGAGCTTGATCTGGATTGGGAGAATGGTGGAAGCAAAGAGTTAATTCCGCTCATACCAAAGTTCTGATCCAGATTGACTTCCCACAAGGTTGCAGTTAAAACAATCTCAATATGCAGGGCCAAACATGATTACTGTGCTCTCTCATATTCTTTGGCTGTCAAATGCATGTATTTGCACAGGTACCAGTTTTTCAAGCCAGCCTCCACTTCACAGTCCAGTACTCAATAGCACTGGCACAGCCAGGTTGCATGGCCTGCGCTGTATGCAGTGCAACATGGGAGCATGCTGGAGGTCACCTCGGTGTAAGGGGATATGTTTCCCCTTACCCCAGGTGACACCCCAGCCAGCCCTATTGGACTACTTGGATCTCTGCCAGCTATTTAGCTGGTGGAAGTCTGAGTGGCCCCATGAAGAACTTCCTGGTTGGAGAAGGGGTTTAGGATACAGCAAAGGAGACCTCTACCAATTCTGCCCCCCTCCTGGACCAGATCCACCCCCCCATTCTGCTACCACCTCCCTCCCTACACTATGATGTAACAAAAGGGGGATGTAAATAAAGACGAGAGTGATGAACAAGTGTTAAAGGAAGGCGTTAGTGACTAAGATTATAAGGCATAGGGTTTGCATGAAAGCATCTCCAATTCCTAGAGAAGCTTAGCAGGTCTCCAGTGGCAGGTGCACATTTACATCGGTCCTGCCATCAACTACATCCAATACTAGTATTTCTACTTCTGGAGTGAGTTTCTAAAGTTCTGCCCTGGCAGAACAGATAGAGAAAAATGGCACTTTCCATACAAAAATCATAGAGACCCAATCTGGTTCATTAAACATTACTTGCAGAAAATTTAGAAATACGTGGAAAGATGATGAGGGTCCATGCTTCGTTTGTGATTTTTATGGAGTGGTTCGCAGGAATGGTTGTGAGCTGTGATTAGATCACTGGTTCACAACCTGTGGACCATAGGAGGTCTGGGAGACCCTGAGAAGTGGTCCATGACGTGTCCAAAAAAGGGTTGCCTCTGATTACTTTTAGCATCTCACAGAGTGAGCACTCCCCCACAGACCACCAGAGAGGGCAGACAACCAACTGACTGCAGCCAGCAACACACAAATCTTTTCTATAAATCTAGTACAACTCTAATAAATCTTCTCAGATTATTACAAATTAGTATTTTATGCATGGGGGGTTCATGTGGTCTAATTTTGCCTCAGTGGGCCTCAGTCTCCTAAAGGTTGGTTACCACCGGATTAGATAGTGGGTTTTTATCATCTATTAGTAAAAATGAGATCCCATGGTGACTTGGATCTAGTATCTGCTTCTACAGCACTTTGAACCAGTGAATCTATGGTTTTTACAGTGCAGTTGATGGACATGATTTGGATAGAATGTGGATTTTTAATATCTGAATGAAAAGATAACGAGGATCCATGCCATGGATCAACGTTTTTGCACCGTAGTGCCATATCACTGATGCCTCAGGTGAAACCTATGAAACACATGGTGTCTCCATACAAAAATGGAGATTTGTGGTGTCTCCATACAAAAATGAAAGTAGCTCCAACGTTGACCTTTTATTAAAAAGTAGGAATTATTTGTGGTGTATTTGCTCACCACTATTGACAATGCATGCTGGAAACATGCATTAATTTTAATGTTGCTGCCTTACTTTAATGTTAATTATTATTAACATTTTTGACTCGTGTAATTGTCTTCAGCCACCCTCAGTATGGTCTCAATGAAAAAGTGGGAGATACGTTTTCCCCAATAAATATTAAAAGTCATTTTTTTAACCATACATAATCAACAATGTGTAGATTCTAAAGAATAAAATCTCTTGCTCAGCTCATGTCTCCCATAGCCAGCCAAAGACCTCTTGGCACCTGAGGAGGCATGCAAAATGCTGCCCTGCTTACCCAGTGATATGCCAGCCTCTGCTCCTGCCACTGTCCAATGTTCTAGCTCAGCGTTTCTCAATGTTTGTCCCTTGCCAGACCACTTTGCATGGTCTACCTATTAGAAGTACCACCGGAAGTAACTGGTGATTATATCATTGCCAGTTGCTTCCAGGTTGGGAGGCCAGGCGCAACATGACAAACATCAGTAAAAGGCTCACGATGGACTGAAGGGCTTTTTTCATCAGATGAAAAGCACATGCTGGAGCTCTGCACATGGCTAGTCTTACAGCCAAGTGATGGGGGTCAGGGGTCCTGTGGGTACCACCGGACACCACCTCAAGTACCACTGGTTGAGAAACTGGTCTCGCTCTTCCTCTCTGTCCCCCTTTTCCTTTTTCAATCCAGGGAGTGGAAAGACAAGGCAGAGCAGTGGAGGCAAGTAGGTGTTGCCACCACCACCACCCCCCACCTGAGGCGACAGCTCCAGTTGGCCTCATGGATGGCTGGCCCTGCTTCCTTCCCTCCAGAAAATTATCCCTTTCTGCTAAGCCTAAGGCATTTACGTTGGTTATTAACCCATCAAAACAAAGCCAATTAAGTCATTTCTGCCCAACGTTGCATATACGCAATAGGGATTAAATGTATACACCTGTGGGCTGGGCAGAATTAACAGTTTAATTTTTTATTAGAGAATGTTTCATGTTTACAAACAAAGAACAAATGAGTAGAAAATATGAGGTCCCAAAATATGGCTACATACATTGGGAGAATATTGGTGATCATAAGCAGAGCATTCAGTCATGGTATGCAGGTCCGTTTCAGGGGATTACATGTGGTGGGTTTAAAATCCATGTTACTGAGTCCAAGGCTAGAGAGCAGGATGTGCCCTGTCTCACCTTGCACGTGGCCAGCTGTGCCAGGCCAGGCTTCTTCTGACAATGGCAGCCTCCAGTTGTGGGTCCTGGGGGTCTCCGTGGGTGGTCTCCGTGGTCATCGCTGGTGTGTCTGGCTTCTGGATGGGTTTGTTCTAGGCATGCATTACAGCAATGGGGCACGTATCAGAGCACAACGTGTCATACAAGGCAATAAGTCATGATTGGGGTGAAGAGGAAGTGAATAAAACAGAAAATATACTAAAGTGCAGGTTACAATAAAAGCAGTCCAGAACCACTGAAAAGAGCAGGGAATCCCTCAGGTCCATAATCAGGATTCTAGAGGTGGGGGGGGGGGTGACTATTTGTTCAGGGTGGGCAATTATGTTGGGTAAATATACTGGTGTGCAAAATTAAAGGATAAGTATGGAGACACATCAAAGACCCATAACTCACACGAATGTAACAAAAAGAAAATATTTGGGGATGGGGGGGTTGAAAGATGCATTCATCATCTGTGAAGCAATCTGTGAAGCAACAATAATTTGCATAGAATAAATCAGGGGCAGACCAGTGTTTGTGCTTGGGGGGGGTCGGGCATAAGCACTACCTGAATTCCAGAACCCAGGTCAACCAGGCAGGTAGACTTGGGCTCCCAGTTGAACTCTGGCCTCCTGGCCAAGGGCTGCTGGGCGGGTGGACTTGGGAGTTGGAGCCCAGATCGACCTACTGGTGGAGCCGCCTCTTCCAGAAGCGGGCAGTGCTTGGGCTGCAGCGCCCCCGACTCTTGCTGATGGGAAGAGCTTCCTCCCTGCTTTGCCCAGAGTTTGCCGGTGGGTTAGGCTGCAATCCCATCCACACTTACCTGGGAGGACGCCCCATTGACTGCCATGGGAATTACTCCTGAGTAGACACGTATCCAGGGTTGGGCTCTCACCCCTCCCACTGCACGGGGGGCTCCCCGCCCTCCGCCCTCCCCCGGCGCGGCCTCTTCTTCCTCGCCCCTCCTCTCCGGGGCTTCAGGTTCAACCGGTCACTCCTATCTGCTGGCAGAGGCGACGAGACCGCGGGCGCCGGAAAGGGAAACCCGAGCCCCCCCGGGAGGCGAGCGCCCACCTGAGCGCTCTCGCCGGAGCCCGCGGAGACCCCCCGTCGGAAGAGAGGCGGCCGCAGCAGCAGGGACGGACCCAGAGGGGAGCGGATGAGCGAGGGCGGAGGATCCTCTTCGCCCAGGTGAGGAACGAGGAAGCGGCAGCCACGGCCGCCTCCGGCTCAGGCTGGCCCTCCAGGGGGCTCACCTGCTGGGCCTCAATTTGTACCTGTGGCTCTTGTACCTGTGCACAAAGACTGTTCTATCACGGAGCCACACTCCCTCCCCTCACTAAATTAGAGGGGAGGTAACTTTTTTTTGGGGGGGGGGCTTTCCCTACCATACATTCTGGGATTGAATATGGGCTCTTGAACCTGGGTCTTGTACCTGTGCACAAAAAGGTGCTCTATCATGGAGCCACACCCCTCCTCACTAAATTAGAGGGGAGATTCTTTTGGGGGGGGAGTTTCCCCATCCATACGTACTGGGTCTGAATATGGACTCTTGTAGCTGTGGGTCCTCTACTTGTGAACAGAAAGTGCTTATCATGGAGCTAGACCCCCTCCCCCACTATAAATGATAGGGGGAGTGTCCAGGTTCTGTGTTAATCCTGCCACGCCCTGCCAGTGCTTTGAAATTCAGGCATTGTGCGTAAACCTTCCCTCCCCCCCTGAAAATCAGGGATGCTACGGGTCCCACAACCTGGATTCAAAGAGAGCGACTAAGATGATTACGGGGCTGGGGCACCTTCCTTATGAGGAAAGGCTACGGCGTTTGGGCCTCTTCAGCCTAGAAAAGAGACGCTTGAGGGGGGACATGATTGAGACATACAAAATTATGCAGGGGATGGACAGAGTGGATAGGGAGATGCTCTTTACACTCTCACATAATACCAGAACCAGGGGACATCCACTAAAATTGAGTGTTGGGCGGGTTAGGACAGACAAAAGAAAATATTTCTTTACTCAGCGCGTGGTCGGTCTGTGGAACTCCTTGCCACAGGATGTGGTGCTGGCGTCTAGCCTAGACGCCTTTAAAAGGGGATTGGACGAGTTTCTGGAGGAAAAATCCATTATGGGGTACAAGCCATGATGTGTATGCGCAACCTCCTGATTTTAGGAATGGGTTAAGTCAGAATGCCAGATGTAGGGGAGAGCACCAGGATGAGGTCTCTTGTTATCTGGTGTGCTCCCTGGGGCATTTGGTGGGCCGCTGTGAGATACAGGAAGCTGGACTAGATGGGCCTATGGCCTGATCCAGTGGGGCTGTTCTTATGTTCTTATGTTCTTATTGTTTAATGGACTCATAGTCTGGCTTTCATCACATATCAAGATGCACGGCAATGTTTCTCAATGTTTGGCCTCCTCCACTGTACTATTTCACATGGTCCTCCTATTTGAAGTACCATTGGAAGTAACTAGCAGTAACATCACCAACAGTGTGTTCTGGGTTGGGAAGTGCCTCAAGTGCCACTGGTGGTACCTGTACCACTGGTTGACAAACACTGATGTAGAGCAAAAAATGATATGACAAAATTAAAAAAGGAAGATGCAAAACAATACAGTACACAAGCAATATATCTTCCACATTCCATACCTGCCATGCCAGTTTCCGGATCCTAGAGGGAACCAAATGGCGAAATCTTTTCCTGTCTGTACTTTGACATCTCTTGCATGTTGACTCCTCCTAAACGACTGATAGGAAAGCACAGGTGGCATTGGGATTGCAATTAAGATTGCCTAGATTTGCAGCAGGAGTCCTGGGATTTTTTTTTGCGTAGGAGTGAGGATTCTGGAAGTTGAGGCTTCTTCCATCAGTGGCCCTCTGCACCAGAGCCTTGAGTTTAAGCAGCAGCTTAAGAGCAGTTCCTGATTCTACACAAGGGTAGCAAGAAGCTTAGGACCAAATCTGGCTCCCTTAGGAGTTTTAGCTTGACAAGCCACACATAAGAGAGAGTGCTGTAGAAGAAGCAGTGTCTGTGACCACAGAACATGCGGAAGGTGTACTTTGGTATGGGGACCAACATTGGCCAGGCAGGACAGTGGCTGAGAGCTTATGCCTCTCTGACCCCCATCTGAGTCCTTGGTACTTATGGCAGTGCTCAGTGCACAAACAGAGGGTGGGCAGGGGCTACCATGGGGGGGGGGAGCAGCGCAGGCTTTGCCCCAAGTTCCCGAGCTACTTGGCACCAGCACTATACAGCAGGATACACCTGCCTCTACATCACGTGAACCTCCCATAAAACTAATCACTGACCAGGCTAGAGGAGCAGACTGACAAGGTATACACACACTTTGACCCCAGCCAGTGCTTTTAAGCAGCAATTCAAGAGCCCAGAGCAGTGCAAAGTTGATCAGTTCTCCATGCAAAGCATATGCTCTGAGCATGACGCTAAGACATTTCCCAGGTAGTAACAATAAGTTTCACTGGGAGTGCTGCAAAATTGTTTTACTGACTTGAGAAAACAGGGTGATTCATAATTTACTTGATTTATCGCTTGAGGATTGCAGCATCACTTAATGACATCACAGATCAATGATGGCAAACAGAACTTCTATATTGCCTCCAACACTATGCTTCCTGTTGAGTCCATTCACACATTCATCAAGTGATTTATTGTATGTATGAACTGATGTGAAAAAGAAAGGGGTAAGGCTGTGAGCTAAAATCTCTACTAAAGACTGCATACTGCATTTTTATGAGAAAAGGTACAACAACTTCCAAAAAGTAAATAAACAGTACACTTGAGGAAGCTGCTATTCTGGTTAATTATATTTGTGACTTTTAAAGTTTAAACATTTTAAATCGATGGAATACCTTCTAAGACTGCAATCCTGTGCACACTTACCAAGGAGTACATCCCATTGAAATAAATGGGATTTATTTCTGAGTAGACATGCATAGCCTTACTCTGTAACTCTCTTCTCACAACACTCTGCACATGGAGGGGAGAGCAGGCATGAAAATTGGATTTCTACACACATTCAGCACTATGCACACACTCTCTGCTGCATGATCAGTCGCCTTGACTGAATTGAGGGGTATACAGTTAGAAAGTTAATTTTCACCTTCTCCTGAATCCTCAAGGTTCAGATGGTGCAAGAAGGTGTTTCAGAACTAGCTAGTGCAATGCCACTGCTGTTGACTCTTGGGGATGGGACTTTTGGGCACTGGCCAGGCTAGAGGAACAGACTGACATGGTGCTGTCAGTCTGAAACCATTCTGGTTTCATCCTTCGTGGGGCTATATTTATATGAAACCAGAATGATAGCAAAACCAGGTCTTCTATCTGTTGTAATACATAACTGTCTTGCAGGGGTGACCAAACTTGCTTAACCTAAGAGCCACTTATGATAAATTTCAGATGTTTGATCGCCATAAGAGAGATGTTTGAGAGCAGCAATATTTAAGAAGCATTTAAATTCTTAAATATATTTACTCACCATGAACATTAAACTTAGGTTTTAATCCAGTGGACTGTCAGTTTATACCTGGTAAATTATAAAACTTGAAAATTTCTTATTTACTTTTTATATTAATTGGGATGAACAAAGTTGCTCAGCGAACATGTTTCTAAGAGCTGCCCGTTATATGTCAAAGAGCCATGGTTTGGCCACTCTTGCTTTACTGTAAGCTTTAAAAATTAAAGTTGAAACTTCCTTGCATGCAGTGAACTCCCTGCCTAATACTGTCTTTGTCTCCCTTTTCAACAGGGGTAATTTTATTTTGCAAATGCTAATCATGCAAATCAAGTCAGACGAGCTATAAGTAGGTCTGTGTCTTCTTTGCTGATAAACAAGATGCCTCATTCTGAGAGACCTTATCGAGATGAAGATTACAAACACAGGGACAGATATAATGAAGAAAGAAGCAGGAAATCTTACCCATCAAGTGGAAGGTGAGTTAAAAAAAATTTAAAAGGACATAAAGGGAGGGGAGTGAAATATAATCTCCTCTGTGACACATTTCTGCAGTTCTTTTAATCATAGATTATATCCAGATGAAAAAGGTGTTACTATCCCCATGGTTACAACTCTTTCTAACTTCTATCAGTTGTATAAATTATAGTAACTGTACTTTAATAGAAAGGATTGAACTGCTATCAGTGAAAGAGAGGCTGCAATCCAATTTGAGACTAACTACCCAATCCTATGCGTCCTTACGCTGCTCGAACTAGCATTTGGGCAGCATAAGGTCCTTTATGGTTGTTGCCAAAGATGACACACAGTTTTGTGGAGGTGGGCTGCCACTACAAGCCACTGTGGCAGCGTGGCAGCAGATTCTCCACATCCCCTGGTGCTGGTAAGTCTGTGCAGGAGGTGGGGAGGGGCAGAGACTGGACTAGAATGAGGCCTGGGATAGTATTGTTAGCAGTGGCGTTGCTGATATCCAGGCCCCAATTCACCTTCCCAAGTCCACTCCAACTTGAGCCAGCTAGTTTGGACCTTGGGCAGGTGGGTGGGGAACAGAATGCAAGGCCAGGACCGGGCAGTTATGCCAGATCCTGACCCTGTTCGTGGGGGCTCAGGGCAGTCCCAGGCTGCTCATATTTGTGCCACCTTGTAGGGTGGCACAGATCCGAGTAAACCCATTGGGGCTGCTGCAGCGTGACTTGGGGTAAGGGGAAATGTTTCCCTTTACCCCGGGCTGGCCTGCAGTCAGCCCAAACTTGTGCTGAATACAGCGCAGGCCCACTGGCCTGCCTGCTTCCTGCACAAGTTAAGATTGTGCTCAGGGTGACCAGATGTCATAACCAGAAAAGAATCCCCAAAATGTAGGACATTCAAGAAAAATGTAGGACACGACAAAATAGAAGCTAAAAACACATATATTTATTTGTTGTGTTTACACACTATTACTTATTATTATGTTTGAAACTGTATTGGTAATTTTTAAAACAACTTTGATAAAAAACAATACAAACTACTATTTGTAACTAAACAACCCTCATCCCTGCCAGAAGCACCAAGCCCTCTTTCTTCCTGTGCACGGAAAAATGTTGCAAAAACAGCTTCAACTTACCCCCAACTGATGCCAGACTGGGTGGCAGACTTGGAGGATCTTGAACTGGGCATGCTTTCTGCCACTCAACTCCCAGGAAAAGCATGGAGGCGTGTTCTGCTGAGGCTGGTGTCTCTCCCTTGTGAGAGGGTCCTCTTCCATGTCATGTGACTATGAGGGGATTGCTAGGATTGACCTTAAACTGGGTTAACTCAGAAGCCTGAGCTAATTGGAGGAGGCTGCCTGCAGGGAGGGGCTAAGCTCTTCTGCAAAAGAAATCTAAAATAGAGGACGTTCAATCACTTTGGAGGACACCTGGACAAGAAGACAAGTCTGGCAGTTTCCCGGCGGATGGTCAGTCTGATTGCAGTCTAAGCCTAATTGAACGGAGTGGGAGTTCAGAATAAAATGCACACTGCATTCACAGATCCACACCACAAATATCTTGCTCCTTTATGTAAATGTAATTGTCACAGCTTCCTTCAAAGCAACTTGGAAATTGCCATTTGATAACCGAGTAGCTGCTGAATTCTATCCACCTTTCTTCGGTATCCATGGGGAATTTGCTCTCAGATCCCCTGCGGATACCAAAAACCACAGATAAGGAAATCTGTGGTTTAGGCTCCTTACGCCCTCTATAGAGGACTGGAGATGCTGATCCTGAGACAGCTATATGCAAAGCATATGCTATGCCACTACTAAGCTATGCCTGTCGTTGCACTTAAATCATCTAACAGCTTAAAGGCAGTTCTCCATTCATAGGGTCACATAATTATAAAGGTTTAAAAAAAGACAATTGCATCACCCTCTAAAAGGTTTAGAAGGAAAATTGTTTCTAGAAATTCTTCCTCCTCAAACAAGGAGAAATCAGCCAGCCAGTCAACAGGAACCCTGGGACAGAGCATACGATGTTTGCAGTGGCTGTCATCCCCAGTTTGCAGAACATCAATTTTTCTGGCAAGTTGCTTGTTAAAGAGTGAAGCAGCTGCATTGCTGGTATCTGAGGAATTGCTTTCTGGTTAGTGGTAAGACTTATAAATCACACAGTTTATGTTATACAGCTGCTCCATGTGCGTACACACATGCTAAAGGTCAATGGGGGAAAGAAAGTAACTGTCCAGTTAGTCTGAAGCTTTTTGGCAGTTATGATTATAAGCAATTGATTCAGTCTGTTCCTATATAGCATCTTCATGAAAAGACAGAGTTAAAAATGGGTGATTCTCATAATTGGCAACAATGTGGCTCATATGCAAGAACATAGTAATTAATGTTGGTGGATTACAGTGAACTGGTGTAATTGTGTTTGTGCCCATGAGAACAGATGACTGCCAAACAGCCTAGGGCTGGGGAAATGCAATGAATGAGTAAATGCTGGCTGACAGAAGGAAGCATAAGGAATCCCAAAAATATTCTGTGGAAGCCAGTAGCAATCCAGAAGAGTTTGGAGTAGTTTTTGCACCCAAGCTACCATAGTAATAAAAGTCCTGCAAACCTGCGTTCAAAATGTGGTGCATAATACCATCTGCTGTGGAAGGGGGAAAGAATGCTGATATTGCAGGTACCTTTAATTCTAGGAGACTATTTTCCCCCCCTAAAGTGCATAGCTCTGGCTACACAGGTACTGTCTTGTTCAGAATTAACAGGAGCCTTTCAGTAGCTAACAGAAAATCTGGAAATGTGATTTCACTCGCACCCACCTACCTACCATTAAAATGTCAACTTTGCATCCTTCTCTGTCTCTGCAGATCTTCACCAGGAACTTTTCATACTGAACGTTCAAGACCTTCCACAGTTTCTGTAGATTCTTACCCCAAATACCCAGCATCAGCTCATGGATATGTTGATTCCTCACCACAATTTTATCCTCATAAAGAGACCTTTTCTGAGAAATGCTCAAATCTGTGCTCCTCAAGAGGTATGCAAACATTTCTTTCTTATTCCCTTAATCCAGACACTTGGGTGAAACTGGTATGATAGCATCTTC
This sequence comes from Tiliqua scincoides, assembly GCF_035046505.1. Classification (NCBI taxonomy): domain Eukaryota; kingdom Metazoa; phylum Chordata; class Lepidosauria; order Squamata; family Scincidae; genus Tiliqua; species Tiliqua scincoides. The sequence goes on from NC_089824.1 coordinate 84,117,663, forward strand.
CATTGAGCCCAATCTTTTGTTGGGAATGGTGAATGAAAAGTTTCATCTTTCACCAAATCCTTCTTCCCAAAGGTTTCAGCTTTCACAACAAAAGACAGAAAGAGGTGAAGTAGTTTAAATGTGGAACTTTCCACCAAATCCATTTTATTAACAAATGTGATCACTTACCTCCAGTAGATAGCATTACCTGTGTAACAAGCCCATCAGCTTATCAAACAGACATTGATAATGTTAAACCATTATCAGCTGGTTTTCACATACAGATATTGTGACTCTAGGAACCAGAGTTTTCATTTAGTCTGGCAAAACCAGCATGACTATGAATTTCAGCGCACTTCATGAAAGGGTTGTAATTGTGATCACTGTTCATTTTCTAGAACTAACAGAGGACCTCTCACTCCCTCTCCTAGCTACCAGTTGTAAAGGCAACTGGGTATTACAACTTGGAAACTGCAGGCTATTTTAAAGTGTCTTACAAAGCATCTCATTGCTGGCAAATAAGTGTGCAGGATGAAGCCACGTATACCTCTAAGGACACAATCCTAACTGACTTTCCAGCACTGGCATAGCTGTGCCAGTGGGGCAGGTGCTTCATCCTGCAGTTGGGGGGCAGTCATGGAGGCATCCTCAAGATAGGGCAACGATTGTGCCCTTACCTTGGAGTTGCATTGCCCTTATGTCAGTGCTGGAATGCTGGTTAGGATTGCAGCCTAAGTCAATATGGGAGAGTTCTAACAGCCATGTTGCTTGATTGAGCGAGCTTTTTAGGATTTGCGTGTAATGCTGAACTGAGGCTGAACCTCCCCAAATCCTGAGACTGCTATGAAATTCAGCTGGTAGGATTAATGGCAGATATATCCCATTGCAACCCTGAAGTCAGGCAAGTTATTTCTAGTTGGTGCATAACTTTCAGGCAACCCCTTTCCCTCATTCTCTGGGCTCATTCTGAAGCATTAGCCAAACTGAAGCTCAGCTTTCCACACAGCAGCCAAGTTTTGTGATTTTCCCTTCCCTTTCACAGGAACTTTTCCATGTAATCAAGGCAACCCAAACAATGGCTCAGATGAGATTACAGGCAGCCCATTTTGAGTCTATTTTGAGTAGATTTGGTTCTGACATTCCTTCCCTAGCAAAATAAGAATCCTTCCAATGTTGGAATCCTGAGAGTTCCCATCCAGCAGCATTCTCAACAGCTGGTGGGCAAAGAAAGGCGTGCTGTCTAATCCAGTGCCTTTACGCTCAAGAGTAAGTTCCCCTTGTTCAATAGGACTTGCTTTGAAGGAAACAAGAATTATAGGCTTGCTTGCTTGTGCCCACTTTGCAGGAGGAAAAAGGCAATGAGAAGCAGCCTCAATTTCTTACTTGCCTCCCCCATCAAACCTTCCAGACTTTAACAATTGTGGCTATCTTGTTAAAGAAGCCATTCATTTTTTGCCCTGGCACCAGCTGCCTTGAGATCAGCTGCTGCCAGAGCAGACAATAAGTTTTTACTTTACATAAATAGCGACAACTGCTGAGGTCCTGTGGAGTCCTTGGCTGGGGGAGGAGGAGGCAGCAGCAAGACAGAAAGACTGCCTCTCTGTCTTGGAGAGCAAGTAAGGTGGGTGAAAGTCAACAAGGAAGCCTCTCTTTCCTAGCCAACTGTTCAGAATACAGTGGAAAGGGCCCATAGTTCCAAACTATGAGAGGGATCATCTTAGTTTTTTGTTGAGGGATAAATGCTTGGATTGTGCCTAAACTAACTTGCACTAAAGCAGAATGATATGAGTAGATTTAGACCATGATGTGTGTGGGGGATACAGGGGGGCCCCTATATCTGTGGATCCTGTATCCATGCACTCACTTATCCACTGACTGGGCCCAGCCTGCACCCCAGTGTGCACCCCCACACTGCTCTGCTCACCTTAGGAGGGTGAGCTCTGCTGAGCTCAGAGGCCAAGTTCCGATTGAGCTCTGAAGCTAAAAAATGCAACTCACAATTTCACGGAGAAACCAGAAGTGACTTTTTAATGCCTTATAAAGCATTTGCCTGTATCAGCTATCTGCGGGGGTTTCAGAACTGGATAAGGGGGCACACCTATATTTGTACATTCATCAGAGCTGCAAGTCAAGCTGCAAGTCAAGAGTCACATGGTCAGGTAAGTGCTGCCTCAGTGTTGTCACAGGGTTTGTGTCACTCTGTGTGCTAACTCATGGTGTCAACCCCCATGGACTGTAGTTGGCCCCAGATCTCTGGGTACACCTGATCCACCCACTTGGCCATCTTCCACCCTCCCGTCAGATGGACCTGGCTTCATGGAAAGTGAAAGACAAAGACTGGGCTGACTGGGAGGCAAGGCCAGGTCTACTGGGTGGGTAGACCTGTGCTATGGAGCTTTTGGTATCAACACCATGATGAAGTCACCTGGAATGGTCCATCCTCTGTACCCGTATAGTGATACCACTGCACTGCCTGACACTCACTTGCAAGCATGGAGCAATTTGGGGTACTTGTTTTAATCTTCAGCAACCAGCGCCACAACAATGGATCTCCATACAGCTAAAGTTACTCCATTATTCTTTTATAAGTGGCCACTACTCCCTAAAGCTGCGGTTTTCAAACTTGCAGGGAGTTTGAATCCCGCAGTAAGTCTTTGCGGGGGCGGGGGGAGGCAGCGGTGCGATCCCCAGGATCACACCACTCAGGAGGGCTGCAGGGGCTTGGTGCACTTGCCCAAGCCCCCTGCAGCCCCCTGGGGGTGCGGGGAGCCCTGTGCGACCTTCGGCAGGGCTCTGCGGGTCAGGGAAGGTGACAGCGGAGCGATCGCGCCCTGCTCCGCTAAACCGGAAGCGGTGCGCGATAGCTCCATGTTCCCTTTTGACCGGGCTGCAGGGACTGGGGTGCACCCTGCAGCAGCCGTCCCTGGCTGTGGCGAGCCGAGCGCGAGCGCCTGCAGGGCTCCCTGGGTCAGGGAAAGTGAGAGTGGAACGATCACGCTCCGCCTCTGCAAAATGGGAGTGCCTCCTCCCTGCCTCCTGGCTGCCCCCGCCCCTTAAGGGGAAAGGGACCAGGACCCTCAGGCTGGGGTGTCGTGACACCCCAGTTTGAATACCACTGCCCAAAAGTATTAGTTATTCCTGCATCCAACAGAAAAAAGGTGACCATTTCTTAAATTAGCTTCTCAGTAAATTCTTCCAGCATATGTATGCACAGAAATAGGTTAGAGCTTCAAGGTGGACCCCGCGTCACCCTGTATGCTTGTACAGGTCATACCCTGCACAAGCATGCCACAACTAAGGGGATACCATTCACACAGGAAGGAGAAGGAAGGTGGACAGAACCTCACTTCCACTAGGAAGGAAGGTGCACCATTTTCTACTGCAAACACACACTCTGTATGCGCTTGCTGGTAGTGGCCCTGGGTGGACCTCTGTACTTCTTGATCTGGTGGTTTCAGACTTTGCCATTTTTCAAATATCTTTTTTCAGATTCCTCCTCAATCTACTTTTTTTTTCTTTCTTAAAAAAGCAAATAAATATTCGTGCATTGTATTCTATATTTGAAAAGCCAGGCCAACAAAAAGCAAAAAGAATGAATAGTTGAAAGTTAAGCACACATGTAAACACTTTTGTGTTGGAGAACCTCTTCTTGATAGAATGAGAACACCTGAAGCACAGCAGTGTAGGTGGGAGGCAACAACAAACGGGGCTCTTCTAGTAATTAGGCAGAAAAACAAAAATAGCCTTCAGGGCATGTGATGAGTTTGGGAGAGAATCCATGGTAAGAATGACCTAGAAAAATATTGCAAGGAAACAAAGTTAGGATGAGTTTGCTGTTTGTACTATGTCGAAATCACCTTACAGCAGAATTGTTGCTCTGTTAAGGTCAGCCAAATGTACAACCTATTGTATTCTGGGCACTCTTTTTTCTGCAGTTTTTTCCCATTAACTACATACATGCTATGAGCAACAGTGTGCCGAAAAAGCCTACTGAATGTTCAATAGGAGGTTGTGTTTTTGAAAACATTTTGCATAATACAGATGTGCCCCTTTATCCACAGGGGTTCCATTCTGGACCCTACTCCCACCCCTACATGGATAGCTGAAACCACGAATATGGGAAAATGCCTGTTCCTGCAGCCCCGAGGGAGCCGCACCCCTGGAGGCTAGGGGAGCTCTACCCCCCTTGCCACCAGAGGGGCCTCTGAGCTCAGCAGAGGCCTAGGACATCTGTCCATGGCCTCTGCTGGGCTCAGACCGAGCTCTAAAGCTCAGAACACGTGACTTCTGGTTTCACGGAGAAACTGAAAATGAAATTTTTAATTAATTTTATAAATTAATTTTAATTTATAAGGCATTTGGAGGCCCAGGGAAACCCTCCAGGGGAGCTCCCCTCACCTCCAGAAGGGGTGTGCACAGTGGGGGGCAGGACCTGATCCGCAGATAAGTGATCTGCATATACAGGATCTGCAAATAGGGCCCCTGCCCTGTAGTTGTCAAGGAAGCAAGTTTTTAGCTTCAGATCTCACATACTGAACTGTGGCTGTTCTCCATCTCCAGTGTCATATGTTTGCCTCAACAAGAACACTTGCTGTCTGCAAATATTAGCTAGTGGCTAAACTGAATTCCATCAGCAAATAAAATTAGGAAATAGCTCTAAAGTGATTTTTCCCTCTCCCATGGGGTGTGCTCATGCATTAATTAACCAGCATGAATTCATGTGAGTCTGAAAACGGCTCCCCCCCCCACGAAATCTAATCAACATTTTAAACTATAATAGAGGTCTCACCATCTGAAGGTTGAGAACTTCGTGATCATTATGATCAGGGCCATACCAACTGTGTATCCCAGTTTTCTGCCCTTAGAAAAACTCAAGGTTTTGAGAAAAATCAAAGACCTGACAACAAATATATGCAGCTGAATCTAACTTGTTTATAGTGTTACTACAGGACTTTCTTTGCATCCATGGTCCAAGTTCCAGATATTTATTTATTGGATTCATACCCTATCTTTCATTAATGTGAAAGTTTAACCCATTTTTGCCCAGCCCACAGATGTACACATTTGGTCCCTGTTGTGTATATGCAGTGTTGGGCAGAAATGGCTTAAGGTGGTTTAATTTTTTAAAACTCTGGAACCAAGAAACATGCTCGCTATCTGTATATGCAACTTAGGCACTATTTCCCAGTGAAGATGAGATCTTTAATATATGCTGTTCGCCTTTTGTTTTGATTAACTGTCCACCTCCTTATATCTTTTCTTGCCCCACCACAGTAGAAATCATGAGATGTGGATGCTATGTTATGTTATGTTTACTGTAGATAGAACTAAGTTCTAATGAAACCAGTGGAGCAAATTTAGTTAGCCTTGACTAACAGTGCAATTCTATGCATGTCTATTCAGAAGTAAGTCCCACTATATTCAGCAGGGCTTATTCCCATAGGATTGCAGCCTAAGTCCAATTGGTTTCAATGCTATTTATACCTGACAACCTTTAGCTAGATTAGGGCCACTAAAATGGCAAATACCTGTACATTTGCAGGGCCTCGAGCTGCCATCCTAAATAAACTGGAATGGGATTGTGCTGTTAAACTGCTCTGTGTAAGAAGTCATCATCATCAGACGTCTCCTCAATGTGCTCCAAACAGAAACAAGAATAGTTCCCATAAAGATTAATCTCTCCTGCTACTGCTTTAAAAATTTAAGCACTGCTGGCTGGGTGCTTGCCTCCTCCTCTTTCCTCTGCCCTCAGCTAGTATATTTGCAAACAAATAGTTATTACAAAGACACAAGGGTGGCGTCAGTCAGGCTGGGAGCCCACAGTCATCAGAGGGCCCACCTGACTGTGCCAACCACCATAGTGCTGGTGATAGTGGTACTGCCCAATCCAACGGGGATATAATGCCATGGTGTGGGACTGAGTGCAGAGCTTTGTCCCTGGGCCTCCATTTTTTTTTATATATTTTTATTGAGATTATCACAATACATTATATCTTCAATAAATCCAAATCAACAGTTTTCATTTCAATCATCATCTTTATCCCATTTCCACTCCCCACCTCTCTCCCCACCTCGGACTTCCCACAACGTCTTTTACCATTTGCAAATTTAATTATTTATACCAGGCTAAATTATACCAAATTTATTTGTTACCAAGCTAAACTCTTGTTCTTTATAAAGCTCTTATTATCATTCAAATGACCATAATAGACCCCTAACCTCCCAATTTTTCTCCAAATAAACTTTAAATTTAGCCATTCCGAGTAAAATTTATCTGACATTTCCTCATTCAAACTTCTCGAGAGCTTATCCATTTCCATTATATACATCATCTTTTGTAACCATTCGTCTATATCGGGGACTTTATCTTGTTTCCAGTACTTTGCATATACCATCCTTGCTGCAGTCACCATATACCATAATAAGGCTCTATCATTAACTACTATTTTCTCCAGATTTAAACCTAACAGAAACAATTCTGGACTCCCTGGGCCTCCATTAGCCTGACACCAGCACTGTTAAGACAGTCTTTCAGCACAATCTCTTACAAAAAAACTGTAAACTGACTGAAGCTTCTCACTGCTCAGAGAAGTGAGGAAGTATGTAATATGAAGATAGCTATAGGGCAGCATGCTAGTTAAAACTTTTCAGTATACCAGTTACCCTAAACTGAAGTAACTTCATTCTTGCACATGCAACTTTTTGAGTCACTTAGAACTGTCTGGGGTAATTTCAGTTTCCTTTGGAAGTATGTCAATTTAAAAGCACCTGGGGCACAAAGGTGTTGCCCATTGGGACAGAAACCAACAACTTTCTTTTATTGGCTTCTTCTAGCACCTGGTAACTATTTACATACCTGGCATGTCATAAATGTGTTTTGTTTTTTTTCCAAAAGAAGGTAATAGTCTTCTTCCAAGGGGAGAGCAGGTCAGGGTATATGCGTACATGAAAAAAGACAAATTTCCATTTCATAATGTTTTGGATAAGTATCTCTGTCCGTGTGTGTGTGTGAGAGAGAGAGGGGCGGGAATCAGACTAAAGAGCTATCAGTAAGGTTACTAATTCTATTCAATAAATAGCAATAATCTACAATGGTTGGCAAAATCAGTTTCAAGTTGTTGGCTAGTTAGAGATTGTTACAAACATAGATTTGCATGTTCTCATCCTTCAAATGCCCTCTCAAAACCCATGTTTTTCTATGAAGCCTTTGTTTAGCTCCTTAGCGTTCATCCTCATTTACAAGAAAGTCGAAAGCACATTAAAATGCATGTTGTTAACATCCTTCTCTTTTCTTGCCCAGAAGCACACATTAGATTGCGTGTTGGGGCAGGGACCTGACTTTTTGCTTATGTTGTAAAGTATCATGTACGCTGATGTGATGTAAATAGTAGTTTTGGCAACTAGTGAGTTAGGTATCAAACACGCTTGAAAATCCTTGTGAGTTGCACTACCACAGGGGAGGAACATCACAATGCTTTGTACAACATGTTTCATGGTGGGCTGGTTCTGACAATATTTACCCTGTCCAATCCACCTCATACTTGTAATGACGTGCATGCTCACATCCTCACCTCTCTCCCACTTGCCCTGTAAATGGTTTGAATCAAGTTGCTCCGTGAAACTTACTGAAAGTTTCCATGAAACTTACTGAAAGTGGTGATCTCGCCTTACTCCAGGCTGCTACAGTTCAGCGGCCCTTGAGAACAGCATAGGACAAGATATGGGGCTGCAGGGGGAGGTTTGTTCATAGAAGGTGCATGTCCCTTCCTATTGCTACCTTCTGTTCTGCGTCAGGTTCCATCTCCAAAAGTTCTCCGATCCTCAGTAACAGCCTTGAGGGAAGGCTCAGGTTACTGCAGTCAGGAGGAGGGAGTGGGGGAGATCTTTGCAATAGTTAGAATACAACCTATAGGACCATCTACTGCGATTTTTCCAGCCTCAGGACTATAAGCTCGGACACAAAGATGCTTTAGAGATTTCCTTTAGAATTCTCCAAATTTCTCCTACATACAACTGTGACACACAGCATCATTGTTGATTCCTTCTGAATCGAGAAAATGTTCTGATGCTGATAAACATCACTGTGGGAAAGAAATGAATTTTAGAACTATTGTTATAGCTGTTTCAGGCCTTAATTGAACTCTCTCAGTCCTGAAATAACACTAACGCAGAGATGATGTCCCAGCTTGTTTCCTTTGTCTGTAGGGAAGCCACCATCAGGTTCTGCATTTTTGTAAAGTCAAATTGCTTGGGGGAAGGGTCAATTGTTATCTCTAGAGCAGGGCTGCTCAAACTGCGGCTTTCGCACAGATCCATCCGCCCGCCTTTCTGTTCCACCCAGGCACCCTGCGAAGTCTCTCTCAGTCAGGAGACAGGGACGCTCTGGGCAATCGTGTCTGCCTGGATGTCCTGTTGTGTGGCATTCTGGGATGCCAGGCAGACGATGCAACTGCCCAGAGCATCCCTGACCCCTGATCAAGGGGGCTTTGTGTGACACCTGGGTGGAATGCTCGGATTCGTTCTGGATGGGGACCGCATTCCAAATTCACACCCATTGTTAGTTTGAGCGCTGCTGCTCTACAGTAGGAGTGCCCACATTTTTGGCAGGAGGGCCACATCATCTCTCTGACACTATAGCGAGGGCTCAGAAAAAAAATTTCTTTTAAAATTTGAATTTACATAAATGAATACATTAGATATGGAACTTGTATGTATGAATGAATTTTACTGAAGCAATGATGCATATGGACAATCAGGGATGTGTTTTTACCAAATGTACAGACCAAGCCTCTTGTGTAGAAATATATTGTTGAGAGGCAATGATACACATGGGACATGGCGGTGGTTAAAATAATGCCAATCGGGACAATCAGAGATGTGCTTTGAGACTAGCGAGACTCACCGTTCTTCTCCTCTCCATAGGTAAAGGGTGGCGAGCACGAGAGCAGCCCCAGAGAGCCTGAAGCGGTAGCTGCAAAGACCTGAAGGTCTCGCAATAGCTCAAGGTCTGTAAAAGACCTTTTGCAAAGCAAGGCTGACCTTTCCTTTGCTGCTGCTGCTTCACGAGGAGAGAAAACTTGGCCCATAGCTCGCATCAGGCCAGCGCAGGCTCTGGCAGGCCAGATGCTTTTTGGAGACTGGGGGCTCCCCATAGGTCAGAGTCAGGATCCCCAAGGGCCACAGATGGCCCCCAGGCTGGGGTTTGAGCACCCCAGTTCTGGAGCATTTATGTAAGTGTACAGCTAAGGCAGAATTTTGGCCATCATTGATACACTGGGTTGTATTTTTTTAAAAAGTGAATCTTGACTAAGCATCATTAAAATCAACCCATTAACATATATTTTGGTGCAGACATTTAAGAAGTCATGATTGCTGTTACAATAAATAGATTTGGATGTAAGGATGGCTCCCATTTACAGCAGAGAAATGCAATGGGTATGTTGTGTATGTTTACTAGCTCTATGTTGCTCAGTCTCTAGTGCAACATTGGCTGTATTTGTTTTTCCACTTCTAGCACTAGAAGCACTAGGGAGCTGGTCTTTGGTTTGGGTGGCAAGCAATGCTGGCTGTGGTATGCATTTTGCACTACCCTATTTAGGGATCAGGCATGTGCAGAGAAGTAAGGGGGAGACCTAGCTGAGATGAGAAGAAATAGCAGGGAAGCCAGCTGAAGAGCAGCCCCCAGAGACTCAGGAATCCTCAGGGAAGAGTTCATGGGGAGTTGACTTGGGTGAGGCATTGAAACCCCACTCTTCTCAACCAAGGCTCAGGATGGCAGAATAGGGGCTGCACAGACCTTTTCGCTCTGCACTATGACCTTCAACAATTGGTAGCTTAGCATCTACAAAGGTAGTGGAGGCTGAAGATGTTTGGAAGCCAAGAGCATTTAGGTGAAAGAGGAAAGAACAGCAAGAGCTAAGAGTTTTGATGTCTCGCTGCCTTCAGTACTTGTGAGAAACTGTGGCATAGAAAAAGCAAAGCTAGTTTACTCCCCCCCCCCATATGTGACCAGACACACCTTTGTTTTAATCTAGATTTACAGCAGTTATAAGCAATTAGGGAAGTTGAAAGAGTCCATTGACTGCTGCAGCCTGCTCTGGTATACCCACGCTTCTCGATAATGTCAGCATCCTGGCAATCTTGCAAACCTGTCTAACCTGAATCCCATTCTCTTAGATTTACAAACACACATACGTTCATAAAAACCAACACCTAAATGCCCTGGGAGGCATTCGAGTTTAGTAGTTGTTGATAGTTGCACTGCCTCAGGGTCCCAATTCAGAGAGAGATGGAGGGTCATGACCACCAGGGGGCTTCCAGGAACTGGCACTAAGGGAGAGAATCATGTGCTTCTCTGTAGCACATGAATAAAAGCAAGCAGCATCTAGCAAACGTCAGGAAGCCAGATGGGAACTCTTTTAACTGCCTTTTGTCACTTGGCAGTGTCAATAAAATAAAAGACTGGTTTAGCAAGCTTTCTACATAGAAAACAGGTGCACTCCAGCAGTAACTTCCAGGAGGCGCAGTTTCCCCAGTTGAGAAATCAAGCTGTCAGGTTTAAGGGAGGTCAAATGTGTTCATGGTAGGTGGACGTTTGCTACTCTGCATCGTTAGCCATCAGGGGGCAGGTTGAGTAAGTGATATTGCTGTAGGATTGCCCTAGTTATTCACACACTTTTAGAACACTTACTTGAAAATCTTGAACATGGACAACTGGCTAGCCTGGGTGTTCTTGGCTTTCACATGACAAATTGGAACAGGCTTGGCAGTTTTCTCATTGCAGTCACGCTGCCGACTTTGTTGGATCATTCCCCTTTTTGCAAGCTGCAAAGGCTGAAAGCCCACCAATCTGCATTTCCTCTACCATTCAAAAGTTCAGTCAATTTTTTTTCCTTATTTAAAAACCCATTTGAATGGGTCAGTGTAGAAAGAGAGTAATAGACCATTAAATTTAAAAAAATTTAATGAATTTGACTGTTGCCTTTTTGTTTAAGGACCATTATAGATTGTTTTAATTTTTAAATTATTACATTTTACTGCAACTGAGGCCTAAATCCTAACCATATTTCCAACACTGGCATAGCTGTGCCAATGGGGCATGTGCTGCACCCTGCAGTTGGCTGGCACTCATGGAGGATATTTTGTTCTAATGCATTATTGTAAAAAGACTCTTTCCTTCTACCAGTGTAGTTTGTAAAATGAGGTAACTTTAAAAGCTAGAGATTGCTGTTGGAGTGGTGTGCAGCTTTGTTTTAATTACAGAGAAATCCTAACTTATACTGGAGTGGATAGGCCAGTAGGCCTGCACTGCATCCAGTGCAAGTTTGGGGCCAAAAGTGATGCAAACCAAGGCAAGGGGAAAACTTTCCCCTTACCCCATGTCATGCTGCACTGACCCAACGGGTCTACTTGGATCTGCACCACCTGATAAGCAGCATCCGAGCAGAATGGATTGGGCAGGGGCCACTCTGCACCACCCGGGAATGGGGTCAGGATCCAGCATAACCACCAGATCCTTGGCCCCGTCTCCCACCCCAGGGAACACCCGCCACCCTCCCTCCCTATCCCTGAAACGCCTCCTCCTTCCTACACACCCAGGTCCCTGCGTCTGCCAAGCTCGGCTGACGCCAACTTACCTCACTGGGCCTGGATCCGGCAAAGGGGGCCAGCACAACTCCTTGGCACGTTTGCAACACCCCCGGTTCATTGCAAGTGACTTGTGCTGGCCTAACCTGGGGTTTAGGATTGCGCCCTTAATCTGTTAAACTGTCCAAAAATGACAATGGGAAAAAAAGACATGTTCAGTGATTCCACGGGCCCATGAAATCCCATTCATGTGAGTTTTCTAATGCTTCAGTGTTTGCTCTTCCGACTGTCAAATTTCATGATCATAGACACTAGAGTTAATGCCTTAAAACTAAGGTGATGCTACTAACCATGTTCCGTTGCTTATAAAATATTGTCTGGACAGTTTTAGATTTTCTCCATATAGGTGTGGGAAGACTCCTTGCTTTAAATGTTTAAATATAAAACCCTCAATACTAGGGCCACAATCCATCAGGATACAGGGATGCAGGGCCTGTCTCTGAGCTAGGGCAGGAGACTGTCCATGAGACAGGAGCAGAGTCCTGTTCTGGCTTTGCCCGTTGCATGCCCAGAGGGCTACAGCAAGGACAGGCCAAGGAATGGGAGTTCTGTGGATTGCCCTCCCTTTTTGCACCATGGAAATGACTTGAGATTTGCTGTGTGTAGAGAGGTCATACTTGATAGAGTTACGCACAGGCTTCCAGCTGTACCTGCTGGAGCGAAGGAGCAGTGCTCCATTTAGCCTTCTGAGTACCCCTTCCTGCCTAGGAGCTGGGGCCCTAGTCCAGGAGAAGAATATCATGCCATGGGACTTTCCATCAGACTGTTTCTCTTTCTTCAGACAGCTTTATGAAGAGGCAGAGTACAAATTTATAAAACAAAACTAATGTAAAATAAAACAGGTGTCTTAACTGTAGCAGCTTCCCTCCAAGCCCTCCATTCTTTTTTGGCACTAGCAAAGCATCTTCTGAAATGTAGGTCAACTGTGTGGAGGCCTGTTTGTAGCTGTTTGGCAAAGATGGCTCAGCATTTGGGCCATCAAATGTGGGATTCATTTGGATTCCCAACGGTTACTGATTCAGCTCCTGGCTGAGATAATTAACTCCACCAAAAAGACTTTTGGAAGATTTGCTTGGATTACTTCAGAAAATTCTTCATGCAACCTAGTTGTCAACATAACTCCATCACAAGTCACAGGATTTATTTTAGTCTTCTGACTTTTGAGAGGATAAAAAGCATTCTCAAATAGCCATTGCAAAGAAATGTTGTTTTAAGCAGAAGCACAGTCATCAGCATATTTGTGCAGAGCTATAGTCCTGATGGCATTTTTTCTCCCCTAACATTTTGTCTTCCTTAACTTTCCAATTTCATATTTCCTGTCCTCTCTAGAATTAATACAAAGACAATTTCTTATGAACTTTTTTTTTGCAGGGGGTGAAGCCTCCATATCAAGCACCCATTTACAAATTTTAATGATAGCTGAACTTGAATAACTTCCAAGATGATTCAGACACGTTCTTTTAGACTCACTTGCACAGGAAACATCTTAGTTGGGTTGGTGGCAATCTCGACGATTTGGCTACTGCTGGGGGAGTAAAAACCATTTCGTGTTGAGGGCTTCAAAATAGCCAAGGTGTTCTATGTGGATTGCAACCACCACAATATTAACATGGTTGTCCAGATTTGCTTTATCCTTTTACTGCAGTGGAGAGCTTCTTTAGATGTTATGGATTTTGCTTAAACCAGTGTATTCAGAAATTGCTCTAAATTATGACAATGCAAGGACAATTCACTCCTGTGCATCAAGCAGATCCAGGAAGGACATCTCATTAACAGCAAAACTCTTCCTCTACATATTACAGGTGCAGGATTGCATGCTCCCCTATAAAAAAGTCAATGATTGTCTATATAAAATGAGCACATCATGGAAAAGGTTGGCTAGAACACTTGTCTCTGACATCTTGTTTTCTGTCTACATAAAATGTGTAACATAAGAAGAGCCCTGCTGGATCAGCGCAAAGGCCCATTTAGTCCAGCTTTCTGTATCTCAGTGGCCCACCAAATGCTTCAGGTAACCAACTAGACAGACACAACCTGCATCCTGGTGCCCTCCCCTGCATCTGGCAATCAGAGGCATCATACCACTACCTTGCACATACCTACCATGACTTGTAACTCGTAATCAACTTTTCCTCCAGAAATTTGTCCAATCCCCTGTTTAAGGCATCTAGGCAAGATGCCATCACTTCTTCCTGTGACAAGGAGTTCCACAGACTAATTACATGCTGAGTAAAGAAATATTTTCAAATATTTTCTTTGTCCTAATTCTCCCAACACTCAACTTCAATGGATGTCCCCTGGTTCTGGTGTTATGTGAGAGGGAAAAGAGCATCTCTCTATCCACTCTATCCAGCCTCTGCATAATTTTGTATGTCTCAATCATGTCCTCCCTCAGGCACCTCTTTTCTAGGCTGAAGAGGCCCAAGCGTTGTAGCCTTTCCTTATAGGGAAGGTGTTCCAGCCCAGTAATCATTTTGGTTGCTCTCTTCTGCACCTTTTCCATTTCCACTATATCCTTTTTGATATGTGGCAACCAGAATTGGAAGCAATACTCCAAGTGTGGCCTTACCATCGATTTGTACATCGGCATTATATTAGCTGTTTTGTTCTCAATACCTTTTCTAATTATCCCAAGCACAGAATTGGTCTTCATCACTGCCGCTGCACATTGGGTCGAACACTTTCATTGACCTGTCAACCACCCCCCCCCCCCAAGATCTCTCTCCTGATCTGTCACAGACAGCTCAGAACCCATTAGCCTATCTGTAAAGTTTTGATTTTTTGCCCCAGTGTGCATGACCTTACACTTACTTACATTGAAACCATCTGCCATTTTGCTGCCCATTCTGCCAGTCTGGAGAGATCCGTCTGGAGCTCCTCACAATCACTTCTGGTCTTCACTACTCGGAAAAGTTTGGTGTCTTCTGCAAACTTAGCCACCTCACTGCTCAACCTTGTCTCCAGGTCATTTATGTTGAAGAGCACTGGTCCCAGGACAGATCCTTGGGGCACACCGCTTTTCACCTCTCTCCATTGTGAAAACTGCCTGTTGACACCCAGTCTCTGCTTCCTGGTCTTCAACCGGTTCCTAATCCAGGAGAGTACCTGCCCTCTATTTCCCTGACTGTGGAGTTTTCTCAGAAGCTGTTAGTGAGGGACCGGTCAAACACCTTCTGAAAGTCCAGATATATAATATTCACAGGTTCTCTTGCATGTGTTTTTCAGTGCTGTCCCATATTTACTCATTTGATCCTCCTATCTCAGTCTAAAGCAGTAGGTACCAGGTTCTACCTGCAGTGAGATGTTTGAAACCTGGTTATTCTGCAAATCCCAGAAACATATTTGCATGTTGCATTTCCACCTCCTAAGACAAACCCGTTTCATACAGTGGGCTGACTAGCATTCATGGCACCTGATGAGGGCTGGAAGTGATGTCATTAAGCAGGTAAGTGATGCCATTCAGCAATGACCAGAAACAAGTAGTTTGCTCTCACCAAGAAACTCATTAACTACAAATGACAGAAAATACACAAAATCTTGATCATATTTCCAAGAAACGGAATAGCTCCATTATCACCCTTTCAGCAGCGCTGCTTCTGCCAAGGTGCCAGTTCCTCTTCCTTACCTTCTGTGGCCTTTTTCAGAAGGTTCTTTACCTTCTGAGGCCTTTTTCCCTCCTGACTGTTCAGCAGAAGCAGTGCCGCTGAAAGGATGGGCCACATGATAATTGGACTCTCCCAACACCGCCCCATCAGCAATGCTGCTTCTGCCAATACATCACATCACAGCCGATAGTGGCGCTAGACTGAATCCTGTCAGTGGGAAAAAGATTTTCCAGATGCCATATACAGCCTCTAGCCCTAATGTCTTACACCCCTGTCCTAAAATGTCCTCAAGGTGGCTCACATTTGGTTAATTAAAAAAAGTTTGGCTTTAAAAGCACAGCAGGTGGAGATGGCAGAAGTGATTTCTGCCTTTGCTGGTGGTTCTCCTCCTCCTATGGCACAAGGTTTTTCTCTGTGAGGATTATTTGCATAATTGTGCCATATTATTTTAATCACTGGAGTGATTTTCAGGGGAAGGCCTAGTGGCCGAGCATATGTTTTGCAGGCAGAAAGTCCCAGCTTCAGTCTCTGGCATCTGTAGGGAAGGGTAGGAAACCCCCCCTACCAACAATCCCTAGCCAGTAGGTGTAAACAATGCAGTTTCTGACTGAATATGACACAGCTCCATGGGCTCACATGGACTGAAATCTACATAGATACTCAGTACAGTACAAGAAATTTTTGCCAAGTAATCCAGCTCCAATTCTCGCTTCACCTGAGCTCCTGGTCAATCAGAGGGCAAAGCCTTTCAACTCTGAACAGTTTCCTTTCTCAGCTGAGCTGTTGCTCAGCTCAGGCAGGCACCTCCTTAGTTGCTATAGTTACTTTCCAAGGACATTCCAGCCAAAGTTAACCTTTTATTCTCCTTCCTTCTGCTGCAGCCTGGTTCTGGTTCTGCTTGGCAAATGCTTGCAAAGCAGGTCTGTTTTTTTTTTGAAACACCAGGATGGGACCCTCCTTCCCAGGCTACAATTCAGTGCACCATTACTTCAGAATAACACCCATGGAAAGCAGTGGGTCTACTTCTAAAAAGGGTTGCAAATATCTCATTTCTCTGCTGTAAATTGAATTGGACACTGTCAGTTATGTGTTATGGGTTGTATGTTGCATGTAGAGCTTCTGGCTTAACACACCAGACACCTTAAAGGTGTCTTTGATTCATGGTTCTCCTGCAGTGGTTCCCAGCCTTTTTCACTTGCATATATCCCTTGGCAGCCCATTTCCATAAATTGTACCCTTCCAATTAGCAAAATGTTTGTAATTAATAATACAAGCCTTCATCTCCTGCATATGAAACTCCAGACTTCATGTATTCATCACATATTTTCTCTTTTCATCTGTTTGAAGAACAGAAGACTCTGCCTTTGCACTGTTTGGCACCAAAAGTGTGCTCAGAAGTTTTGGGTGATTGATCACTTTTCATATTATGTTTCAGCTTTTTTACTGTGATGGTTTTCAATCACTGGTTCATAGATGAATTGATGACCAAAAACTAGCTATTGGTGGGGCTTTCAAAGCCAACAGCCACAGCTTACCTCCCTTCCTGCCTTGCTGGTCCTTGCAAGGCATTTTAGAGCACGGCCTGCCTTTTTCTGCCATTATTTCATTCTTATTCAATTACCCTTAAAGGTCCTGTTGAGTGTCCCTGGGAGTAAGTGAATACCAGGTTGGGAACCACTATTTTACTGGTATGTAGTTTACAGTGCACTTACTCTGACAGTGTTTACAAAAAGGTGGTGAAGACCAGAATGTAAAAAAGAATAAAAATGTATCTTATGATATTTTACTATGTTTTTAATAAATTAGAGACTACAGTTCTTAGGTAACTATTAGTGGTAGGTTATTTTTCAGGATCTGGGCTCGAGTAAAATCAGACAAATCTATAGTCAGACACCCCCTAAGTTCAAACCCCCACCCCCGACTTATCTGAGGGCCATAGAAAATTCCATGATCCTTGGCTCAAAACCTGCCCTCGACTTATCTGTGGGGTCTATCTATAGGCGAGTGTCTGTGATGAGATGGCGGGGGCAGCACTTTCAACACTTGTGTGTTGAACTTATTAGCAAAATAAAAGTTCCTTTCACCTTTTTTTTTTCTTTCTGCAGGTATCTTGCAGTTTGTGGAAATAACTCTCAGTATCTTGCTGTTAATCTGCATAGGAGCAGCCCAGGCATCTGTTTCAGGTTTCACGTCAATGGTAGGTGTGGGCTCCTACAGCCTTGATTCATTCTACAGTCCATTTGAAGGGACTGAGCTCCAACAGGTGAGAGACTTGGACATGCAGTACAGCCAAATGAGAGCTCCTTGTGTGTACGGAGGAGTAGCTTTCAGTTTAACAATGATGTGCCTTACACTTCTCTTTCTCATCACTGGAGGAAAACCCATTCATCGTCTCTCAGTCCGGACGCTCATCACAGAGTGTGTCTTTGACATCCTTGCTTGCCTTGGGTATATAGTGGCTGTCGGCCTCTACCTTCACTTTGTCATACAAGTCAATTCAACAGATGTGTGCAAAAGGAGAGAGAGACTGTATGCAAGGGCAGGCTACACATCAATGAACTGTGAGGTGCAGGGTGGAGATGCTTCTGTGGCTCTCTTTGGCCTTGTGGCTGCTTGCCTGTACTGCCCAAGTGCCATACTCTGCATTCTCACCATTCGAAGAGTACGGGAGTTTAAGAAACAGCTAGCCAACACTCAATATAACCTTGACAGAACCTCCAGAAAGGAAGATCACCACAAGGTCTATAAGAGCCCCGAAAGCACCCTTAATGCTAGAACCTTTGCCACACTAGTGTAGTCCTTGCCAGGTATCTAAGAGAACACTGCAAAGCAAATATGCTAGGATTTACCATAAATTTACTGTAAAATTTTACCGGGGATGTAAAATGTAGAATCTGTGGATCCAGTTTTGATGTACTAATCAGATGTATAGAACTGTATTTTTGGACAGCTTTGTAAGAGAGCTATATTAATTAAAAAATCATGCAAGATGAACACAATTGTGTAAATTATTCCTAGTTTCCTTACAGCATGAACTTGTTCAAAATATTTCACTGACTGGGTTCACGGTTGAAGCTTCCAGATTCATTTAGCTCAATGCTCTATCCAACAATAGCCAGGAAGATGCCTCATTTGTGATGTTCCTAAACCAGGGGTTCCCAAACCCCGGCCCTGGGGCCACTTGCAGCCCTTGAGGACTCCCAATGCAGTCCTCAGGGAGCCCCCAGTCTCCAGTGAGCCTCTGGCCCTCCGGAGACTTGCTGGAGCCTGCACTGGCCCGATAAAACTGCTCTCAGCCTGAGGGCAACTGTTTGACCTCTAATGTGAGCTGGGGGATGAGGGCTTCCTCCACTGCTTGCTGTTTCACGACTGTGATGCAGTAGCGGCAGCAAAGCAAAGGCCAGTCTTGCTTTGTGCAAGGCCTTTTATAGGCCTTGAGCTATTGCAAGACCTTCATTCATTCATACAAGTTCATCCTTAATACATTCATTTATGTAAACTTATGTAAATTTATTCAAATTTCAAATGTAAATTAATTCTTTTTTTCCCCAGCTCATGAAAGTGTCAGAGAGATGATGTGGCCCTCCTGCCAAAAACTTTGGACACCCCTGTCCTAAGCTAAGATGCTGATAGCAATCCCTTGTTTGACCCAATACTATTATATCTCCTTATAAAAGGCCTAATTTAATGGACTTTGGACACTATTAGAGCTCATTCTGGAATTTGGCTATCTTTTTATTTATAAGTCACTGATGACATCTCCATATCCTATGGCAATCCATTCCTGGAAGGAGTAATTCCTTCTGTATAAACCTTTACTTAATGCATCTTATTCATTTGTAACTAACCAAAAGAAACCTGCTTAAATGTGTCCATCCTTGGCTCCAGGTTTCCAGAGGGTCTGTTCCATTATGGTACATGACTTCAGGACACAAAGAGGAAGGTCTGAATTGAAAAAATTACACATGGCTAAAGTACAAAAAACTAAAATGAAAATCCAGACTTTTCCCTCTTGCCCATTGTGATGCAAACCTTTAGACAGGGGTGTCCAAACCCTGGCCTGGGGGCCATTTACAGCTCTCAGGGACTCCCAATCCAGCCCATGGGGAGCCCCCAGTCTCCAATGAGCCTCTAGCCCTCCGAAGACTTGCTGGAGCTCCTGCTGGCCCAATGCAACTGCTCTCAGCATTGAGGGTGACTATTTGACCTCTAATTTGACAATTTGATTATTGTGCAAGGCCTTTTCTAGGCCCTGAGCTATTGCAAGACCTTCATTCATTTATATAAGTTCCATCTCTAATATATTCATTTATGTAAATTTATTCAAATTTGAAATGTGAATTTACTTTTTTCCTGACACATTGTCAGAGAGACGATGTGGCCCTCCTGCCAAAAATGTTTGGACGCCCCTGCTTTAGACAGAAGGCAGGAATTAAGTAAAATAGCTTGAAGAACATGCAAGATCCAGTATACTACTGTACACAAGTACCATTTGTAGCTCAGTGTGGAAGCAGGAGCAGAACACAGTTCTTGGGCACAATCTACACACACTGATGGTGTGTTTCCATTCATTTCTATCTATCCTGTGCAGCAGAAATGCCAGGCACACTACAATAAACCTCTCTGAGCTTCTCAGACTTTTGTATTAAGGAAGCATAGCTTGTCTGTGATAGAATGCAGAGACAAACACTCTCTGCAGTTTGCATTTGAACTGGATAGGAGAGTTTAAGACTTCCTGGACCTTTACTACAACAACAAAAAGTCATAAGGTAAGACAGTTGAAACCACACTGCTCCTGGCAGCAATGACAAACATTCCTCATTACCAAATGCTACTAGAGCATCAATTCTGGGAGAAAAAAAGCCACCCTATAAATCTGTTAAATCATCTAATTATTTTGCATAATTACAGCCATACACAAATGCGTACATACTGCCCACCATAAATAAAACATTAAAGCCCCTGTGCAAATTCGGCAAATTGTCAGCATGCTTGATGTAATCGGTAGTGGCAAGGGAGCGTTTGCAGTGAGCTTGGCCAAGGATGCAGTTGGTTACAGCCATTTGTAAGTGATGTATTTACACCAGAGCTGCATACAGACAATTCTTGTTGGGAATTATTTCTCTTGTTCCTGCGCTGGTGGACCTATAAAAGCATAAAGAAAGAAAAGGGAAGCGATGCTACAGGGGGAAAAGCCCAGTTTCCTCTCCCCCTCCCAAGTCAAAGGCGCTGTTAGGTCTAGTGCTCTGGAAGGGGAGCACACTGCATTCAGTGATTTTGTCCTATTTAAACCACATATGAAAGTGTGCAAGTGTTGAGTACTGCTGTCAACAATGGAGTGGTAACCCTACTCTATTTTTCCTTCTTTCTAGAAAGAGATGCATATGTTTAAGTAGGGGGAAGAATTAAAAGGTGTGCTGTGAGTAGGAGGGAAATGGGGGCTCTGCTGATTTAATCAGTACTAGCCAACAGATGCCACACGCTATTCAGACATTTGTGGATATGTCATTCCTCCTCTTAGGAACCCTCCTCCTTTTACAAAAAAATTTTCCCAGGTACAACTTCCAAAGGTCAAAAACCTATAGAACCAGTTTGATTAGCGATTGCGGTGGGACAGAAAAACACTGCATGCATGCATCTTGAACAAGGATGCTATACTACCACCTACATAACTCCAAAACTATGTATTTGTTCACAACTCAAAAACCTAATTGGCTATTTGGAATACGCAAAGGATATGCGCTTAGAGGAGATGACAAGAGTCATCAGGACAGATGTTTCTCCCCAATATCTCCCAGAACAGCCAAAGCCATTGTATTAAAGCCGAAGACAGCAAAATTGAGAACACAATATTTATTTCAGTATCTTCAACTAAGTAGTCACATATGGAGATTAAGAAATCTTTGTCCGAGTTGAAACAGAGTATCACTGTTAGGAAAGGGGATGCAGGTGAACATATGGTGTTCTGCAACCACTTTGGATAGATACTCTTCCCCCCCCCAAAAAAAAAAAAATCTGTCACCATGTAGTCAAGGGGATCAACTTTGTCACTTTGGGCAGGAGGTCTGGTCTAGAGGGTTGAGCCTCCATTTGCCTGAAGATAACATCCGAAGGTCGCCAGTTCGAGGCCACCGGCACTGTGCGACCTTGAAGCAGCCGAGTTACTCCATCTGCTCTGAGTGTGGGAGGATGGAGGCCAGAATGTGTGGCCAGATCAAGAAAGAAACATCTGATTGTTGTGGTTTCTTGAAAGATAGAACCTTTCAAATTGTAAAAATCCCTATGGGGATTTAAATTGCCTGCCCATGTAAACCGCCTTGAATAAAGTCCGAGGAGAAATCTGAGGACCTAGAAAGGTGGTATAGAAATACCTGTATTATTATTATTATTATTATTAGTATGAACATTATAAAAATCACAATATTCTGTTATATACTTGGTATGTGACCACATCATGTCTCAAATTTAACACCACTGTCCAGCAGACTTTTCACATCCTAAATCCTAAAATTATATTTTTTTAAAGGAGTTGTTTGCTTTTGAAATTCTTAAAGCTATAAATTAAGAAATACACCAGTACAATTTGTGTTTTATAAAGGAACATGGCACACTGTTGTCACAAATAAGTACTAAGCAGTAGAACTAGAAGCTTATAAGGAAGTCATCAGATGCTCCTTAGAACAGGGGTGTCAAACATAAGGCCTGGGGGCCAGATGCGGGATAGTTTTCTATCCGGTCCTCATGCTCTCAGCTGCTGAGCAATGCTGAGGTGTTACTGCTGTAAGGGCAGCCCACTTGAAAATTGGGCTCTTTTGTATCTTGAAATATGAGCAAGATTTGTGTATTTTCTCTTCTGTCATTTGCAGCTAATGAGTTCCTGAGAAAAAGTGATTATTTTTGATTATGAACTGTTTAATGACATCACATCCTGCCTAATGACATAACGTCTGGCCCTCAGCAGATATCATGAATGCTGTTCCGCCCTCGGTATGAAAGGCATTTGACACCCCTGCCTTAGAACATGCTTTGGACAGCGTTTCTGTGTCTGCCAGCTTATTTGGAAACTATTTTTTTTAAAAAAAGATTTATTAAGCTTAGAAGGGGTATGTACGTATCAATCCCATGTATACTAAACACAGGAAGTGGAGCAGGACACATCACACTCGCTGGCCTCACTCCCAATGCCCACACTTTCACACAAACATGATGTGTTAAGTGTTGGGCCGTGACTACTAGCCTCCTCTGAGAAAAGGAATGAGTTGGCTACAACCTGTTCCAACATGGGGGAACAATAGTTTCCCATTCAGGGAACTGGTCAGGTTCAGTCCTGCTTGCTTTATCAACGATCAGCATCAGGGCAGGAGGTCTGGCTGAGTGGTAGAGCTGCCGCCTATGAAGCCCAAAGAACAGCTGGGAATGCAATTTGAAACAGCTGGAAGCATCCAGGAGCTGCTGAAAGTGCTGATGAGATTAATCATCCCAGCTGGTGAGAGAAGGATGGCCCTCCCCCACCCCCCAGCAAGAGTGGAGCAGAGTGTCAGCTATGTGGAGGAGGTGAAAGCAGCCAGAAGGAGACCACCTCACGAAAGCAGCCGTGAAGGACACCACCTGGAATAAAGACTTTCTTGAAAGATAGAACTTGTTATTGTAAAAATTCCTACAAGGATTTAGTAAGCCTGCCTATGTAAACCACCTTGAATAAAATTGGAGAAATCCAATGACGAGAAAGACGGTATATAAATACTGATACTATTATTACTATCATCATCAAGAGTTGTATCCAGGCCACTCACAGCACTGCAGATTTTGAATTAATCAAGACTGTATTAATATTCAATGGAATATTTGCTACAGACTTTTGTACCCACCTCCAAGAATTAGCTGGGTTCAGCTGTAACCTTGGGTGCAATTTTAGAATATACTGGGGGGGCATACCCACAGATCCTGTATCCACAGTTTCATTTAACCACAGAAGTGGGCCCCACCTGCAGGTGAGGAGAGCTCTGCTCCCATCACGTCTGGAGGGTCTTCTGAGTCTTGTCTGCTCGCAGCCTCTGTGGGCCTCAGTATGACCGTTTAGGGCAAAAAAGTCACATACGGTTTTACAGAAAAAACAGAAGTGACTTTTTAAAAACCTAAATAGCCATTCTGAAGCCCAAAGAGGCCATGGGCAGACGCGTGTGGCCTTTGCAGGGCTCAGAAGACCCTCTGGAGGATGGCGGATTCAGGTATCCATGGGAAGGGGGGGTCCAGAACAGAAACTCCATGGATACCAGGCACACTGTTATTGTGCAAATACTTCCATAGAGAGGAGAGCCAGTCACAGCTAGTGAAAGACAAGATTAAATATGTTTAACTTACCATGCGAGAGTGCTCTGGGGACAGTACCCATTTGGCATCTGTCAGTTTCATTGTGTATGAAAATATAGCTATTAAGCCTTTGCAACAAGCCATGCATAACGGAAACTGAAAGTGATGGAGCCCTCCAAAGCTTAGACTCTTTTAAAAATATTGGCTTGAAGACTCAAGTCTTGAAAATATTCTCATCTATGAACTCAAGGGTAATGGGTTAGTTCCCATTATTATTATTATTATTATTATTATTAGTCTAAATTCTAGGACGATTTATCACTGGGAGTGATAAATCATGTCACACTATGGAAAGGACTTCATTACGTACAAATAAAGGGTTGATAGGTTTTTAGTAAGACATTTTTAATGTACAAGCAGGGTGCTTATGATCAATCACTACTATGGAATACATTACAAAAAATTTGCTTGGGCTAAGCAGGAAACTTACAAGTCCTTTTCCTTGTAAACAAAATACATTTATTGTTCTTTCATCTCAATCTCCCAAAATGATTTCCACTACTCCTCTCACCCCCTCTATGTTTATTACAAGAATTCTTCCCCATCTACCCCCACATGGGCATTCTTCAATCAAATTGCAGGGGATATTTCAACTGATGACAAAGCAGTACTCTCAATTGCAAGTACTTTCAATCAAAAGCAACTGTGATCAAGAATTTGAGAACCTGACTTCATCATCATGAATTCAGATAAATTAATGGATCCTATTCCAGAAATTATGGATCCTATTCTAGACAGAGTTATACATGTATGTGCAAAGTCATAACAGAAGACCACAATTATTTGTAAATTTTTATATTTATTATAACAAAAATTATGACATGTTCATTTGTGCATTCTTTAATATAACTCTTGGTATGTAAATGATCTACAGTAAATGAACTCTATACAATCATGCTGGTTGTGGCAGCAGGGAGGAACACACAAAAATGTGCCTGTAAAAGTTAACAGTGAAGAAAGATGAAAAATAACCCAGGTGTTTGTGGCCCAATATCCACCTAATTCCTGTGTAGCTGCACCAGCTAATTTATGTGGACCGTGGCCCAAAGAGACACTTGCTTAGGGGGAATTTCACACAGGGGCAAATACACCCTTGGTGACTCGGGCCAATCCAATTCAGATGGCAGCTGGACATGGCAGCACAAACATAATGTGGGTCAACCAGGGTCCATACACTTCAGTCAACTAACCCACTGGGAGAGCATCATGTTCATATGACTGCCCTGTCCTCTAGGTTGGAATGCATCACAGGTTGCCAGAGTAAGCGCTGACATACATGTGAAAACATCCTTGGGGGAAACAAATTGACAGTTTCAGGTTGCGTCCTCCTGCTGAGACTACAAAACATTTTAAGCATCACTATACAACACTGAGTTATTTACAGGGATTTCCCAATCAGCTGTTCTCTCAGAGAAAATTAGTGAGTCTCAGTGACTTTAAGTCACCTGAAAGAGTAAAAGCAACTCCTAGGAGTTAGTCTCCATAATTCTACAAATGTCTATCCATTTTTCAAGACCAAAAAAGCCTTTTTTTTTTCTCTCAAAGAAATACAGTATTACAATATTACTTAATCATTTAGCACTGGCAATACTGCCCTGTTTTCCAAACAAACAGACAAAAAAGGAACAATTTTAAAAAATATTACATCAACATCATCATCAGTTTTCTCTGCAATATATTAAACCTTTTGTATTTTAATTTTTTCTCCACTTTTTTTAACATTTGATATGTTAAGGGGGGTGGGGAAAGAGTTAAATTAGTTTTAATTCTAACTGGTGAAGCTTCACTAGAAGAGAATCGGTGGTTATTACAGCTAACAAAACGCGAAGCAGCTGCAGTTCTCAATAGACGAGCAGGACCTGGGAGAGCAAGTGGAAGAAACTTCCCTCTCCTTCCTTCCCTGTGAGTGTAATACAAATGCAATGAGGCTCCAGCTCTCAGTGTTTTGTTAGCTTGTTTTGAGTAGGCTTGGTCATAGTGGTGTATCGTAATAATCTGGCAGCTGGTCCATCTGGTATTGCCGCTGTTGATGCTGTTGCTGCTGCTGCTGCTGCTCATGATGTTGTTTCATTATCTCCTTAACTTCCTCCTCAAGCTCTGGTGGGATGATGAACTGGTCATCTGGATCTGGCTGGGCCGGGGCTGCAAAATAACCCCCAGTTTTTCGGAGTGGCGCATCAGCTGCTACCTCAATTAGATTATGGCTCCTCTCCTGAGGAGCCACAGAACCATTGCCACGGCGGCGCCCAATGGTGCCCGTGGTGGAAGGGTCAACCTTCCTCAGGAGGCAGGTCTCGTCTTCAATCACACTGATGACAATGCCTTCGTCACTGGCTTCTACAGGTGCCTGCAGCAGCAGCTGCTTCTCCTTTGCTCGTGCACAGTGTATATCCACCTCCACTTCTACTCTGCTGCCATTGGAAAAGACACCTTCGATGGGCTCCTCGTCATCGCTGTCAAGGCCATTGTCTGAAAAGGCGCTGGAGAAAGTGGCGCTGGAGAGCTGCCTTTGAAAAGAGCTGGAGAGGCAGACTGGGTGGAGCATGCAACGTTGTTCACTAGGGTAGGCAGGGCTGTTTTCATTCATGGTTACCTGAGGGGGCTCATCAGAGGCCGTGGATCCCACTTCGCTGCTCATTTCAGACGTTGAGATCTCACTGCTGATCTCAGAGGCCATCCCACTGCTAGAGGAAGGCATCCCCAAAGCATCAGAAGGCTTATCCTTAATGACTACGTTGACAGATTGAGGGAAGATGCCTGGGCTGGGAGGAGGGACACTGTTCAGCTCACAGCAGCAGAAGCTGTCCTCAGTTACATTGAGCTGAACCACCACAGCACTGAGGCTGTCATTGCAACCATAACTCTGGGCCAATGTGCAGAGTTTCTTGGCAGCTCCCAGGGCATCAGGTACATTCCTGACGGCTTCCACAGCTTCATCAATAGACAGGCTGTCCCACAGGCCTTTGCTGCCCAGAATGAAGAACTCATCTTGAGGCGTCAAAGTGATGGACTGTACATGAGGGCGAGGAACCACACTTGGGTGAAGAAAGGTATACCCCAAGATCCTTGTTGAGTCTGTCACACCATTAACTTTGCCGTCCTGGAATGAAAACAGTGACATTCACTACAGTGACTGTGAAAATGATTAACAATAACCAGCTCTTAAGGGAACACAAGTATGATTTTGCCAACCTCCATCCTCATGCTATCTCTAAAAGGTTGCATGAGAAGTGCTGTTGCGTGAGTAATTAGCAGAAACTAAAAGAATCTGGAGCTGCTCATTTTTCTATTTGCTTGGATCATCACATTGGCCCAGTGATAAGCTGCATCACCTGACAGGCAGGTAAAAGGTCAAAAGAGGGGGGGAAGCCAGAAAAACAGATACCTTGAATGTTCAACATACAAAGAGTGCTTATCTGACATCGTAATGTAACACAAGTGGATTGGGAAAAAAACAAGAAAAGTTGTGTTTTGGTGGGTAGTTGTGTCAACGGTATTCCCTGTGAGGCCTACAGGAGAAAAATGTCCAGCCTATATTGGCTACTGATGGCACAACACTGCATATACCCAACAGGGACCACATGTGTACACCTGTAGGTCAGGCAAAAATGAGTTATTATACATTAACGTACATGGTGACATCCACAATTAGTCGATAATTTTGGCCACAGTCTTCTTCAGTTACACCAAACAAATTATAATTCTTCTATACCTGTCACTTAAGAAAAAGCTGCTAGTTTACATCAAGCAAGCAAGCTGCAGGGAAAACACAGTTGGCTTTTACTGTTTTTTTGCTGTTGCTTTTCATTCAGCTGAGCTGTAGTGAAAATGTTTTTTCACATGCCTCAGTTACTTACTACGCTTCCTCTTAGATATGACATTTCCCCAAGGGAGATGGAACAACATCTAAAAGGGGAAAAGAACATTAAAAATACAAGTCTTGGAGAAATCAACTCCATGTACATATTCTAACCCCAAAGTTCTGACCGGGTTATGTTCCAATCAGCACTGGGAATTTCTAAGACACAGGGTTATCTCGAAAGGAAATGAATCGGAATGAAGTGGCACTGAAATAAAAGGGATTTAAATTACTCATGACTAACTACACTGATTTCAATGGTGCTTAGTCAGGATTAACTTTATTTCCATACAACCCACCAGACGGCTTTATTTGCTGGAGTCTGCTAAAACTAATGCGGAAGTGAGATGGTGTGGGGGGGGGGACTGGAAGAAGAGGGTAAAACATATACAGCTCTTATTTTTAATAGCATGCTGCATATTCAGTTAGCTTCAAATACTACAGATATGCCAAGGAATGGGATAAATCAAAATGAAAAACTGAAAGCTTTAAGCAATTTTTTCTCAGTCCATTTCAGATACCAGACATGAGGGAGGTTGGGGAAAAGTGTCTTAAGGCAACAGGATGCAACAAGCTAACAACTCTTCCTCTGCATGCTCCTTTACATGTAAGTAACAACCCACACTTTACAAATGAATTAGGCAGATGTGAATAAAATACATGTAGTTTCCCCATGACATCTTGTTTGAACCTCAGTTTTCCACATGTTGGGGGCAACTGTTACCTTTCTGGGGAGATTTAAACACACAATACATAAACAGCAGCAGATCCCTCCTTTCTCTCACAGGCAGGATGCAAAACAACATAATTTCATTTGCTATACATGCAGATCTTTATGCAAATAGGGGCAAACTGATTTTATGAACACCTTTTTGAAGCATGATGAAATACAATCTCAGATTGTTGCTGCCCAGTCTCCTCAATGTTTTAACAGACACTTGTTATAGAGATGGTGTATATCTACTTGTAACCCTGAATGAGTAAGATGGGCTGAACATTTAATTGCCTGTGTCTGTGGTTGCATTTAACTGTGGGGAATTCAGAAATGGAACCCCCACAGATATGGGGACATGCTTGTACTCTCAGTTCAAATCCACTGTATCTGAGTGCAGAAGCAAAACAGGGAGGTCATATTATTACTGAGCATGACAACTGCTGCATTCTGGAGGTGGCAAAGGCCCCAGTCTTTACGATGCAGCTTAAATTTATGCAAGGCCACAGAGAGTAATTGAATTGTGCTTGCTGCTTTCAAACATGGATTTTGAAAAAGAGAGCTGCCCCTGCTGCCTCCCCCTTTGTACCCCAGTTTCTTACTTCTGTGATAATGGCCTTGTGCTGTTTGATCCTCTTCAGCTCTTCTTCACAGCTTATCGTGTAAGACCTGGATAAAGGCAGAGGTTTCCCATTCCTGCAGAGAACGGATTGGCACTTCCCCACATTTGCAGAGGTTAACGTGAAGCATCCACCAGGGTCTATCGGATCATGCTTTATATGACAAAGGACAGCAGAACCTCCAAGCTTCTGCCCAGCAGTTCCAAGTTTCCTGAAATTTTAAGGGGAGACAAAAAACAACCCCATGGATTATTTTGATGAGTAAAGATAAGGGTTACAGACAAGGGGTTGGGAAGGAGAGGAGGGAAAAGATCTCAGTTGGAGTTGAGGGGTCAATCCAAGCATAAACACACTCAAGGTTCAGTATGGAAAGGAGGAAATTACCTGTACAAAATGGCAATTGCTATATCACAGAGAAGCATCTGAACAAGTTTCATCTCAAACCAACACCCTCTACTAATAGTCACCACCAACGTTTTGCCTAAAGTAAGACTCAAGGCAAAATGTGGAAGTTCCTCCTCATGCAGAATATCAAGTGAAGTCCAAAGCATCTTGTTGGGATTAGGAAATTTTTCAGGAGCGTGTGTGTTTCTTCTCACTTCTACCTAAAATGAAAACCTGAAAAGGGCATATTTAACTTACTTGCCGTTTGGGATCCGTTCTAGTTCAATTTTAGGAGATGGGGCCATCTCTCGGCAGAGCACATGCTTTACACGCAGAAGGTCGCAGGGTCAATCCCTGGCATCAACCAGGAGAACCCTGGAGAGCCAATGCCAGTTCATGTAGACTGACCAAACTGGAGACTGCTGTGCTCCAAAAAAAGCCCTCCGAGTCCTGACCTGTGCTTACCATTCCACCATGCTGCTGCTTCATTTTCCTCTAGATCTAGGCACAGGGACACTCTGCACAGTCATGCCTATTGTCCAATGACCCAGCAGGTTTTACAGCAGGATGTTAGGGCAGACGCCACTGTCCAGAGCATCCCTGCGCCCAAATCAGGAGGAAAATGAAGCAGCAGCATGGCAGAACGGTAAGTGCTGCTCATAAGGGGAAAGGCTCCTGCGAAACACTGGGTCTGGTTCCACAGGTCGGAGTTTGGCAAGAGCTGCTGTAGACAATGCTGGACCAAATGGGTCTGACTCGGTTCTATGCTCACATACCCCCCTCCCCCCACTTTCACAACAATTGGAGGCGATCAACTTTTCCTAATAAATCAATGAAAGCTAAAACAAAGATTTTGCAAGCTGGCACGGTGCCTAAATCACTGTTCCAGTTTTCAAACTAATGACATCGTTTTCATTCTAGGCATCTCCAAAAAGGAGGTCTTTTCAAAACCATCTCAGGATTGTCTAAACCTATATAAAAACCATTGTACAAAAGCAGATTTCTTCCCCTCCCAAAAACCACTTCAGGCTTCAATTTAAACAATTTTAATGAATCAGTCTCACTTAATACTCGGAAAGACTGCAACAGAGCTAGAAAATTGTAAATATAATTATTCATGT
Organism: Tiliqua scincoides; assembly: GCF_035046505.1. Taxonomy (NCBI): domain Eukaryota; kingdom Metazoa; phylum Chordata; class Lepidosauria; order Squamata; family Scincidae; genus Tiliqua; species Tiliqua scincoides. The sequence continues at coordinate 84,147,959 of NC_089824.1, forward strand.
TTGATGTATCTAGATATAGACAGGCCATTTATCTTCTTTTCTGGAGTCTTTTGGATACAGGAAAAAGCATTTGACATTTATCTTTATAATGTCTTTAAAGTGCTTAGGATTAGGCTCTGAAAAAAAAAATGGGATGTGGGCTGCGACAAATAGCAATGGCCAACTCATTTTGTCTGTTGTAGGAAGCAAATAGGACATGCAGGAGTGAGGTTAATAATATTACTCATGGCAAATGGTTACCCGTTTTTGTCCTATGCCAAGCTGTTGGTATCAAGGCACTGGTGGCCCTCCTATTGTTATCTTTCTCCCCATTAATAGGTGTTTTTCACTCCACTGTTCATCTTCCCAAGAACACAGAGCCCCAAAGGAGTGCAAGCTGCCTTCTTCAATTCATATTGGGCTATGGTGAGGTCCAAAGGGTAGTGGCCATTTGACAGACTAAAGCCCAAATCCTAACCCACTTTCCAGCACTGGCATAGCTGTGCCAACGGGACATGTGCTGCACCCTGCAGTTGGGGTGCACGCATGGAGGCCTCCTCAAGGTAAGGGAAGATTTGTTTCCTTACCTAGGAGCTGCATTGCCCTTATGTAGATACTGGAGTTAGGATTGTGCCCTAAGTCTTTCATACCACTCGGGCTCTTTGATGGAAGAAGCTGAAGAGCCATCTCCTGGAGGAGCTTAAAAAGAGGACACTGCTGCCCTGAACATCAGGGCAGGAGGTCTGGTATAGAGGGTAGAGCCTCCATTTGCCTGAAGATTAACATCCACAAGGTCGCCAGTTCGAGGCCACCGGCACCGTGCGACCTTGAAGCAGCTGACAAGCTGCAGCTGAGCTGTTCCATCTGCTCGGAGCGTGGGAGGATGGAGGCCAGAATGTCAAACCAGATCGGAGTGTAACACCTTGAATGTAGTGGTTCTTGAAAGAGAGAACCTTCTTTCAATTTGTAAAAATCCCTGCGTGGATTTAATAAGCCTGCCTATGTAAACCGCCTTTAATAAAGTCTTGAATAAAGACCAAGAAAGGCGGTATATAAATACTGTATATTATTATTATATTATTATTATAATTGCAAACAGCTTCTAGATCAGCATTTCCCAACTAGTGATATGTGTATCACCGGTGGTTTGCAAGGTAGTGTCCAGTGATAGGTACAGCTCCAGCATGTGCTTTTCACATGCTTGAAAAAGCCATTCTGCCCACTGTTAGCCACATACCAGTGTGAATGGTCTTTTGGATGAGGCAAAACTGGTAATGATGTCATCACCAGTTATTTCTGGTAGTATTTCCAGCAGGTGGGCTATTGGAAGTGGTAAGTTGGAGGACAAAGGTTCTGCAACACTGTTCAAGAGCCATCAAAAACCTTTAATTGCTTTGCAGGCAGAGACAAAGACTTACAACCAGTTTATATATAATGCTTCCCTCTGTGTTAAGCAGCAGCCCTTACCCCTTAGCTGCTGTAGTGTATACAAGCTTCTTGCCCCATGTGCCAACTCAATACGCATGCAGTGCCTGCATAACAACAATGGATGGCCCAGACAGCACTGCACATGTATGGGCCAGTACACAACTTATAAGCCTTTTCAATTGTGCAAAAGCTGTGTGTGGCATCACTATGGATAAGGAGTTTTCAGCAGTACTACAAAAGGAAGTGCCATCCCTAAATCAGCCCTCAGAACGAGCAAGTAAAAAGCAACCAAGGAAAGGAAACCAGACTATTCAAAGGATGTTAAATTGCAAAGAGATCTGGTTTCAGTAAGCATCCATCTTGTGACACGACAAAAACTAACCTCTGCATGACTATAAATGTGTTGATCATGTATTCCTCTTCACTCTTGGTTTTCTGTAGCTCCTCTGCCAAGATGTCACTCATAGTACACTGCAAAAGGTAAGGTACTTCCACATTGCGATCTCCATCAAAAACTCCATAGAGTGCCTCCCTGTTGTCACAGAAGTTATTGGCAGAAAGAGCTGCCACACACAGCCTGCAGACATAAAAAGGGGCAGAAAACAAGCATGGGGTTTAAAAGCAAGCATATACTGTGCTCCATATGGCCATTTTTCTGGTGAGAGATGGCCACAATGTCATCAAAATATCCTACTCTTTGCTTTATAAATCAAGATAACAAGTCAGTTCAGAATTCATTACTTTGTCTGAAAGTCTGTACATTCTATTCTGAAGAATGGTGGGTGGGGAGGGAGGTAGTTATTTTTGTAACAGAGAAGTAAAATCAAATGCTATCTATCCTATTCACTCCTCAATTTAGTTCAACTTGCAACAGAATAACTAGCCACCTGCCACTAAGAGACCTCCATTAATATGCCATTGGAGGCAGATGCCACACTCAGCCTTACGGGCGATCTGACCCTACAAACATTACTTAATTTGCATAATGCTAAATAAATAAATAAATACAGACATAAATAAATAGGGTATTTTTACCCTTTTTGTTTGGGGGCCAATTTTTTAAAGCATACAGAATGTGCAAAATGACAGCCAACCGCTAGTTTAAGGACAAAACACCCATAGCACCAAAGACAGGGAGACCAGGATTTTTCGCTAGGTGGGCTCTACCTGAATGCAGCATCATAGTTCTGATTGTCAGTTCAGTTATTTTTCCATTCTATGGCTTGTTTGGTATGCAGCAATGAGCAGAAGGGATGCAAAGGGGCTGTCATAGCTTAAATTGCATTTACCCTCTGCACCAGGGGTCTCCAAACCCCGGCCCGGGGGCCAGATGTGGCCTGCAGCACGACTCTTTCTGGCCCACAGCCAACCTCTTGTCCCCTGAAAGCCTCTGGCCCACTCAAGTGAACATGACCAGAACTGTGCTCTGATTGGGTCTGGAGGGTGTTCTGAGGGCCAGAGAGGTTGAATGAATGAGCCCATTCATTCATTTATTCACTCATCTAAGTTCTATCTCTAATTTACTTATTTAAATTTTATATTGTTTTTCCAGCCCTCCACACCATGTCAGATATTTGATGTGGCCCTCTGGCCAAAAAGTTTGGAGACCCCTGCTCTACACCTTTGTAAGAACTGTCACTGTTGTTCGGTGTAATTACTAGTTGGGTTTCCTGGTGAATTTAAAGTCACACTACTAAGCTTCAGGTTTTGTCTTAGCCACTGGAGAACTATTCTGCTAGTGCTTGACTTGCACTAAAGAACATGTCATGCAAGAAGGAACAGGGAAATGTTTAAAAACAAGACTTATCCAATCACCAAATTAATTTTATTATACTGGCCTCCTGAATATTGTTTCCTTGAAACATCAAGATCAGCTTTAGTTTTCTTTGAAAAAACAGATACAACAGAAGCAAGCAATATACAGCTCTGCCCTATTTATCTGCAGGTTCGGAACCTGTGAATTTAACTCACCGTGGTTTCTGAACCCACGGCAGAGTGCCTCACCTAAGTTCCCAGATGTGAACGGAAGTGTCTTCTAGTCATATCCAGGAGACTTTCCGAGGCCTGGGGAGGCCATGCACTGTTTTATAAAAACTGAAAGCGCCCTTCCAACATCTTCAGGAGGTGTTCTAAACAGCACCGGGCACCAATTGAAGATGCTTCCGGAGATCTGGTGATAAGCAACACATGGATTCACTTATCTGCAGGTTTCCCAGAACTGATGTCAAGGCCCAACTGTAATGCCCTCCATACTGCCATTACATCCCCTGTTGGTTACCAATGCTCCAGCAACTCTGGATGGCATGATTAAAAAGCTTCAGCTAACAATACACCTTTCCAATGGTGCAGGAATCTATTTAAACTCTTAAGTCTTTGTAAACAAAACAAAACTGTAAACATACACAACACACCTCTCCTGCCACCTCCTCCCCACACATAAGCTCCAATGATTACACAGGCCAACACATATTTTGTTGTCTTAAAACAGGGGTGTCAAAGATATGGGCCGTATCTGGCCCGCAGAGCCATTTGGGGCGCCCCCCGTGAACTGGGGAAGCTTTGGGGCTGCCCCACCCCCGGTCACGGCCGGAGGAAAATTCTGAGGGCTGGGAACGCCGCACGCAGCATCCCCAACCCTCAGAATGACGTAGGTGCCGTGTGCGGCATCCCTGGCCCTGCAACTCCCCCCTGGCCATGGCCGGAGCTTGCCTGGGCTTCGGCTGTGGCCAGAAGGGATCCGAGTGCCGGAGGTGCCTTGCGCGGTGTACCCGGTCCTGCAACTCCCCCTGGCTGCGGCCAGAGCTCGCCCAGGCTCCGGCCGCGGCCAGAGGGGGTCCGAGGCCAGGAGGTGCCATGGGGTGGTGGGAGAGGCAGGGAGTGCTTTATGGTAGAATGGGGTGTGGGGAGGCAGGGGATGCTTTGTGGTAGAATGGGGTCGGGGGAGGTAGCAGAGTGAGGGGGAAGCCTCAGCTTTTTAAAGAAACAGGAAGTGATGTCACAAATGGCATCACTTCCTGTGTTAAGGTCACTTCGGGGTGCCACATTTGGAGTTCGGCCCTCAGCAGGTGCCATAAATCCAGTGTGGCCCCCAGGATGAAATGAGTTTGAAACCCCTGTCTGAAAAGTTAGACCTATTTTTGGGTATATTTGGAGTGCTTAATCCATTGATTTTGCCTGATTGGCTCAAGTTTAGGGGGTACAGCATAGCCACCTTTTATGCCTGTCAGGGTTCACGTTGGTTCTTCTAAAACAGGGATCTCCAAACCTTCTGGCCAGAGGGCCGCATCAAATATCTGACATGGTGTGGAGGGCCAGAATAAAAATTTAAATATAAATTTAAATAAATAAATTAGAGATGAAACTTAGATGAGTGAATAAATGAATGAATGGGCTCGTTCATTCAACCTCTCTGGCCCTCACAACACTCTCCAGACCTAATTGGAGCACAGTTCTGGTCATGCTCAGTTGAGTGGGCCAGAAGCTTTCAGGGGACAAGAGGTTGGCTGTGGGCCGGAAAGAGGCTTGCTGCGGGCCACATCTGGCCCCTGGGGTTTGGAGACCCCTGCTCTAAAGGAAGGGAGTAATAATCTCAGGGTTCTCAATAAGATCCAAACAAAAGGGAACATGAGACACAGGATTCACTAGGATCCAATTAACAATTAAAAACTTTAATATAAATTCAATATGCAGGTAACGAAAGCACTACAAAATAAAGGAGGCTCCTGAACCTGCAGGACTCCCCCTCAGGCAATACCCTTTTATGAACTTGCCAAGAAAAGCTGTAAAGAAAGATTAAAAACCTAGCGCAGTCAGAAATAGTTTCACTCCAGTCCCCAGCTACTCCTCCTCCAAATCCCATCCAACCAAGGAGGCAACGAAGTTCCCTTCTCCACAGGTTTTTATTCTCTATACTAATAAGCCCAATCCTTCTCACCTGGGTCCTTGACTCCTGAGGAAACCCAACTACTCTAATACCAATGGAAGGAAAGGAAAGACCTACATGAAACAATAGTTTCATGACAATCCCATTCCAAGCAGCTTCCGTGTAAGGAAGCCATGGATTCAGCAATCCCAAAATATCCTAAATACATTTCAAACATCCTTGGCAACAAAACAAAAAAAAAAGTGTTAGTTTTTCTTAAGTACTGGCCAATGTTTTAGATGTGATAGCAATGTTCAATGAAGGCACTGATGCTGCATATGTATTGCTGCCGTATCCGCTGCCGTATTTTCCAGCTATGAGAGGTGCACATGGATAGCAGTGCAGGGGGACTGCAAGGCTACACAGGCTGTCCACACCAGCTTTATTGGCTGGTGTGGAATAACTGTTTCAGGACATGGAGAAAAATGTCTGTAGTGCTACAGCAGCCCACAGAAAATGGGAGAGAGTAATCAATAGCAGATCAGACGACTTAGTCCTTGATTGGGGCAAGCAGCTGGGAGATTTCTGCTGAGTGAAGAGTTTTACAGATGCTGAGCAACAAAATCTCTTCCCTAAGCCCTCAACAGGACTTCACCTCAGTGGCAGATGATACTCAGATTTCCAACTAATCTTCTGAGCTAAGTGGGATTGACTTCACCACAGATGCCTTTACAGATGGAGCTTCCAATGTTGGCTAGACTTGGTGCAGGTATGTTGTTGCTGCTGCAGATTGCATAAGCAAACTATTTACCATCTTAAAACTCCAAATCCCTTCAGATACCTCTATAGAAAATGTGAGGTGCTTGAGACTTCCCTGGAGGCAGATATGTGTCATAATATAAATAGGACAGGTCTGAAGGGATGCTTCAGATTTTGAGATTTGCAAAAGACAGGATAAACCAATAAGCAGTTGAGTAAGGGTTGCGGAAAAGCCTCCCTTCGATATAACACACTGATGTTTGAAAATCAGTCTGTTAATTTTACATTTGTAACCATGCACATTCACACAGCGACTCTATTAAATTATAGAGACATACAAGCATCTGTACATGGGTGTGTGCGTACCATCTATATTATATACCAGGGGTGTCAAACATAAGGCCCGTGGGCCGGATGCGGCCCGTGGAAGCTTTCTATCTGGCCCTCAGGCTCTCAGCTGCTGAACCGTGCTGTGGTATTACTGCTGAAAGGGCAACCCACTTGAAAATTGAGCTCTCCCATATCTTGAAAGATGATAAAGATTTGTATATTTTCTCTTCTGTCATTTGCAGCTAATGAGTTCCCAAGTGAGAAAAAGTGCTTATTTAATGACATCACTTCCTGCATAATAACACTTTTGACCCTCAGCAGGCATCATAAATGCTATTCAGCCCTCTGATATCCCTGTTATATACAAATCACCACTGCACATCCCATTCCCTCATTCAAACAATGTCCTCTGGGAATGAAAATATACTTTTTGCAGTTTTTCATACAAGTTAATAAATATGTAATCTGCTTCACTTCTTGGGGATAAGGCAGGTTAAAGTTTCAAAACTAACTTTCGCTGAACTAGATTAAAAGAGGATTTTCAAACTAGGAGCAAAACAGCATAGCAGAACGTTTTAGAGCTGCACAAATGTAACATGGGAAGCAATCCAGGGCATGGAGGCTTATGGAGGCAGGATTAAGGCCTGCTCATCCATGGAGCCAACAGAAGCAATCATTTCATGGCACCAGTTTGGTGGGAAGCATACATCTCTGCCAGCCTACTTTGCTCTCCAGGGCTGCTCCTCCTCCCAAGACCAATAAAGGAAAAGGCGGGAGAGAAGAAGAGGAAATGTTAAAGGGCGTGCTGAGCTAGAGCACTGGAGAAGGGGGGGAAGAGCCATGAACATCCCTGGATAAGAGAGGGGCAGCAGTTGGCATGCTGCTTCAGGTGGTCTTTGTTTGGCCCTGGCAGAACCTATCATTTATCCTTGTACTGGAGCAAGCAGGAGCTTAGCTACACATTTGCTTCCGAGAAACAGAATGAGTCTACATACCTTACATTTGTAAAAACAAGCAGCAAGTTAAAGTTCACAGAGGTCTAATGCTGAGCCTTAACCTCAGGTGCTATGTGGAGACCATTCTTCTTGCCTGTGTTCACATAGGCATGCCATAGGTTGTGTAAACAGACACTTGCTGCACAGGCTACTGGAGACATGATTGCCTCATTCAAAACCTCTTTGTTGTGCTTCTGATCACCATCATATATGCAGTCCATTGTTAGGTGGAAGCTATGCCTGTGTAAGTAAGTCACTTTGCACTTATACAATCTTACACTCTGAAAGCTAGGTGAGCCTACCAGCTCTGCTATGTTCAATCAAGACTGGAAGAAGATAGACATGCATGGCTTGAACCCCATCACTGTGACGGAGAAATCATTATCACATATCAGGTAAACTGCTTACTTGTTCTTAACTCCCGATGCTTCGGTATAACCATGGCTCCAGACTGCCGGGGCTCCAGATGCATCCCCAGCCGATGGCTGGTCAATCTTGAAACAACGGATGTTACTGCAATAAGAAACAAAATTCCTAAGTGCATACAACAGTTTGAGAACTTGGTGATCTGAGAGCTTTTAAGAAAAGAAAAACTGCCCTCACCCCACCAGCCTGTGCATCCACAACCCCAAATTTTCCCTTGAATTTTCCCCTTTATAAAGCTCTTGCACCAAAGGCCCAAGATACATTTTGAATGCAGCAGAGATTAAAGTGTTTCATATGGCTATGAGGGAAAAAGACAATATATGAAGTATCCATAACTTGTATTTTTGGCAGTCTTTTAGGATCAAAAGTGTAGGATAATAAATGAGCTTTGACATGAACCATTCACCTGGTCATCACTGACAACTTGTAATTTTTATCAGTTAAGTAACAGCCTTTTCCTTTTAGGAAACATGTTTTTGTTGCACCTCTATGGACAGCAATAAGCTTCTGCTATTGGTGCTTGAAGCTTTTGTGGTCACCAACTCCTGCTGATAACCATTTTCCCCTTCTAGAATACATCAGGAAACAACCCTCATGACAAAATGTAGGGGCATTTCTTGGCACACTGTAGAGGGGATAACCAGCAGTAATCAGCAACCAAGAACGGAATCCATGCTTGAAACTGCTGCTGTCCACGGGGGTGTGGTTAAATGCATATTCTAAATGGGGAAAGCCTCCCTAATAGTGCTGTAGCCACAGATGATGGGAAAATATTTTTAAGATATGTTTAATCACTCCTGGTAAGCTCTCTGAAGCAGGTAAGGATAATTTTTGGCAGATTTCCTGATCTTAACAAGCCTGTACTAAATATAATATTCTCATATAAATTAGGGTACATAACACCCTGGCTCTAGTGTCTCAGGTAGGTATTCTGAAAGGGAAATTTAACCAACAGGCTATATGAAAGATCCCTGGTAGCTCATCACACACAGATGCCAGCAATGTAAATGCCTGTTTTCACTCTGTTCCTAATGCATGCCAATTCCAGAATCCAGCCCACAAGCCAGAACACTGTACAATCCAGAGATTTGCGTCAAAAGCAAGTGAAGTGATCAGGAAAACTCCTTTACATCTTGGGAAACGGCAAGAGAAAAATTCATCTGAAGCCTCTAATGGTTGTGCATACAGTATACTTATCTGTCAATTAAAACACTGACTGGTTGTACCTCCCTAACTTGCTCAAATATCTTAAGTTTAGCTTTGGTTGGGTATATGTGAAATTGTTCCTTGGTTATCCCAGCACCTTGAAAGAGATGCAGGATTTGTCCCTTCTAAACTGCAACCCAAATTGCAACCCAGTTAGTTGGATCTATAAGTGGGAGCCACTGAGAATCAGGGTTTTTTTGACCACGCATTTATGTTAGGTCACATTAACTAGGCCTGAAGACAAAAACGAAAGGAAAGGGTTTGATGAACATGCGACAGAGATGGCAGCATGACAGCGAACTGGCAGCAGGCAGCAGAGTGTGGCTGCGGGGGAACAGAACAAGAATGAGGAGAGAAGTGAAAGATTTGGAGTCAAAAAGCCCCTTTATGAACAAAGCAGGAAAGCTCTGTTTCAAGCGGCAGTACTGTAGTGTGGCAACTGTAATTTATACGGGGCATGTTTATACAAGCAAGCAAGGTACTCTCAGAGGCAACTCATATGTTTACAGGAGCAAGGAAAGTGATCTCTGAAAAGGAGTTTAAAGCTATGAACTTGCTGACAATTTCACCCTTTGGAAACCGAAGGTTATGAGGCTACGCTGTAAGGCCAACGTTCAATTACTGTGTGCTTGCCACAGTGGGAGAAAAAAATGCTTCAGAAGTATTTGATTGTGCTACAGGAAATGGCATTGTGCAATACAAGAGTAATTAAAAGGCAACAACAGTTATCTTCTCAGGCTTAAATGATGGCAATAAATTTCAGTGAAGCAGAACTTTGTCACAATCAGGCTTGCTGTCAGGAGTTTCTGAAACTCAATTGCCCTATATTTGAAAGGGTCAAAGAGGGGAAAAGTAGCATACATGCTTCATTTTGTGGAAGACCACTGGAAAAATGGTATGTCAGTATCTTAAGAGGAAATAATCTGTGTTGCACTTTGACCTAAGAGCTTTGAGGCTTATGTAAGTAGCTTGGGTACTTTGCTCCTTCTACATATAGAACCTGTCTGCAAGACTTTGTGCAAGTTGCCATTTCTTGGCTTGTAAAAATAATGGAATTCCTACTAACCAATAACTGAGCCCTGATAGCTCAGTTTTTTGGCTTGTTCTGGTCTTGGACTGCTCTGAAGTAGGCAGTGGGAAGGGTCAAACACTGCAGAGGGGCTTCTTCTGCTTGATGCCCTGAGCTGGGCAAAGGACACAATCCTTCTCTTTGCCCTACATCTGCCCCTCAGAGCCAAAAGCAACAATAGCAGCAAATCCTGTGACCAGTAAAGTTTCCTCTGTCCACAGACACAGCGCTATCTGTAGAGAATGGAAACAAGAGGAGTCTTCACACCCATCCTCCAGAGCAGGGGTCTCCAAACCCCAGCCGGGGGGGCCAGATGTGACCCGCAGCAAGCCTCTTTCTGGCCCGCAGCCAACCTCTTGTCCCCTGAAAACCTCTGGTCCACTCAACTGAACATGACCAGAACTGTGCTCTGATTGGGTCTGGAGGGACTTCTGAGGGCCAGAGAGGTTGAATAAATGAGCCCATTCATTCATTTATACACTCATCTTTGTTCCATCTCTAACTTATTTATTTAAATTTTATATTTAAATTTTTTTTCTGGCCCTCCACACCATGCCAGATATTTGATGTGGCCCTCTGGCCAAAAAGTTTGGAGACCACTGCTCCAGAGGATGGAGGGGGGAAAAGAAACTGCACTGTTGGAACAAAAGGGAAAGGGTTTACTTAGGAGAAAACAACAGGGCCATTTGTGGAGTTAAGCAAGAGCTCTCTGCTCTACTTGTCCCAACCCAGGAAATGCACAAGTCATCTAATTATTATGTAGCAATAAATGCAAATTCCTCATTCCCCCCCTCCCCCCGCTCCTAAATGATAGGCACCTGATGTTTATGTACTGGGTGTATTTCTTTCCCAAGTGCTTTGTGTACCTTTCTGCTTGCAGTGTAATAAAATTGGCTGTTCCTTACTTCAATAGCTCCAGGGTTTTGTGATCCAGGACAAGTCTCGGGTTTCCAGTCAGGTCTAGTTCCTGCAGCTTCGGAGGCAAGTTTTCAGGTAATGTGACTTCAGTTAACTCATTACAGCTCAGGTCTACACACTGAAGATGAGAGAGAGAGAGAAGCAAAGATGACCTTGAGAAACAACGGTCACATGGCCTCATAAGTTTGGAACATCATGAAATCAAAGGCCTAGTTCTCAAAAACAGCACATGGAGTTGCTGCACCTGATCCCCCAAGGGGCTTGTCATCTCCTGAGGAGGTTTGGTCATCTGCTGGAGTGACAGAGCGTATCATGGAGAAGTAGTATAAGAGCAAGAGTGGCAGCAGCAACAGTAAGAATTTGGTGCCCTGATGGGAGGCCACCCCCTCCACACACACACAACTTCTGACCACTTCTGTTCTTATGTAGTGGGACCATACCTTTGGATCACCATCAGGCTGCCTGGTTTTTTTCACAGGGTGATGACAGTGGACAGTAAGAGGGGTAATGCTATTTCACTGGGTGTAGGAAGGGGGTGCCTGGGGAGAGAACTTTGCCAGGCATTCCTAAGCTGAGGCAAGATTATAATAAAACCGGTGGTGTGAGGATGCCTCACAGTACATTTTTCCTTGAGCCACCATGGGGAGCTGTTTTGTGACACATCCTCTTGAGTGGTGGTTATTGTTACATGGATGCCGTATAAATCCATCGACGCCATCTTTTCTTTCTCTTAGTAGTCCAGTTTGGCGTGGGGGAGAGAACAAGATCAAGGCTACAGAGATGGTGAGGGGCCAACATAACTGAGGCAGCAGCAAGCAAAGGGAGATATGGTGTTGCCAGGATGTGATGTTCACTCAGTTATGGCTATCCCATTTACTGGTTTTTTTTAATAGACAAATGGTTCCTGGTAGCCCTACTAACGGTCTCTGTGGGTTGAAGGTGTTGCTACTTAATGGCAGTTCAATCTATTAAAAAAACCCTTTGGCCAACTAGAATTTGATCCTGAATGAGTCAGACCAATCTGGTATGTGTAATCGAAATCTAGTTGGATGGGATTGGGCATGGTACACTATCTCAGCTCTATCTACTGGGTTTTGGGATACAGCCAAGGCCAGGCTTATGTGGCTTGCATTAGCAGACAGCAGCAATTCAGGATAACCTTCACCCCAAGTCTGTTACCACCATTCAGTCTGCAGTGGACAATAACGGTGCCGAAGTCATTATAGCCTATCATACGATCTCCCTCGTCCACACTGCAAGCAGGAGTTGCTCCTCTCCCAAAAAAAGAAAACCCACACTAAAAAAACTACACGTAGCATGTTAAGGACAAGGGTAGGCTATAGTCGTGTACTGCAACATTTAGCTTTCCAGGATTTATTTTGTATAAAACAACCTTCAATCATGTGAACCCAAATCTGCAGAGGCTTGGTCGAAACATAGGTTAATTATCTCAACTGCTGCTAGGGAGAAATAGGTCAACGATTGCCCACCATCTAGGAAATTCTATACTGCTACATCACAAAAACACCAGACAGTTTCTGTATGCATTCTTCATGAAGTAGTCCTGTAATCTTTCACAGCATCCCAAAACATCTCAAAAATGTTGTTTTCTCCCAATCTGCAGGAGTGTTACAGAACAAGTAGTGATTTGCCTGCTGCCTACATTTATCAGGGTAATTCTTCTCATTAAGCTAATGGAGCATATCAGTATTAAGCGAGTTTTAATTAAAAGTGATCTAATAAGTATACAGATTGGGAACCATTGGGGGAGTAGGGTTCATCTTAATTTAGGTAGAAGTACTGCTACCTGTCCTTAGCCTGCAGTATAGGACAGGCTATGAATCTCAACGTGCCCTTGGAAAAAAGCTTCAAAAGCTAGATTGCCCTCAAAGTCAAACAAATTAAATAAAAAAAGGAGCAAATAAAATGTAACAAATGGCAAAGTGCTGAGAAAGTGCCAGATACATTTAACTGTTTATGTAGTGAATACTGCACTGGGAATAGTAGTACTGATTATAAGAACAGTCCTACAGAAGAAGTAAAGAAGAAGGATAAAAGCCTGGCATTACTCACTCATTACTCAACTTTACTCACCTTGCATTGCAAAATATTACATTGCATTCATGCAGTCATACATGCACCATTCACCACAATGTAACAGTGTTACAAAAAGTCAAAGACACAAAACATAGGTGAGCACTAAGAATAGAAGCGGGAGATACAGCCTTAATGCCACATGCAAGCCTGCCCAAGTTTTGGAGTTTTCCAACTTGAGTTTTGGGATTTTACTGGGTTATACCTATGGAATGCCTTTGTGTCAGACACACAGATGGTTGGGAAGAAGGTTACAAGTGGATAGAGGGCATAACACATCGCTCAGCTAGGGAAAAACAAACAAACTTGATTTGTTGAGGAATTCTAAAATTCTTGAGACACTGACAAAACCTTGAGACACTGACAAAATTGTCCACTGAGTAGCCTCACATGATATTTTTGAGTGCACTTTATCCCCCTGGCCACAATTCTGATATATCTAACTAGAGTTTCCCAGGACATCTTTTTCTCTGAGAGCAGACAACAATGGAATATTCATGTGACTGTCTCTAGTGCCTAGACAGAATGTAATTTCATTTATACACACGCACACACATACCACTGCAAACACTGCATGTGACACTACACCCTGAGACTGACATTTCAGAGACATGATTTCCATTACAGAATACTTCCAAACACCTAAAAGGAGCTTTCGGGGTAAATTATTTAAATATTAAAAACTTGTACCTTTATTTCTGTAAGTTGCATTACTTCTGGAAAGACTTCAATGCAATTGGAGTGTGCAATCACAGTGTGCATTCGTCGACAGTTCATGATGGTTGTGGGAATGGATTTCAGCTTGTTCCCGCTAACATCAATTTCTTCCAACTCTTCGAGTTTGGCCATTTTGCTAGAAAAAAGGCAAGAAAATATATTCCTTTTTAAAAAAAAAAAAAAAAAGATCCTCGAAAACTTTATCATAGAAAAACAGTAATAAATTAAAAGAAAATTTTCTCAAATGAATCATAACTTGGCAGCCCTTCCACACGTTTAGCACAGAAAGCTCAGCAGTGTGGTTAACATATGACAACAGATAAACGTGTCCATTTCAGGAGGTGGCAGGCAGTCTACTGGGAGTTGGCACTAGCCCAGGGGACAGATCCAGGAGATCAGAGGTTGCATCTTTGTCCATCCATGATCTCATTTTCTCTAAGCAAGGCTCTGGACAGATAACTCACTCCCTCACAGGCCAAATTTCCCACTTGCAAGATGGGAATAATAAATTACCTCAAAGGGGTTATTGAGAGGGCAAACATGAGCAGTGTTGTAAACACTACAGACAAAGATACTCTCAGGCTGAAGACATACATAGTAGAAAACAATTCACAGTAAACAATTCATATCACCCAGAATGTGTTGTGAATTTGGTTTTACTTCAGTGCCCACCTTGAGTATACCAGCAAATCTAATGTTCATAGAGCAAGCATCCTCCTCCCTGGTACCACCTGGGAAACAAAGCACTCTGCTATCGGGGGCCTAAAATAAAAACAGTGCATCTGTCTTTGATCTGGGGGTCGTGGCAGCGCAGTGCTTTGTCAGAGGTGGTGGCAGCTGCAGCGATCAGGCAGGCAGGCGAGTGAGGAAGGGCAAAACTGGCTTATCAATTTGCCAGTTCAATTTGTTCAATTTGCCGGTATGCTAGAGGCAAGTCTTAATACGAAAAAAGCCAAGCTCACAGTGTGTTCACAACACAGTGAGCTCTTTTTCCCCCATTTTAATTATGTGCAACTTCAGCCATATATTACAAATAGGCTAAAATCCCATCACTGCCCTACAGCTACTGAATAAACACCAACACTCTTGACAGCTAGCTGGAAAAGTTGGTCAGTCATGGAAGCCTAACAACAGAGCACAGCAGTGAAATGGAAGGTTAGTTTCACTGAAAGAGAAGCCTTGTGTGGGGCTTAGGAATCACAAAGGGCACTGAAAAAAATGTGAGACTGAAGAGACCAAGAGGGCTGAATATTAGGGAATTGGTAGAACTAGGAAAAGGAGGTGCTTGGTGTGTGTGTGGGGGGGGGGAGGACAAGAAATCTTACACAGCTCAAGTAGCAGAAGGAACTACTGCTAGAAACAAATAAAAAAGATTAAATTCTCACAATCATTCCAAATAACAAAAGGCAGAAGTACACTCTGCCCTAAGTGCTTCGAATGGGTACCAATTAGGATAGTAGGAAAACAACCCCAACTCTCCTTCACTCTGCCCATCCTGCCCCCTTGATAAGTTGACAGAAATTGCGGAGAGCAACTCATTCATTGGCTTTCTGCTTCCGTGCACGTTCTTAAAATATGCAATGAGATCAGGATTCCAAATATCCCCCTATCTTCACTTCATCTGCTAGTTGCAGGTAAACAACAAGAAGTAACCATCAACAAGCATCAAAGTTGCCTGCTTTTGGGCATATAATCCAAAACCGATTCCTCTCTCCTCCAAGTTTTGTAAACTTGAAAAGAACTGATGTATTGGATTGTAGTGATTAATGATTATCCACACTGGCCAAGCTACAGCTGTATGTGAAAGAAAGTCAGCTGTAAATCAGTGGTCTCCAAACCATGGGGCTGCTGTGTTTGAGAATAAACCTTCCCCATCAAGTGCAGCACTTACCGTTCCATGCTACTGTCTCTTATCTTGCAAGCTGATCTCAGAAAATCACTCCGGGCAGCCGCTTCCGCCCTATCGGGGCACGGAGCCTGCTGGGGTGACAGATAGCAGAAGTGGCTGCCAGGCACAACTTTCTGAGAAAGCCAGCTTGCAAGGTAAAAGGCAGTAGCATGGAATGGTAAGAGCAGCACACGATGTGGAAGGCTTTTTCCAAGTGCCAGATCTAGCCTGCAGGCCAGGGTTTAGAATCTGCTGCTATAAGTGAAAGGTAAGGATGAAGTGGAATTGCATTTCTAGTCAAAAATTGCCTTGCAACACTTGTCAAGTTATAGGAAAGTCAGTACTTAAAATTGTCCCCTCAGGCATTTTTGTAGCCCAAATCCAGCGCTCAACTACATGCAGAACTTTGTGCTCTATTGAGCTGCATGGTACTCATGACAATTCCACACCAGGGAGACCAAAAATGGTGTCCAAAAGTCAGCCCAGAAGCTGAGCACAATGTGGGTGTGTAATTGTTTTACATTTATAGATAAACACAAAGGTTAGAAGTGGGAGATTCCCACTAACTTCTGAGAAATGCAGTATCTCATCTATCTCTTACGTCTATAATCATGAAAGCTAAGAGAAGAAACTAATGAAAGTAAAACTGGGGGGAGGGGAGTAAATAAGCAGGCC
This sequence comes from Tiliqua scincoides, assembly GCF_035046505.1. NCBI lineage: Eukaryota > Metazoa > Chordata > Lepidosauria > Squamata > Scincidae > Tiliqua > Tiliqua scincoides. The sequence goes on from NC_089824.1 coordinate 84,164,305, forward strand.
CCAAATTTTGGTGAAGCTACTCATCTATTAATTGGGTCAATTAAATTGACCCACACCATAATCCTAATCATAATTTTAGTAAAAATTCAAAACTCAATGAAAGAAAAAGAGAAGCAAAAGGGTAGTTCTTAATTAGTTGCTTTTGGACTTTGTGGTTGTGTTCTGTTTTTGTTTTAATTGCATTATTCTTTCTTATTTCTCACTATGACCATTACCTTATTATTACCTTAAATTTTGTTCCTAGTGTTGCAATATATGGGTGTTTTTTTTCTGTGTATTGTATGTCGCTTTGAGTGTTCTATTTATTTGGAGGTGGGATAGAAATGGATAAATAAATGAAAATATCCTGCCCTACCTTGCAGGGAAGCTCTGTAGACGATTGTAGGCCATGTGCAGGATTTTCAGGTGTGGATGACCCGTTAACAACGGCACACATTTGTCCGTGAAGTGGTTATTGGTTAAATACAGTTCTTGTAAAATGCTGCGGGTTTCTTCTGAGAGAGTGGCTGGAGGCAGCATTTCCAGTTTGTTGGCAGAAGCATTCAGGTACCTCAAGCTGCAAAACAAGACATTTACATTGCTAATCATCAGGCTTTATTTGAAGAAAAAAAATGACTGAAGTGGAAAAAGGTATCTGTGGAAGTTCCAGCCCAAAGCCCTGGGTAGATCAATTCTGAATGGTTTTAACACAACAGCAATGAAGTTTGTAGACTAATACTTTCAAGCAACTAATCAAGACTGAAGACTCCTCACAATGTTTCTAGTCTACATGGGCAAAGCATACCTCTTCCCACGGGTGCTTTCTCTCCCCCCTACCCTAAAATTATTGCAAAAATCAGAATATTTAATGGGTCCTCCTAATCCGTGGCCTCAGCATCTACAGATTTGAACATCCGCAGATGCCAAGCCTGCAACTGGAGGGCCTCCCAGACGTGATCGGAAGTTGTTGGAGCTGTTCCAGGAGTTGTTCTGGAAGCCATGCATGACCTCTGGCAGGTCCTTCAGGTAAGTAATTGTGGCACTGCCCCCTGGAATATGTCCCCTGCAGATACAGAGGGTGGACTGCACTGCAATCAGAACTCTTCTTGCAAATGCCATCAATTACATGCAGGTGCATACACGGGACAATCTTGATGCAATATTTAAACATTCTTGCTGGGAGTAAAACCAGCTCATGCATGTAGCCAATAGTTTCCTTGAGGTACTTGTGGACAGTTTGTTCTGTTAGAATTCGAAGAATCCTAGCTGCTTGAAAGAGAGTTTAAATTCTGAGCCCTCATGGTTGCAGTGAGATGCTTGAAATTTAAAAAAAAAAAAAAACTTCTACAGAAGAATAAGGGAATAAGTGTGATTTTTATCATCTTATCTTGTAGTCAGGAAGCATTTGGCTTTTAGTTTATCATGTTGCAGTCAGGAAACATTTGGCTTGTGTACAAAGCTTCTTTGCTGTATGCACAATTTGGGTTGACAAAAAGACATTGGCACAGGTTGAATCTTGTTGGCATCCTTCAGTCTTGGAAGACTATGGTATCGCGCTCTGAATAGTGTTCTGGAACAGAGTGTCCTCTCCAGTGCGCGAAGCCTGGGTAAAGTAGATATGGAGGATAGACTGTTACCCATGCAGCAAATCCCCCCCTCTCCACGTCGCTGAAATGGTCCAATGGAAAAGTAGAAGCCAATACGGTTGGTTCCAGTCGCAGGAGTTGCCAGAACGTGGCTGTGTTCAGCCATGAACTGCCTCAGGGACTCCGCTCCAGATTTTGCCTCGAGGTTGATTTCTGAAGCCTTTTCCATAACTGGATGTAGCCACAAGGCAGTGGAGGTTTGGGATCAGAGTTTTCCTTCTCTCAGATGAGCTGCCTTCCCAGGCTGACGAGTCCCATCTACCCGGTGGCTGTTTAGTCACCTCTTACGACAAGTACAGCCAAACTGAGGGCCTATTCTTATCCCCAGCCCCCAGGGGAAACAGGTTGAATACAAGTCTCAAAATTAGTCACGTGAATCAGCTGGAGGAGTAACTACACATTACGAATAGATGGTATCCCACCCTCAAAGTTGCTTCTAGCCCTACTGGAAACAAGGTAATGGTGCCAGCATCTTTTCACTTGTAGGGATCAAACACAGGGGAGGGAATATTTTCAGCAAGAAAACACAGCACAAGGGGAAACAGTTAAGAAGCCTCCTTTTTCACCATACAGATCTTTTACTCGAAGCTGCAGTCTCACTGGCTATTATTTTTTCAAGCCTGAAAAAAGAAACAACGGGACTACACACAACATGTAGCTCCATCCTCAGGGAAAAACAGTTAAAATCCAGAAGATGCAGGAGACTCTTTGTCCAAAAGCAGCACATAAACTCCCTCCCAATTTTTTGTAGCATGAGCTTTTGATCCAATGCTTATGCCACAATAAATGTGTTGGTCCATAAAGATGCTGGAGTCTTTTTGTCATTTTTGCAAGAAGAGACAAATGCAATTCTGCTCTGGAATTTGTCACTCCTCATAAAGTTTCTTTTTCAAATGTTTCTATTGCCATCCACTGTCCCTCTGCCTACCACAAGAAAAGTAAGCCCCTTCCTTTCTAGAAGCAAAGAGAAAGAAATCTGGTGTGCATCCACCAAATGATGGATGGTGGTCCAGAAGAGAATAACACCCCCTAGAATTAGTACTGTATGTCTAAATTGTCATAAAGTACAATTGTCAAGATTGTACAAACTCTCACAGAAGAGAAACTGAGGGAGAAAGACAAACCTATACAGAAAGAAAACATCCTCTGAAATTGAAACTACCCTGTGTTGCAGGGGCTATGCTATATAGGAGCTATTGAGCCCCAACATGCAAGTATGAAATGACAGCAGCCGCAATCAGGAAGTTATTTAATAGAAACTGTTCTCTCAAATTTGGTGTGGGTTTATTTATGTTTTAAATAAACCATCAACACAAGTAGCACTTTGGATACAACTTAAAGTATTTGTAGTCAAGCCAGGTGCACTACCCGAAAAAAGAAACACCTTCACCCTCTTCTCTTTTCTCTATATATTTTCCCCACTGCAGATAAATTGCATAGGCATCTGCACAAATACAGAAAGGTTTTGCAAATGAATGAATGCAAACTTCTTTCCCAGCCTGTTGAAACTTGCCGTGAGCAAATAAAAAGGCAGACACATGACTGAACAGTCACGTGGACCACTGCAGCCAGTTTCCCCCCCCCCACACTTTTTTATAAAAGGCTTTCCATTAAAAATAAAAACCTCCAGGAGCTCAAGAGAACCGAAACTAGGTTAGCACTACACATTCCAGAAGAATCATTCTCACAGAAAAACACGGCTTAATCATCAGGACCATTCATTATTTAACAAGAGCTGTGCGCTCTCATAGAGAGGGAAGAATTGAAGTTTTAAGAGGTTATGAAAAGAATTTTTGAAAATACAATGAAGAAGTCACTTGACTTAATCCTTCCACCTAGTAACCAAACCATACATGTCCATTCACAATGACTGCAAAAACAAACCATGACAGCAGTGAACACTCTTAGTTGTAAAAAGGGGAGGAAAAAACCAACACACAACCTGAGGATCTGTTTTTACATATCTAGCACTAACAAAAAAATATTTGGAGAATAGAACTATATGAATAATGGTTGACAGTGTAGTCTATAGTCCCAATCACAAAAGAAAAAAGAAAAACCCACGGGCTTGCAAACAAATAGCAGAGTTCTTCCAGTTTCCAATGCAGTCTTGGAGGTTCGTGTTGAGAAAAATACAGCAGGGGTGTCAAACTTACAGTGACAAAGACTGGCAGAATGCATAAGCGCTATTCATAGTCACTATAAGTTATTAAGACTTTATGCACCTATAGTGCTACGTATGGATTTAATATTCTTCACTTGTAGGTTATGTTTGACACCCCTGCGCTACTGTTAATGAAAACTAAGCAATTTAGAATGTGTAGTTCAACATTCAAGTCCAGTACAGGTATTTTCCTTTCTTCCATACTTTCTCTTCTGCTCCATTCCCTTTCTTTTTCTAGTCCAGGAGGAGCAGAGGCTGGCATGCTGCTTCAGGCATCAGGAGGTCTTTGCCCTCAAGGTGTCAAAGGAGACAATGATGGCAGCACTCATGTAGGGGGTGTGCACATGGCCCCAGTCAGATTGCTGAGCTGGGAGCTCTCCCCAATTCAAAGGAAAAGTGAATCAAGCAGGTGCGTGATGTGGAAATGCATGGGTTGCTCAGACACCCTCAGAAATCCGGCAGCAAGATCCGACCCCTCCCCCAGCTCAGCAGCACCAACAATTCTTCTTCCTCCTGTGGCTCCTGCATGGTTGCACTGCAGCCACTGGACCTCTGACTGAAGTACAGACTAAAGCAAATGATTCCCAAATGCATTGGGAATTTGATGAAGCTTTTCTGCTTTCGGTTTACATTATGTATGGACTGCCTGAATCTGCTTCTTTCATCCACTCTCACTGACAGAGACAATGAAGGGTGTGAAATACCATGGATGTGTCCCCTCCCCCTTTTGCCACAGAGCTCTCTCTCTGTCATCTAAGGGGTGAGTTCCCACATGCAAGTTCATTACCCTGACTGCAATGTTAAGTGATGGGCTTGAATGTGTGGAACAGCCATCAAAGACCAATCACCTTAGACACAATTGTTTGTAATGGAGGTAGCTCACATGTGTCACTGGAATTTCATGAGGAAAAGAGCCATATAAATGAGCGTGAAGTGACACATCTGTGAACCTGCTCTATGACAGTTATTTTGAATGCTCTGATGGTACAGGAGTCAAAATGGCTACAGACCCCTAGAAGGTCAGGGGTCTCCAAACCCCAGCCTGGGGGCCAGATGCAGCCTGTGGCAAGCCCCTGCAAAAATCTGGCCCGCTAACCAAATGTGACCAGAGCTGTGCTCCAGTTGTGTCTGGAGAGTGTTCTGAGGGCTGGGGAGGCCATGCACTAACCCTCAGAATACCTTTTAATGCCTAAAAACATTGCTTCCTGGTTTTCCTAAAAAAAACCAGAAGTTAAGTTTTTGGGTTGACTGAAGGCCTTAGGCTTTCTAATATATTTATTTAAAATTTATTTATTTTTCCTGCCCTCAACACCATGCCAGATATTTGATGTGGCCCTCTGGCCTAAAAGTCTAAAGACCCCTGTTCTAGGTTTTATAAATAAAATGTTCAATCACTAGAAACAGGTGAATGTGAACATTCCAGACTGAAGCAGGGTGCTGACAAGAGAATTACTGAGATGAAGTATTTATACGCTTTTGGTCACAGCCCTAGGTCTGCGGCTCTTCCAAGACCTATCCGCTCACAGAAGGTGTTGGAACATTTCACAGGAGTATAAAAAATATCTGGCCGTTGCTTCTGCAAATCCATGCTGGCAGAATCCATTGCTTTATTGTACACTGGTTTTAATTCTTAGCCCCTGTAGTGACAACACATAAATGCAACCCTAAAATACTCTAGATTTTCAAATTTCTTTTGCTAATGCTGAACAGCAAACATGTCAAACTGAGTTCTTATTTTTGATACCTTGCCTTTTTTCCAAGGAGCATATAGCATGACTTTCACCTCAACCACTGTGGGAGGAGAGTTGGATTAAAAGATGTTTAGGCTTCAAGGCAGATGTTACCAATGGCTGTGAGATCAGAAAACACTATGTCACTACTTGGTCAATGACTTCCAATGAATTGTATAGCCAAGCAAGAATCTCAGTGAACTCAGTATTGGGCTCCCCGAGTTATAGAAATAAGTAGTTTACAGAAGAGAGCTCAACAGACAAGTGGGGGGAAGGAATGAAAGTATCTGGCAATTATTTTCTAAAAACAAATAAGAGCAGAACTTTCAAGGATGCAGGTGCAAAGATGAAGGTTAAAAGGCACATCTCTGGTTGTCTTTCCACCAACCCACAACACCCAGAGGATTTCTCCATTTTCACAGCACCATCTGGTGCTGCTAATCAATTCAGTTATCTGCAGCTCCCTACTGAGTTAGTTCGGCCAAGTTAAGGCCACCCACGCCGCCCTGACTTGAAAGATTTCTGCCAAATGATCAAGATCTGAACACATTCCAGTGTGCTTAACAGAATCAGAGCCTGTTCTATGCAACCCTGCAAGCCAATTATGAAATCAGAATTAAATAGGTTTTCTTTATATAGCATGGGCACACCTGCACCTAGCAGAATTTCAAGCAGTTGCATTTTTTGGTGAGACAGAGTTTAAGCACCCTGCTTTTACTGACATAAACCTTGAAGTACCCCAGCACAAAAATCAGTGTTCTTTTAAAAAATCTGAGCTAGGTCTTAAAGCAGTACTGAAGCTCCCAAGCAGTGTGTGCACTTGGCATGTCTACTGGTTGAAAGGTGTGGGTAATCAATATTCCTTTGTGTCCTACAGAAAACGAACAAACACCCTCTTTACTGAAGAGTAAGGTAGTCACAGCTGCATTCCAGATAAACTTCCTTATCTTCCAGTTATATATAGAACAGAACATGCAATCCTAATTGACATAAGCATGCAGGCAACATTTATCCTTGCTGGTGACAAGTTGATAACTCCAAAAGATTGTTCCTATGGACAGTAGATGGAGCTCAAAATGAAGGCAAGGAAGATTAATGCAAATGCACTTACCATACTTCTTATTAAGAATACAGTAGACATATATGTAATTTTTTTTTAAACCCAGGCATTTCAAAATGCAGAAAAGGCAAAAATCGAAACAAGCAATGCTGTAAATATTTTCAAGTGACAAATACCGATAGGCATGAAAATTTCATAAAGCAAGAACAGAGGGAGATTCTGCTATTAAAGCTACCCTGAACATTGTCTGACAAGTTGCAAGTCATTTGAAAGCTAAAAATATTGGCCTGATTAAAATCCAGTCCTTCCTCCGGCTGCAGAGTCCCAGTAAAAAGTAGGCTGGAAGGGTGAAAAGAAAAAAAAAGCAGACAAAAATCTACCTTCTCCATAGGTAGAGACACAGATGGCACATTCCCTTGTGGACCACAAACACGATTAGACTAAGTCTTGGAGGGGTGACTCAAGGTGACTTAAAGTGTAGAAGATTAGTGGTTATTAAGTCTTGCACAGAGAACTGGGTCTTATCACAGTTTTTGGGTTTTCCCAGCAAAATACCAATAGCTGAAGACTCATGAGGTTCTCTCTCAATTCAGAATAAGGAAGCTGTAAATTTTAATTGGGGAGCTCAGTAGGAAATCAGAGATTTCCACAATAGGGACTGTTAAGGAGTAAGCACAGCTAAACAGAACCCCAGCTGCTCACACGTGCTTTGGGTCTCCAGAAGATTCTAGTCTGGCCAGCCAGAGTCCTAGAACAAATCCAAGAAATCTGTACAGAGTCTTTTCCAAAGCCTAGAAGCAATCTATCAATGACATGGGGGGTGGAGACTGGCAGTGCAGCAGTGACAGCACAGTCCCAGTTATGCAATGAACACCGCACCCCTGGAGTTATCGGAAGAGGGCTCAGACATCAGCGCTCTGCTTGCTGAGAGAGCAGTCAGAGATAGCGACAGCAGCACAGAAGAAACCAGCTTCCCTTCTGAAAGGAAACAAGGATGCGGGCCCCATTCCAGTAAGGAAGAGGGGGGAGTTGGGTTCAGCTAAGGGTGGTTTTAAGGGCAGAAGACTATTGGTGCCAGGGCCTAGGCAAGAGGTAATCCTGGCACAGATCAGGGTTCTCATTTGCCTTTTCCTGGTCTGGTGTTACCCAGGAGTGGGTATTTCTAAGGTACCTAAGGTACCAGGTATTTCTGGTAAGCAGCAGAAAATATTTGCTGCTGTTTTGGGTATCTCTTCTGTATGTCTTGAATTATCTTCCACTTGTAGGGGTTCCAACCCTTGTTGGAAGCAATGGATTTGCATCAACTGTATCCTTCCATCCATATATTCAGCAATGATGTTAAAAACAGTCCTACTGACCAAGATGCTACCAAATGCAGAGACTCTGGATTCAACTTGAGTTCGCAGCGGTGCCAAGTCCCCATCCCGGTGTAATATTATTCAATTCAAATGCTCAGTCTAATATTGGGGTCCGTTACTGTGTCAGGTCATGCATGCTTCAGTGAGAGCTAGTATTAATTGGACCATGAAACAACATTTTACTCCTAGTTAGAGATTAAATCTACTCTATTTAAAAAAAACAAAACAGTGATGCAGTTTAAAGAGGAACTGGAACTTATTTTAAGATAAATAATGAAGGCTGTACCTCCATTAGTGTCACAGGGGATGCAGCGAATGTCATCCTAAGAGGCCAATGTATCAGTGAGATTAAGATACACAGAAACTCAATTGAAACTCGGCGTTCACTTGAAGCAGATATAACTAAATTAGAACATTAGAAAGACCAAAGAAAATAAAAAAAAATTTAACTATTTAACTGGAATCTCTTCACATATTTAAAACTCACTGGGCACTAATTTGGGGGGGGGGGGGAATCAAAGTAACAGATACAATCCAGAAAGGCGAAAACATGCAACTGGATTCATGCCCTGGAAGGATACAAGGCAAAAAAAAAAAAAAATGATTCTCATGGAATTAATGACAAATGTATTGATTTTTGCACACACTTGCACACTTTCTGAAACCCAGATCAATACAGGCATGTACTTGCATCCACAGGGGTTCCAAGTGAAACCAAAGGTATGGGTGAATGCCCCCCCCCACCTCTGGAGTCAAGGAGAGCTCCACAGACCATCACAGCTGAATGGTCTTCTGAGCCCAACAGACGTCAAGCACATCCATCTACAGCCTCTTCTGGGCTCAGACTGACTCTTAAAGCCAAAAACATGGGGGAACAGGAGTCAAAAACCCTTCTGGGGCTTTCCCAGGAATCCCAATGCCTTATAAGGGATTTAAAAAGATTGGGACTGTGGTGTGTGCCCCTCCCCCCAGTCTCAGACTGACTCTTAGAGAAGGGGTGTCCAAAGTTTTTGGCAGGAGGGCCACATTGTCTCTCTGACACTGTCAGGGGCCGGGGAAAAAAATAATTAATTTACATTTAAAATTTAAATGAATTTACATAAGTTTACATAAATAAATATATTGAACTTAGATGAATGCATGACGGTCTTGCAAAAGCTCAAGGCCTATAAAAGGCCTTGCACAAAGCAAGGCCGGCCTTTCCTTTGCTTCTGCTACGGCATCACAGACGTGAAACAGCAAGCAGTGGAGGAAGCCTTCATACCATAGCTTACGCAAGCGGTCAAACAGTCGCCCTTATGCTGAGACCAGTTGCATCGAGCCAGTGCAGGCTCCAACAAATCTCTGGAGGGCCAGAGGTTCATTGGAGACTGGGGGCTCCCTGAGGGCCGCATTGAGAGGCCTCGAGGGCCGCATGTGGCCCCAGGGCCGGGGTTTGGGCGCCCCTGTCTTAGAGTAAAGAACACATGACTTCTGCTTTTTCTAAAAAAAACCGGAAGTCATGCGTTCTTTAAGAGTCAGTCTGAGCCTGGGGGGGGAAGGGCACACCATAGTCCCGATCCACAGGTAAATGAACCTGCCATTATGAATCAATGGATACAGGGAGCCCCTGTGTATGATTTATTTTTATTTATTTAAAAGATTTATATACTGCCAATAGGTTGAGATTCCTGGTCAGGAAATCCTCAATGTTAGTACTGAGTCATGTGCTCACTCTGAACGGGGTTGCACATCCCCTGTAGGAATGGGAGTGTGCAGTTTGGGAGTGGTCCTGGACTCGCAGCTTTCTCTGAAGAACCAAGTAGCAGCAGTGGCTAGGAGTGCATTTGCCCAGCTTTGGCTGGTGTGCCAACTGCGGCTGTACTTCTACCTCCTTCTGGACCAAATTGTTATCCACTCCTAATGCCTCAACGGTGTGTGTCTGGGCATTTGCTTTGGCATGGAAAAGGCAGGATATAAATTTTTCAAATAAATAAATTTTCCAATAGCTCAAAGAAGTGTGCAACCATGCACAATAAAAAATAGTTAACATATAAAAATAAGTACAATAACTTTAAAACAATGATATGATACAAGAAACAGATATTAAAAAATCTAATAGCGGGAAAAAAACCTACATAAAAGCTGCACAGAGTAACAAAATCTATATACACTAATTAAAAGGGGTCCCTGGGGGCATTGTCCTTCCTTGAAAGCCATGCAAAATGTTATACATAGTTTTCTTAGGCTGGTAGGCACTAGACTCCAAACGTCACTCTGTACTAGAAAGGGATATCACCACACAAGACATGAGAGAAGTTATCAAAAAAAATCTGCCATATGTTACCAGGGTGTAGCCTCCCAAGTCCATTTAACTGATAGTTTGCTGCTATGTTTGTTTCTTGCATGGTAGATGTCTTTAAATACATTCCAGCTAGTGGTCCTGGAAATTCTTGTGTTTAGTGTTGATTCCTAAGCAAGGTCATTATCCTGAAGCTATCAAATTTTATTGCCCTTACAGTCCTCCTTAATCAAATGGGAAAATGTTACCACAATAAAGAGGGCATTCTCCTCATTAGCAATCATTTTTTAAAAGGATGATGTGAAAAAATTAACAAAAATTAATTCCTTCAATTTCACTGTTCAATCCCCTTCGCATAATACAGACAAATTAACCAGTTTTAATACATGGTACCAGCAGGGTTTATTTTGCTTGTCCAACTTGCTTATTAACATACTTTAACCAGGTGAACAGCTTAAAAACAAATTAAGTGCAATCAAAACACATTTGTTTCAGTTGCTACACTGACACTTTTCTTCACTGCAGATTGTCTAGGATTAAAGTTCACTAATACAGTTGGGAGCCTTGGATAATGAATTTTCCCTTTTGCTCCCAAAATTTACCAACTTCTTATTGCTATGTCATATGGATCCTTTCAAGGATTCTATGGTATTTCGGGGAAAAGACCTGGTATAAGAAATGCTTCAGGACAGTTTTAGCCCAAAGAGAGCATGCCCTTAAATTATTCCATAAACAATCTCTCCCCCCACTCAGAGCGAGTTATTGTACCAATGCTTCACAAGTTATTGGAGAGGTTGTGTTAACAAATGTACATATTACCATACGTGGTAGCTTTGCAAAAAGGAATACAATTCCTGTAAGCAAGCTTTTTGTTAGTGTATTTTTAATGCATGCTGCTGCTATACTAATTATTATTATTATTATTATTAAATAATAACAATAACAATAACAATAACAATAACAATGCAGGTATTTATGTACTGCCTTTCTTGGTCGTCAGATTTCTCCTCAGACTTTAATTCAAGGCGGGTTACCTAGGCAGGCTGTTTAAATCCCCATAGGGATTTTTACAATTAAAGAAAGGTTCTATCTTTCAAGAACCACACAACATTTCAGATGGAACTTTTGCGGTCTGTTAACACTTTCTGGCCTCCTCCCACACAGGCTGACAGGCAGCTCCTTCTGAAGAGCAGATGGAATAACTCGGCTCAGCTTGTCAGCTGCTTCCAGGTCACACGGTGCCCGTAGCCTTGAACTGGCGACCTTCAGATGTTATCTTCAGGCAATTGGAGGCTCAACCCTCTAGACCAGACCTCCTGCCCCACTTATATTATAGGCTTATTATAGGCTTCCACTTATAATAAGTCTCAATTCCTTACTTCCTCATGATATTCAGAGAACACCAGAGAGTACTATTGCATAAGGACCTTATCGCATTCATTTTTACTAGCATCAGAGTTAGAAATTGCTCTCCATAGGAAAGATGACTCTGCTCTTTAAATTATGATCTTCAGAATATAGGACCTAGCTTTAGCAGAAAAACTGGCTCATGAGACTAGTTTGTCTCAGACACTTGGCAAAACTCATTCCTTACATTACTTGGTACCCGCTTCTGAACTAAGTCAGTAAAGACCCATTAATGCCTTATCCAGCTAATGATCATCTTCATTTTGGAAAGATTTATCTTGCTAATTGTGTCATTTGCTTGAAAATGTTTTCAACCACTATGCCGCAGCTCATTGATGCACCATGAATGGTCCACAGGTGGGCCAAGGGAGTTTGGGGGAGGGTCATTTGTTAGTAGATCCACTGGATGTGAGCCTCCCCACCCCACTGGCAGTGTGATGTGCCTTGTCAATTGTCAAGGACTGACAGTGTGCCTTGATAATTTTAGTGCCTTATCAGTGCACCATGAGATGAAAAGGGTAACCTTGAAAGTCACTGCCTGAGAGATACATCCCCACTATTCAGAACATTCTGTGTTGCAGCAATGGCAACAAAAATGACAAGTATGAATCCAAATACACAACATTCATTCTGTCCTGAAAAAATCAAACTATTGAAAAGCTCCATTCAAGAATTTATTTCATTTCAGAGGTGGTTTAACAAAAAAACTTTGCTGAGAAAAGTTTTAAATGCGTTGAAACAATAGTTTTCAATTAGGGAAGCTGGTACTTCTTTTTTTCTTTTAAACCTAAAACTACAAAAATAATTATTTCTACTTGAATGGATTAGTTAGAACATCTGTTCTCCCAACAGATGGCTCAAACTGAAAGACAAGGTAACTTTACATAGACTCAGAGGACTGGCCATTCTGAGACTCCATAATTTTAAGACTGGAAGCTAAGAAAGAGGTAAGCTGTCCTACTAGATATACGATTGGGGCAGATCAAGAAAGCCAAACAGCTTGAACATTCAAATCGCATCAACACCTGAGCAATTTGTGTAATGATTTGGATATGTAATGTATTCATTTACCACCAAGGACAGGAACAGAGAGGAGAGACTGAAAAGGAGGGGAGCCTGGAGAAAAGAAATAATAGCATTGAGTGGAAGAAGGAAACAGCAGATAGAGACAAGGAAGTGCTTCTACTCACTATCACCACTGGTATCCAAGATTCCAATAATCCACTGCTTCACCAGAAAAGAGCCCTTACACAAAGTTAATTTTGCAGTAGCAGTCCATGGAGGTGGTGATGAAACCCTTACTTCAGTCAAATACTAGAAACAGTCTGCTCCCCTAAGTAGCTTAACTGCTGAGAAAATGATTCATTTTCACTTCAAAAAGCAAAAAAGAAAAATTGAATACAGAGGCACTGATCCACATACAAGTCACCTTCACTCTCTGCAACACTGGGGAAAATTAAGGAATAGCGAAGGGGTTCTCAGCATCTGCAGACTGGTCCAAAGCAGTAGCACATAGTGGTTAGCAAACTTCTTCCGTTCCTGCTCCCCTCTTCCTTGTTTGCAGATGCAGCTGAACGGGGAAAAGCCTTGGTAGAATGTATCTGCTGCCACCAACCCAGGCAATCAAGCCAGGCAGTAGGGGGATCATCAGGGAAAAAGCCCCTCCCAGCAAAATACTGAGCCTCAAGGATTTCTATCAAAAATCACTCTCACAGTAGTGTCTATAGAGCAAGGAGACAAAACCAACCACTGTACTTCCCCTAAAGTAGGGCCAGGCTACCCAGGTAGAGCCAGGGTTAAAACCAGCTTTATTGAAAAAGATTAAACAAAGGAATTAAACAAAAAATGGCAGACAGAAAAGGGATGGGTTGCAAAGTGTTAATAGATAGAGCCTATGGACTGAAATTACTGTTAATGGCCAGCAGATGGTGCTCCAGTTACCAATCTGACTGTTTGGGACACATTTGTAATTCGGTGGGAGAAATGGCCACATCAAATAAACAGAACCCTAGCTGTCTAGACCTCTCCCATGTTTTTTTACTCATGGTCTGTGAGTATGGGCTCCCCTAGCAGCTGAAACCAAGTCCACTCTCTATCAGTGGGCTGAGAATTTGAACTTTGGAGATAATGAAACACCTATCTGAGACTGGAGAAGGGAGCACATCTAGATATCTTGTTTTCCACCACCTGGTGAAGAACTGGTGGGAACATGAGCCAATTAACTCATGTTGAGTTCCTGACTCAAAAGGAAAAGAAGGTTTATGGGATTTTGCAACACAAGAGGCAATTGCCTGTAATGTTCCCAGAAGCTACATGTGAATTAAACTTGTCCAAAATATGGGAAAATAGAAAGAAAACACACAGAAAGAAACAGAGGAACTCGGGGACTCATAAAAGGGAACAATTCATACACAAGGAGAGAAGACTTCCTGTTTCTTGAAGCTCTTCATAAACATTAGAACCCCAAATACCTTTTGAATGAGAGATTTAACATAAGGGCATATAAGGGAATATACCAGCATTCTGCCTGGGGAGAACACAGACACTTAATTCAGCACTGAGGACCACAATGAATCAAAAGCAGCAATCACACAGCCTATGTGAACCTGACCATTTGCAAAACACTCCCCTACATTATATGTAAGTTGCACAAACACAGAGGATATCTAGTGCAGTGGTTCTCAAACTGTATGTCAGATCATGACCCAATTTTCGGTGGTTCACAAAACTGACAGGGCAGATTAGGCTATGTACATTAAGGGTTAAACAAGCTACTTGGGGGGTGCACTACTGCCTCATCACCATTATAGCCACATCCCTTGGCATTCATAGAGGTGGCAGCCTCTAGGGATGAGAATTCCAGGGCTAGGGTTTGAGCACCACTGATCTAGTGTATAGGATTTGGGGTAGAACTCAAGGATTCTACCTTCAAATCTAGAAGGATTTGGGTATTCTGAAGCTGGTTAAATAAGATTTCAATTTGACCTTTAAACTTGGCTAGAAAGATGAGCAGGGATGCTAATTAAATCAAAATGCATATTCATCTGTGCAGAAAGCAGTGACAGGCGAAAGAGTCATAGTAACAGGGGTGGGGTTCTTAAGTGAGCAAAAATTATTGTTAATCATGAAAATTTCCTGTAAGAAGAAAGCCAAGTTGACTCCATGCACCAGTGTTAAACTGTTTTCCTTCCAGTATCTGAGCCAGAAAAACACCCAGACGTGTTTTTTGCCTAGTTGTCAATCTTGAGGATCAGACTGGTTGAAAATTAAAGCTGAGATCTTTAAGATGGTACCAAGAGTTCAAAATCCATACCAAGAACTAGAAGCAGCCCCATGCAGCCACACAAGGAACAACAAGTAGTATGCGCAGACTAGAGACTCAACAATTCGTTTTCAAAACACTTTGTTTTCCTATTTACCTGTCAGCTTTTAGTAGTAAGTTTGATGGTAGCTCTGCAAGCAGGTTGTGTTGTACATCCAGGACTTCTACATGTGTTCTTTCAATCCTCTCTGGTAGCCTTGCTAATTGATTGTGTCCTGCAAGCAACTTCCGCAAGCTGATATTGCAAAATAACCTTTTAAAAACAAATAAGCAAATACCACAAGTTAAAGTGTATTTAATCCAAGCAGATCTAAGACTCCACAAAAAAAAAGAGAGCTATTTCTGCAGGCCTGCTTGAGAGGTAGGATCCAGTGATGCAACCTACTGACAGTGCGCATGGGGGGGGGGATTAGTTTCTCTCCCTGCACTAAGGAAGAGTTCATTCTAAATAATCTCCAGAAAATATACTTGGAATAGAGATAGAAACTTTGAGTCTCACTCTTTGCTCCAGACAGTGTTCTGGGGACTACTGTTCTCTTTAAGCTCCATGGCCATGCAACTCAAAACTAAGCCAAGCCTAGCTCAGTGCAACCTGGCATTCCTGGAAGTCTGGTGATGACATACAATGTCATTGCAGTATGTCCGGAAATGTTGCCAAGCTGCCACATAGCCGGCAAGGGTTCCACGCAGTGGTGCAGATCCCTTTTGAGAACTATTGCTAGGGACTGTAAGTAAATCCTGCCAAATAAAGAGACACTTCATTGGTATTCAGATTATATAAATGAAACCGGAAACACAATGACGCTTCCCAGTTAACAGGGCACATCCATTTGGACGTCTTTAATACAGATGAAATTTAAAAAGATTCAGCACCTGGATATATCTCTTGCATAACTTTTAATATATGTTTTCCTGGATGAATGAAACTGTCTACAAACTTTGCACTATACTACACTTTGATTAAAGCTTGGTAGGGCTGTCCTAGGTCAGATTAAAAGGCTGAATCCTGCCACAACTCTTCAAATGTATTACTTTCAGCCTATTGGTTTTGATGTGTTGAACGTTGCAGCTATTCAAAAAGCATACTTGGATGGTCTACAGCCTCTCAGCAAACACATTCCCCTTGCTGCAGTGACATAATATAATCACCTACCTTGGCTCACTCCAAAAGAGCAGGAAGGAAATTCACAAATTCACTTAAATAACTTAATATAAAACTAAGCTACTTTTACAGTTAAAACTGGAACTACATGTTCTTACCTGTAACTTTACACAACTAGTTTTCTATATGGGGTAGATTCACACTTATTGACATGTCTATCCCACTATTCCTCCAAAGTTTAACACAGTGTAGAAGGCCCTCCCCCATTTAATCTTCATAATCACCCAATGAAATAGGATCATGTGAGTTTCATGAATGAGTAAGGATTTCTTCCCATTGCTCAACATACTAACCACTACATCACACTACCTCTCTTGCACACCAAATGGAGCTCTGTTTTTTTCCTCGTGTACATGAACTTCAACCAGGCATGCAAGGAGCTCATCTCCAGCAACATGAGAACTGACTATGCCTGCAAAAAGCAGCTGGAACACAGTAATGGTAAGAGTGACACTGGAAATGATGGGATATAACCATCTTGCGTATTTACCCTGTGAGCCCATGGTGGATATAGCAGACAAAAATCTAAACTCCTTCAAACTTTCCTTAAAGGGGTGCACTGGTACTCTATCCAAGGGCAAATTCAAGAAAGCTGAAAGTATGTGACACTGTCATACACTATACGTTTTAGCTATACCTGTACACAGTGGCGTAAATAGTGGGGGTAGGCCACACCACTAGTGACCAAAATTGCAGAAGTTGCTGTTAGGAGTAATACAAACATGCTATATATCATTCAATGAGCAATTTACAGTAGAATACAATGGAAAAAACCAGAGTGAAATATCTATTCTATCAAATGTTGTGGCCAAAAAACCAGATTGTATTATCTTGTATTATTGTACTGTCTTTTGTATATAAAGTAGATTTCCTTAACTCAAAACAGATTAATGAGACTGATTGTTCCAAGAGCCAATGTGATGTTATTTATGACACAGCATGGAACCAATAAGGTGTTCGTGAGGTGAAACCCGGGGGGGGGGGTGACACCACTCGTGACAAATTGTGGAAATTGTGTTTTTAGGAATAATACCCAACATGTTATATCATTCAATATGGAATTTCATACAAAATGTAATGAAATAAACCACACTGAAATATCTGTTCTATCAAAAGTTATAGCCAAACAACCAGAAAAAGAAAACACGACTGGCTTATGTAACTAAGTGGATTTCCTTAACCCAAAATTGACCAATGAGTCTGAATGTTCTGAGAGCTAATGAGGTATTATGACACAGCATGGAACCAATCAGGTATTATTATGAGTCAGCTCCCTTTTCCAAGTATCAGAACTAATACTTCAATTCAGCTGAGCAAAAGTCAAGAAGTTGACCACTGCTTTTTGGTTGATTACTGATCAGTTGGGTGACCTGCACTGTTCTATAGTAAAATAAATGGGCTGACACCATGAGTTACCAGACCACATGACACAACTCTAGTGACGCCACTGGTGGGAAGGTTGGGCATTATTGCTCACTGGCTTAGATGACCTTTAAAGTGAATTCTAACTATACATGGTTGACTACAGATCTATCAGTGGTTATCAACCATGATGGATACATTGCATCTCCAGATGTAGGAGCAGTATGTCACTATGTGCAGGGGAGCAATAGCAAGGGAGGGCATATGTTCATTCATTGCTTGTAGTAAAATATTCACTGCATTTATTTCATGACACGACTATTACTATCTCTCAGCTTCACCTACCTCACAGGGTTGTTGTGAGGACAAAAGAGGAACCATGCACACCACCCTGAGTTCCTTAGAGTGGTATAAAAATGTGAAAAATATAAACTAATTAAATAATTTTGGCATTTGGTGGGTGTCAGAAAATTTATGGGCCTTGAGTGTCAATTGACCTAACTACACCACTGTCTATACACCTACAACTTTGGCATACACCTAATAATTTAACCACCTGAATGAAAAAGGTG
Source organism: Tiliqua scincoides (assembly GCF_035046505.1). Lineage (NCBI taxonomy): Eukaryota > Metazoa > Chordata > Lepidosauria > Squamata > Scincidae > Tiliqua > Tiliqua scincoides. The sequence goes on from NC_089824.1 coordinate 84,182,348, forward strand.
TTTGAAGGCAAGGGAGTCATAAAAAGTACGCTCATTAGAAAGCCAGGTTTGACCATCACACCCTGCTGAGTGTATCCACTATGGCAAAAACCCTGTTTATGGCTGTGTAATGTGCAACACAGCTTTGTTCCCTACCCTCCTCTTCAATCACAGTGTAAGAAACATATTCTGGGCATAGAACAAAATGCTCCATCACATGCTGACTCAGAATCTGATTTTCTTCTCTCAAGTTCTTTCCCTCCCACCACCTTTTTTGGGGTTTGTTTTTGTTAATACCAGACTGCCATAAAGCCTCCTTCCAGTTCTACAGGGAATGAAATTTATCTAATCTGCTTTAGTGTCTTGAGCTTTTCTATGCTACGGGTGGCCAAGCATCATTCTGCTTCACAGAGGAGAGAGAGAGAGAGAGAGAGAACTGTGTAACAAGACACATTAATAGGCAATGCGTCTGCTACAAAAACAATTCAACAAGCAAAAATTATAACTGGAAATAGAAGCCCTACAATGAAATCAGCATTTAAGCTCTCAATTCCCAATTTTTGAAATGCAAGAAGTGGAGCACGGGGAAAATCTGTTGCCGAAGAAGAACGATTATTCTTGTCTGCCACCTGCCTTATGCTCCCTGTACAGTTTAATCAAAAGGCATCTATGCCCTTCTGCTGACCCTTCTTTCAATCAAAGATTCACAAAATTACTCAGCATTGTGGATGAATTCTCCTTCGTATGTTTAAGTAGCAGAGAGAAAATACATAAACAAAACAAAGCTTTTCTGTTTTGTTCCCCCCCCCCCGAAGTGGCCTACGCCCACTATTAGGTCACAAACCACACAGGTCATCAGGGCTATCATGCCAAAGTAATCAATAAGAGGCTGGGTTGTCCCCTAAAGGATGTTGTCAGATAATCTACACGAGTGCCAGTATTAACAGTTATCTCAGTATGAGGATTGGCTGTATTATACAGTTCAGGACACAAGTGCATAACCTCAGCTCTTCTGTTAAAGGCAAAACAAGTGGGCGCGGTTGCTAGGTTTGTTGCTTATCCCTCTAATTTTTTGGCCAAGTACTCAATTTTCCAATGCAATTAAAGTGAATATCCTTTCCCTTCTATTTACTGCTGATGACACAGATTGTGTGTATTTTGTCAGATTATAAATTTGAATTTTCTTGTCTTTCACCAGCAGTGTGAACAGCGAATGGCTTTTGCCAGAAGGCACATGAGACTAGGAGTATGCTGGTAGCCTGCAGATAAGAGGGATCTACACTTTTCGATCATAGCTATAATTCAAGATTTTAAACAATATGAAAAATCAGCATACACAGATGTGCAAGACAGATTCATAGCATATGACTGATGCAGCCCAAAGAATTGTTGCTCATTTCATATATGTTCACACAATACAAGTCTGGATTAAAAACGGCAGCGGTTTCTCCACCAACAGGAGAAAAGTACTGAGAATTACACACTCATGCACGGACACATTTAGCCCAACTGTGCACACATTCCACAATTTTGCACAAGTGCTGTGCAAACACAGAGTTCAGTACTAAGCACAAAACTTAGTATTTTTAGATTGTCTTCTTTCATTAAAAAAAAGTTGGCTGTTTCTAGCTCTTATAAAGACAGGCTCCCAAATCTATTAAGAATGCCTGCTGAAATTCAGGTTTTTCCATTTATTCCTCTTTTTAACCAGTAAACACTGCACAATATGTGCAATGTGTATAACTTGCTAGGGAAGCGAGAAAGGGAACAAGTTCCTAGACATTTTATTTTAGCCCCTTTCAACTTCTTCTTGTTCAAGAAATTTCTGCTACATAGTTTTGTAATAAATGAAAAAAGTCACAAGGTACCTAGAAAATGAAAATGAACAATAAAAGATCTAATGTATTAGCTAACTATTTGTGGTTGCTTGACTATGTAGACAGAATCTGTCCGTGAAGATAGGAACAAAAATGATGGGGGCATGCCCCTTCATCATCATTAGTGACAATTCAAGGAATTTTTAAAAATGCTGCCATGCACATGTTCTAATGCTAATTCTAATGCACTTCATTCTAATGCTTTCCACCATGCTTTTCATCCGTGAAACTCCAATACATTCCATGCCATCTACATAACTTCAACTTTCTCTGACTGCAGACAAATCAGAACTGTAGTGGGCCTGTGGCAAGCAGATATAAGCCCACTGTTGAAAATGGAACAGAGGCCTACAGTGATGACCAATTTGCTTTATCACAACCTCCTGCTTCCAAACCATCCATCATGTAATCCATTTGTTAAACATCATTACAAATTATTTTTGAGGCACAAAATAATTTTTTTATTCTTTCATTTTTACCATTTAGCCATAGAGCAGACTCCCCCATTCACACCCTTTGGACCCTAGGGCAGTGATTCTCAAACTGGTGGGTCGCAACCCACCAGTTCCTGTAACGCTTCCCCCGTCCCTTTAAGGAGGCAGTGAAGCGATCCCCAGGATAGTGTCGCTAAGGGGGGCGAGGGAGGTGCTTTGCACTTACTTCAAGAAGGCAGGGCTGCAGCAGGCTGCAGGAGGTGCTGGGAGCCCTGGGTAGCATTCCCCAACGCTTGGAATGTTCGCTAAAAGCGGGCGCAAAGCACTTCCATTTTGCAGGAGGTGCTTTGCGCCTGCTTTTAACAAACGTTCCAAGTCTCGGGGAGTGCTATGCAGGGCTGCACAGGGCTCCCCGCACCTCCTGTAGCCTGCTGCAGCCCTGCCTACATAACTTGAGTGCAAAGCACCCCCACTCGGCCCCCATAGCGACACGATCCTGGGGATCGTGTCACTGCTCTAGCCCCTCCCCCGCAGGAACTTACTGAGGGAGTGAAGCTCCCTCAAAGTATGAGAACCTCTGCCCTAGGGAGTCTAAGAAATAGTGCAACGTGTTTTTTTAACTGTCAGTAACAGTTATTTTCATATTAAAGAAGTGGAGCGTCACAATTTTGAACAGCTGTGCAGGCCACTTCAGAATTTGCCTGAAAAATCAAAGAGAATGAGTGTTTTGGTTTTGTTCGCATGAAAGTGAAGAAGAAAGGCTGTGTTGAAGCTAATGGCACAATGACACCCCATGAGGTTAAACTTCAAACGGATGATAAAACAAAACACACGCTCGTCTGTCACTGAAACATACTAAACACTGACTCAGCAATTATTTCCAAATTGAGCATCCTGTTCCTGATTGTGTAACTTTATCTGCAGGACTCACCGGGCAGGAAGCTCACGTATTTGATTGTGGCCTATATCCAGCACTTCCAACTTTCTGCTATCACAAACCCATTCTGGAAGGCTCTCAAGGTGGTTCCTGCACAAGAAAAAAAGCAAACAAATTGTATTGTAAATAGGTATAAAATGGTTGGCAACCTTCAGTCTCGAAAGACTATGGTAGAAGCCTACAGCACCCGGTATTCCTGGGCGGTCTCCCATCCAAGTACTAACCAGGCCTGACCCTGCTTAGCTTCCAAGATCAGATGAGATTGGGCATGTGCAGGGTAACAGTTGCTGTTGTAAATAGGTATAGTGCATATGTAAATGCACTGCTTAAAATATGTTTTAATCTAGGAATGACAAGTGTTTGGGCTCTTGTGTGACACTAACCCCACCCACAGTGCAATCCTATGCATGTTCACTTTTCCATTGAGTCCCACTGAGTGCCATGGAATTATTCACACATATGTTTGAGTAGAATTGCAGTCTAAGTCACTCAAATTGGGATGGGGTTTGTTATCCAAAAACAAGCTTCACAATGATGCTGTGTAGTAAAACCAGTAAACAAGAACGGAGATTACTGTTGATCATGAGCACTGAGAAAGCACAGTACACAGTTGACCGTCGGTATCTGCAGATAATAGAATCTGTGGGGAAGGCCTAAAGGACCTCCTGGACACAGCCAGAAGCGCCTTCTGATGGGGTCTGGCAGGTGTTCTTAGGCTCCAAAATGCACTTCCAGTTTTTGATGAAAACTGGAAATGCCTTTTGAGGAACACCTAGTTTTCAAGGTCAAGTGAGACCCTCCAGTAGACCTTCGCTGACTCAAATCCTTGTGTGTTTGTTCCTTCCTTCAGTCTTAAGGAGGCTCAGCAAGAAGGCTTCCTAGTATTTTTTTTTTAATCATGCTTGGGGGGAAATTTTACAAAACGTTGGCCTACACCTCTGCCCCATGCACTGCCCACAGTGTAGCTTGTCCGAAAGTGGGCAAGTTGAAAAAAAAATTTTTTTAAGCCTCTACTTATCCCAAAAGTGGTTTCAACTAAACGTTTTAGCATAGAGGTAATCATTCTTTGAAATGCATTTGTTATCTATTTATCCTTCATCAAGGATATTTTTATATCAAAATCAAAAAGTATTTTTTTAATTTCTGAAAAGAAAAAAATCATGCACCACAGACCTTTTTATCATGGAAATCTTATAATAAAAACCAAACCATTATAATAGGTCTCGAAGACAGTATTATAAAATCAAGTATCCCTCATTACAATGACTTGCAGAAATAAGGAGACTGCTTTTCCCAATAAATCACAGTTATTTACCCATGCAAACATAGTGATGAGATTCTGGCACACAATCACATTGACTCATGTGTGCTTATATGCTTGAAGTCACTGGCAACACCCTCAGGCAACACCCTATTCTCTGTGATGCTCTTGTTTAGATGAAACTGCTTATTGGATTTTTATGGGAAACCAAGATTTGATACTGTTAAAATACCAACTCTTGAATGTACAAATGACCTCCCTTGCCTTGAAACACACAATTTTAATCTTGCTGTGGAAGTCTTGCAGGTATCTGCCCACTCCAATTAGGAAGAGAACTGTACACACAGAAGCAGGGCACATTTTCTTTTCTTTTTTAAGCTGTTCTTTATAGATGTCCTTGGTGGATGTTTCAAGGGATGGGAGAGGAGTGACTGAAGCATGCAAAAAAACACAGGTGCATGGGCCAGAGAGGAGAGTGCCTTGCCTTCTCATCCCTCCCCCACCCAGGTCTCACTATCAGTTATTTTAACCTGATTTATTACAATTCTGAGATTATATGCATTATTTGTATCATACTTTTTCTCATTACTCCACAAAGAAGCTCTGTGATTGAAGAAAGAATTTGTATACAATTCAGGATTTCATTTCAAAGCTGCTTCATACATCAGGTATTTTAGCCATACACTGCATGTGTGTGTAGCCCACAAATTTAGCCAAATATATTTGGCTATTCCAAGCCCTACAAAACATTAACAACCTTCTGCATGTAAAAATGACGCACCCATTTGTATGAAAAAGGACTTCTTTAGCAAAGGAGAATAGATGATATTTGACATGTCAATAGGACAGAATGAAACACTTTGCATGTGTAAAGTGCATTCATTCATCAACTAACCACAAGATTTTACTTCCACTCTACACTTGTTTCAACCTCTCTGAAAGCTGGTGCAGAAATAAAATTAACTGAAGTTTAAAGGTCAGGAGGAGGCTGCAGGATTCCTCAACCAATTCAATATCTTGTTTCATTGGTGATGCTTTTCACACCAATATGTCACTAGTTTCCAGAGTGTTTTTTACTACCCAGACAGGGTTTCCTCAGAAACTGGAATCAATTTTAACCCTAAGAAAAAGACCAGTTAACTTGGTTAAGAGTTTAACCCTCAGAGGACTTCTGTACAGAAAATAAATGTAGCATGAAATTTAACCTGGTCCTTTATAATTTTTAAAATCAATAATTTTTAAAAGTTACTATGTATAATTGCTACTCAATTAACAAAATTGCATGAATTTTATGCAGCAGTAGTATGTTAATAAACACACACACCACTCATTCATCTGAAAGCAATCACAGCATGGTATGATGCTTACCTAGAAACATCCATATAAGTAAGGTAATTTGGAACGGGATACACATCAAGGTGAGCAAGTTCTGAAAAGAAACACACACAAATATTGACAGAATAAAGAAATCTGGTGTTTTTTTTAATAGCACATTATTTTCTGCTGTCTGAATTCATATTATATGAATTGTGTCTATTAAAGGTAAGTTACATGCTGCATATAGTAATGAACACAAACCATTCTATTATGACAGGGGTGCCCAAACCCTAGCCTGGGGGTCATTTACAGCCCTTGGGGACCCCAAATCTGGCCTGTGGGGAGCCTCCAGTCTCCAATGTGCTCTGGAGACTTGCTGGAGCCCACGCTGGCCTGATGCAACTACTCTCAGCGCAAGGGCCGACTGTCTGACCTCTCATGCGAGCTGTGGGCCAAGAGCTCCCTCCACTGCTTGCTGTTTCACGTCTATGAAGCAGCAGCAAAGGAAAGGCTGGCCTTGCTTGGTGTAAGGTCTTTTATAGGCCTTGAGCTACTGCAAGACCTTCATTCATTTATATAAGTTCCATCTCTAATATATTCATTTATGTAAATTTATTCAACTTTTAAATGTAAATTAATTTTTTTCCCAGCCCCCAACACAGTGTTAGAGAGATAATGTGGCCCTCCTGCTAAAACGCTTGGTCACCCCTGTATTAGGACATAAAAGAGGCTTCAACTGAAACAATGCACATTACTTGCTTTGGCTTTCCAAATTCTAGCTCACAGAGCTCTAGTATTCGTTCTGCCTCTCCTGAAAAATGTAGTTTCAAATTAGTTCTGTATTTTGACTCATTTTTATAGCCCTTTTAAAGATCTGATATACAAAGCAAATACGTTTGCTGCTGATTCCTGGGAGACTTCAAGCCAATCCTGGAGGACTGGCAACCCTTTAGTGTGGGGACAACGATCTCCAGGAGATCTCCAGTTTCTGGAGGAAAAATCCATTATGGGGTACAAGCCATGATGTGTATGCGCAACCTCCTGATTTTAGGAATGGGTTAAGTCAGAATGCCAGATGCAAGGGAGCGCACCAGGATGAGGTCTCTTGTTATCTGGTGTGCTCCCTGGGGCATTTGGTGGGCCGCTGTGAGATACAGGAAGCTGGACTAGATGGGCCCATGGCCTGATCCAGTGGGGCTGTTCTTATGTTCTTATGTTCTTATGAGACTATTGACAGCAATCCTGGAGATTTTAACAGGGCCTCTTTGGTTTAATGTCATTATGTCATGCTGGGAGGGGGCAACAAAATATCCAGAAATCGATTCAGTCAGTGTTGACAGACTTGCTCAACACCAACAAACAATAATTTTAAAAAGTGTGATTGTGTAGCCACTTACTAAAACCTGTGTAAAGTTATGCATATGGAGGTTCAAGATAAAGGAATGAAATTGCAGGTTTAAAAGGAGGGAAAATAAAAAGGGGATGAGAGGTTAAGCAGTGAATCATTCACTATATAGGCCATGAACCTAGGGTCTACTCAGAGACCAGTTGACACTGGGGGGGGGGGGAGGGGGACAGAGTTCCAGAAGGGGAAAAAGATCAAAGATTGCTGTGGCTTATGAAAATGCAGCCTGCTTCAAAGAATTCATCAGGACTTCAAGATTCTGCACAGATCCCTGTCCCTTCTCTTGCCTAGCAGAGGCAACATAAAGCAAAAAATATTTATAGAAATTTGCTTTATTTGCATAATATGTACAGTTTGACTAATTTGCCTTTTCGTGGTCCAGGATCTGATTTTGGTTTTTAGCACAATAGTAACTAATCAGATCTATCAGCAGGCCTCTAGATTAACCAAACGAAAGCAAGGAACAGATGTTTTTCCTGTTACATTCTGCTACTGTATTAGTCAATAATCAAAAGGAATTGAAAAATATAGGTTGGTCCTTGACATCCATACAGGGGTTCTGTTCCCAGAACCCCCAAAGATGCTGAAAACCATGGATAATCAAATCCACAATCCGAACCACAGAGGATCTCCCAGACCTGGCCTCCTCGCAACTCAGAATGCCTGCCAGAACCTTGTAACTGGCACTTCTGATTATCATGAAAACCCGAAGGATCTGTTAAAAGGCTCTGGTAGGCATTTTGAGTCACAGGGAGGCCGCTCAGAAGACCTTCCAGTCTGGCCACGTCTGGGAGGTCTTTTGTGGGTCCTCCTGTGTAGGCTTGGAACTGCGGGTTTGGGAAGGTCCAATCCACGAATACTGAACCCAGGGATAATCAGGCCCCATTGTAGTACAACAACATTTTAACATTAGTTGCTATCTGGCTGTGCTATGTTGCCCTGGGAACCTTTCTCAGCTTAGCCACTCAGATGTCATGAAATGTTCACACAATTATTTCAAGTGTCAGAGGTACACTGCTAGAAATGCAATAGCGGAGAACAGCACAGCTTCCATGATAAATACAAAAGGTCAGTTTGGATCAAAAACAAGTTTTGCATAGCGAAAGACCCAACAGAAACTGCATTTTGTCAGTAAGCACTTTAGTAAAGAGACAGAAAGAAGCACAAAGGTAGAAGGCTTAAAAACTTAGTTGAAAAAGAGTAGGGTAATTGAAGAAAGAAGGGACAGAATAACCATTACACAGAGAAGCAGGAACCAGAAGGAATGGTTGGTCAACAGGTAGGGGCAGTATCAAGAGGCATAGCAGACAAGAAAATGAGGAAGGAGGGAGGAATCTCACAGGGGGCCAAGTGACAATGAGCAGCAGTGCACCATTGGCAGAAAGGAAGCTTTGGTGACTTGACGGGGGAATATTAAATTTTACATTGGTCTGAACCAACCACATTTTTGGCCTCGAATATCTGTTTCAGCTCTACAAAACTTCTGGACCAGTCACTGAATACAATCTGAATACAATTACAGGAGGTACTATATGAGATGTGTTTCCAACTCTTGAAAGGCTCTACATAAACGCTAAATAACAATTTCAACCTAGAGACATTACTGCTAAATATTTGAGTGCCACCATACTAGATGAACCTAGAACTTAACACAACATACAAATAACAGCATATCAAGCTCTTGTATGAGTTAATTCAGAATGAACGTACCGTTTGAAGTAGCATAGAGAGCTTTAAGCAAGTAACCACTGATTTTGAGGGACACCAGCTGGTTTCTTTCACAGTGTAGTATTTCAACATTATTGAAGACGGTGGCATCCAGGTCACCTAGTTTGTTGTCCCGAAGATCTAGCTGGGTCACGTGATGTAGGAAGTCAGCATCATCTGCCACTAACCTCCTAACTGTATTTAACCTGGCATTTGAGGAAGAAAAATAAAATCAGTTGTATCAATAAATTCATATTATTTATCTGGAAATCCAGGCCTGGCTCTCAATCTTAGTGTCATAAGACACACACAAATCAAACTAGAGCTCCAAAGGGCCAACTGCTTTTATACTCCATTTTCCTTGACAAGCTAAGTTCAACTTACACTGATGGTCTGAATGATTGTTACAGACAGAGCATGCTACTTTTCTGTCATTTCTTATTTGAGATTATACCTACAAAAAGTAAAACTTGGTGTTGTTTTTAGCTCTCAATAGTTGTAGCACCATTATGTCCTCTTCACGCACATGCACAATTGAGGGAATGTTCCATATGTGGTATATGTCAACAATCCCATGTGAATCATGGGCCAAGATTGCAACTGTCGGCATTCCCCAGTATATCAGAGTTTCTGATCACTTGCAAAATTTATCCAACACTCTCAATAGTCACAGATGAATTTTCACATTCAGAAATTTAGAAAATCTGCTGTGACACATACATGTCTTTGGATACCAAAGTACTGCCTTGAATTCCACTCAGAGTAAGGAGGCAGGGTAGGAAGTAAATAAAACAAACATGAGACGCTGCAAATATTCAAGTCTCCTCAGCTTTGGCAAGGCAGTGTAATTAGAGTTATGCATTCCACACATAGCCGGACACCTGACCAAGTGACCTAATGCTCAGTATGAAGGGGAGGGATGACTCCACACCCATACATACACACAGACTAATGGATACAAGCAGGCGAAGATAATCTCCCTTGCCCAGTCCTTGACTTATTGCAGAAATAAAGGTGATCTATAAAAAGCAACCACTTGGACAATTTCACTGTACTCTGGAGACTTCAGTTTCTCTCTCTGTGCTGAGCTGACAAGATCTATTAAATCACCTAATAAAAACAATACATTAGGGTGCAATGAAAGCACTTGAACAAGTGGGGCAGCAAAATTACTATATTAAAAAAATACTGCAGCCTTTTCCTTTAAAATTCATGTATATTTAGATTGTGCCATCAACACACATGATGTTCTTAAACTAGACCAGATGACAGTTGCCTGCCTCGGGGAGCTCACAGACACAAGGGAGACAACAGATAAAGGGGAGTGGTGCCCGAACATCTATCTTCTAGATCAGGGGTGTCCAAGTTTTTGGCAGGAGGGCCACATCAGCTCTCTGACACTATGTTGGGGGCCGGGGGGGAAGAATTAATTTACATTTAAAATTTGAATAAATTTACATATGTTTATATAAGTGAATATATTAAAGATGAACTTATATGAATGAATGAAGGTCTTGGCCTTGCACAAAGTAAGGCTGGCCTTTTCTTTGCTGCCGCTACTGCATCACAGACATGAAAAAGCAAACAGTGGAGGGAGCCCTCATCCCACAGCTTACGCGAGAGGTCAAACAGACGCCCTCACTCTGAGAGCAGTTGCGTCGGGCCAGTGCGTGCTCCAACAAATCTCTGGAGGGCCAGAGGCTCACTGGAGACTGGGGGTTCCCTGAGGGCCGCATTGAGAGGCCTCGAGGGCCAATTCTGGGGGGGGGGAGAAGAGAGAGAATGGGCTGTCCAGGACTTCTAAAATGATGCTGGGACAACAGGAAGGTGGTCTGCACCTGCTGCTGCTCCCCCATGGCCTTCCAGTAAAGCAGCGAAGGGTAAAAGGGCCAATGGGGAGGCTTTCTAATCAACAGCAGAGATAACATGGCAGTAGCGAACTTCTTATCTCTTTTCCTGGTGCCATTTTACAAGTCACAGATGTCCCAGCATCTGTGGAACAGGGCATTCCTGAACAGGGCATCTGGAGGGATGGGACACAGATTGCTTGCTACTGTTGCTTCTTCACAACTGCTCACTAAATGTTTCTCTGGGTCTTGATTGGTGTGGATAAACAGATGCTGCCATCAACTCTCTCTACCTCAGGAATAGGCCAAGTTCAATTGTAGGCTGTCGTGTTAGCTTGAGTTTTAAGGGACATGAAGAAAACCACCACCACCCAAAAATATCTCTGTAAATTAGGTTACTCAAGGACAGGGCCTCTGAGAGAAATTTTGCCAGGGGATACAAAATTTCTTTTGGGCCCCTTTGCTGAAACAGAGCAGGGGAGGGTGGTGACGGGTGAGCATAATAGGGGCAGGGAGGGGTAAAGCAGGGTGAGGGGAGGGTAGAGACAGCTGGAAAAGTCTTTTGAGCCTAGGTCTACCCACCCACATGGCATCAGTAGTGTCCCTAGCATCCCCAGTCATGGTAATGTCCCCAGCATCCCGTATGGGCAACAAATCTTGAATAGATAGGAAAATGTCAGATCCCAGGAAATTTCTGGGCCACCTCCTTTGGCTCCTGGACCCTTCTTTTTGTCCTGGACCCAGGTACAAATTAACCCCCTCTGCTAGGCCCTGCTCAAGGAAATAAGCCAAGCCTGCATTTTGAGATAAAGGAATCATTAGGTGAACTCAAAAATTTATGTTTAGCATGTTAAACAAACGGCTGAATCTGGCGACAACACAATCAATACACAGGAAGAAACCAACACATCGCGCACACTCTTCAAGCATCCCAGGCATTCTCTTTCACTCACTAGACATTCTGAGCCACTTCAGTCACTCAATTATGTTTAAACAACAAGAACTCTATTCCCCAGTAGGATGCAATGAATACCCAAACCTACCAGGCAGAAGGAATTCTTATCCCCTCCTCTGCTGACTGCTGAACTGTACCACTAGTATTTTTGCCTGGACCCCTCAAAAAATCTTATGCTTCTCTACTTGGAAGTCAACTCACACCATTTTTCTTAAGTACCACCCACCCTAACCGATGGTGAAATTTGTGCGGTAGCTCCATCACAGAATCATGTTGCTGCATTGCTCATTTAATTTTTGAAACTTTTGTTGTGACGTACCATCTTGTTGGCATCCTTCAGTCTCGGAAGACTATGGTGTCACGCTCTGAATGGTGGTTCTGGAACAGAGTGCCCTCTCCAGTGCGCGAAGCCTGGGTAAAGTAGGTATGGAGGATAGGCTGTTACCCATGCAGCAAATCCCCCCTCTCCATGTCGTTGAAATGGTCCAATGGAAAAGTAGAAGCCAATACAGTTGGTTCCAGCGGCGTCGCAGGAGTTGCCAGAACATGACTGTGTTCAGCCATGAACTGCCTCAGGGACTCCGGCTCCAGATTTTGCCTCGAGGTTGATTCCTGAAGCCTTTTCCATAACTGGATGTAGCCACAAGGCAGTGGAGGTTTGGGATCAGAGTTTTCCTTCTCTCAGATGAGCTGCCTTCCCAGGCTGAAGAGTCCCATCTACCCGGTGGCTGTTTAGTCGCCTCTTATGACAAGTACAGCCAAACTGAGAGCCTATTCTTATCCCCAGCCCCCAGGGGAAACCCCTGACGTACCAAACCATGACCTTTAGTGGGGTACACATAATCTGTTCACCATAACCAAAGAGCCAGTCTGGGGTGAAATTCATGCCCCAAAATGAATGGGGAAATTCCCCAAATTCATTCACTTACCATGGTAGCAACAAAACTAATGTATTAAAAATAAAATATTGAAATGAATGAGAACCCAATTGAAATTGGCTCATGACCCACAGTCTGAGAAACTACAACTAGAGCTAGAACATAAATTCTTACATCACAAAAACCAGAACTATGTTCTCTCAAAGGGGTGCATACCTTAAGTCTATGTGTTTAATATGTGGCAGTCTTCTTAGTGTCTGCAAACTGAGCGTCTCCATGCAATTTCCCGACATACAGAGTTTATCCATGGCAGGAAGCTTCTCCAATACTTCTGGAATGTCACTGAATTCATTGAAAGACAGACCCAGGTAGCTAAGTTGGTGCATCTTTTCCAGTTCAGAAGGAAGGTTCTGGAGGAAGTTCCCATCCAGTAGGAAAGTTTGTAAGCTATTGGAAAAAGTAAGACAACACAACAATGACCTTTCACTTCATCAATTTGCATTATAGCAATAACAAGAATTACCTGAAATCTTCCTGACCTAGTCAAGATGCTTGAGTAAGTTGTTCAAAAATTCTTTCCTACCCAAACTTGCATATCTACTCATATTTGCAAAGTTCTATCCCTATTCACTTTTCCTAAAAATTTGAGACCACTTATTTCATGTCTTTGTGGAGGTGAAGACTATCCCTGGCACTCCTGGACAACACTATGAGCGTACTTGTAACGGCATCCTTGCTGCCTTAAAGGGACGGGGAAGCTTTACACGAACTGGTGGGTTACAACCCACTAGTCTGAGAACTGAGCTATGGTCTAGGGCAGTGATTTTCAACCTTTTTCATCTCATAGCACACTGACAAGGCACTAAAATGGTCAAGGCACACCACCAGGTTTTTGACAATTGACAAGGCTCACATCTCCCATTGGTCCTATTAATAAATGACCTTTCCCCAAATTGCCTGTGGACCACTCATGGCACACCAGTGTGCCACGGCATAGTGATTGAAAATGCCTGGTCTAGGGTGTAGTGGTGAATCAAATCCCAATTTGAAAGAAAAGGACTGGACAGTGGGAGTGTGTAATCCTGCAACATGCTCTCAATCTCTTAACAATGGGGGGGGGGAGAATTAGGAACGTGATATTTGTGCTTCTCAAGGCCACCATTGCTAAGTGAGAATTAAAACCTGAAATATCCAAAGACACCACACTAATTGGCTACAAGTGGCCAAAGAATCACAAATTCATTTGTTTTGTCTCCCTTGATGTCAATATTGCTTTTGTTATTTTATTGTACTTCTTTTTATTATGTGCTTTAAGTCATTTTAAAGAGGCTCTGAGAAAGGCAGGATGTACATTTTAAAAATAAAATACTTTATATTGTAAGGAACATTTGCTACATATCTTCCATGATGGAACATTTGCTACACGTCTTCCAAATGTAAGGGAGAAATGAAAGTCTCAGTCACATGAAAATAGGGAAGTCACAATGATTCCCCAGACATGTCCATGGTACCGTTACAAACATATGCCCTCCCTTTACATAATGTAGTGTTCATTAGGTTTCCTGTCTTCTCCTATAAGGGCTCTGTAAATAAGCAAATCCAGTGCAATAAGATCTGTAGCAGGGTACTGGTAGCAATGGGTGCCTTTCATTATGGGCTCTCCAACCTACAGTGGGCACTCTTACTTTCTCCCTTGCACACAGGTGCCTGCCACTACCCTCCAATGAGAGGCTCCCAGAGATGCAACCAAGCAGGTGTCACAATGAAGACAAACTTGCTTGCCTTTTGCAACCTCTGTGCTTATGACAGGCTTGCCTCCACCTCAACATTGTCCCCAAATTCAGTCGCTTCACCATTATCCCCATATAAGGGAAGAAGTCATTTTTATGGGAGGAAGCCCATTATAGCTAATCTAGATGATTTCACTAACCATGACATAAATAGTCAAGGTAAGCCTGATTTCCTTGTGACAAAGGCACTGTTGACCAACCAATTTTACAAAAAAAAGCACGTCCAGGGTTCAAGTTGCTCTGCCTTCTGTGAAGAAGTACCTACTTGTTCATGTCACCCACAGCTGCCGGAATACTTCTGAGTGAATTGCAGGAAACATTGAGCTCAGTCAGGGTTGGAATGCTGCATACCGCCAACGGGAAGTCTCCTAAATGGTTATTAGAAAGGTTAAGGCTTCTCAGTTTGCTGAACCTATGATAAAAAAAAGGAAGAGGAAAAGATCAAGATCAAATATATACCATGCTAAGATACTTTAACGCTGCTGAAAGGTGGGTGCTCAAATTAGCACTGGGAAAACTGAAAAAATCTAAGAAAACCATCTATGATAAATGGTATAGAAGTCTCCAATATGAAATGCTAATGCTATTTCTTATCACCCTTTTGTCAAGAGCTGTAGATATGGGGGTGGGTGCATTATGTCAAGATTTGTATCTAGCACTGTGCAATGCAGTATACTATAACATCGAAAAGAAAATCAGGAAGTTTGCAATTAAGTCCTAAAAATCCCCAATTTTGCAGTTAGAATGGAAATTCCCTGTCTTGCAGCTCGAACATGTCACACAGCAGATAAACTTACACAAATTACACAAATTTAAAATCAAATTACACAGGACAACACACATTTTGCTGTCTTAAAAATTAGGCCTACTCCTGAGTATATTTCAGGTGCCAATTCCAAAAATAGCATCAGGATTGCCCTATCACGCCTAGTTTCGGAGATATGGCATAGCCTTGTTAGTGAATGGTTCAAGCCGCTTCCTCACGAGGAAGCCTACACCATGACATGGTAGTTTTACCCTCTCACGTCATGGTATAGGCTTCCTCATGAGGAGGCTGCTTGAATCATTCACCAGCAAGGCTATGCCATATCTCTGAAACTAGGTGTGATAGGGCAATCCTGGTGCCATTTTTTGAATTGGCACCCCAAATTCATGTAAAACTACCAAAAGATTTTGGGGGAAAAAAAAGTTTTTTTTGACCTTCAATTTTGCAGGCCTGTGTTGTTATGCACCTCAGATTTATCCACTTGGAGGTACATAAGTGTTAAAAAAAATAGCAGCAAATGTATTATGGTTGCAAAACCATTTGAAGGGGCAGATTTGGGGTTTGTTATTTAACTAGGAAAGGAGAACTGCTTTAAAGTAAATTTTGCTTCCCCTTACTGAGAAGAGAGAGTAGCTGGATAATTTGCAGCCTAAAGTCACAGCTTCAGAGGCTCAATTGAGCCAAGCAAAAACCCTGATCCTTGCACACAAGCAAGGTCAGTCTAGGGAACCTAGGAAAGCCCCTTCCCCTTGGAAGACTTTGGTTTTACCTGACCTGGCTGGCACAGTGGGAGCCACTTCCCAGATGTTCAGAACTGAGCTACCCTTGAATCACTAGAAAACGGAACTTTAAAGTAAACTTAACAGACACCTGTTTAGCCTTTCCCTAAAAGTAAACCAGAAAGATATTCCAGAACTTCCCCAGGGCAATGTACCTACAAATTGCTTTTTGTGATGCGCAATGTCAGCCTACTTTCCTGTAATTCAGCCTTGTAAGATGGGCCAGTCCTACCATTAAGGCAGGGTGAGTTGGGCTGTGGAAGTATCATTAAAAGGCAAACAAACTGTCATTTAGTTCATCATTCTATTTTTACAACCATGGTGGGTTTCACTTGTATTTACTACTTCAGGCACTAAAATGTGCTGACTATCTGCTTGCCAGTTAGTTCACAAAACTTACTAGCCCACCATTTTTGTTATTACTAGGCAATCAACACACGCATACTTGTCTTTGAAAGTCACCTGTAGAGCACAAACAGCTCAAAAGAACCAACCCTTTTCCTATTTACAACAGCACGTGTGTCAAATCACCTGGAATCTATTCTTACTCACCACAGGTGACTAGGTCAGGGTGGGTAAATTTTCAACTTTAGGGATCTTGAATCTTTAACAACTGTACAGAAGAGGGAATTTCAGCAGATGCAGCCGGTCATCTCACAGACAACAAGTTGCATCTGCTGAAATTCTCTCTCCTACACAATTGTTAAAGGTCCAGGATCCCTAAAGTTGAAAGTCTGCCCACCCCTGGACTAAGTGAAGGACTATTTACAAGCCAGCTGCAATGTAAACCTCATTGTTTTCATGTCTTATTTTAGATTCAACAAGTGCTCCCTTTCTTTTTGATAAGTACTATAACTATGCAAATAATCAAGACTCCCCTTAGTCTAATTTTAGTTAAACTAGCATCTTCGCTGCCACTCTTCTGCAATCACAGCAGTTAAAAGCATACTTCACTTTTAGATTCAATCTCAAGCTGTCAGAATTCTGTGACATATTCTGCATTTCAAATCACATTCCAGGCACTGCAACATGGCAGTGCCCCCCAACTCCTAGATGACTCCTACATATAAATCAACTGTATGAATTAGACGTTTCATTAGCTGTTGTTTTTTTCTTTTAAAGAACTTTGAACAAAAGCTTGGCTTTGTTCATTTATTGTGATTCTATAATCAGATGAAAATCCTTATTAGAACTTTGTACAAGCATTAGCAAAACTGGCAAGTGCATTACTGTTAAGTTTTAAATTAGGAGCACTGTCAAGAAGCCGTTACTTAGCATCTCAGTTAAACACCTTTATCCTGGGTGACTGCATTTTAAAAGCCAGTTCCACATTTTTGTTTTTGCTTTTGTTAACACTGTGCTATACTTTAGTCCCCTCAACAGAGCTTAGGATGGCAGCCTAGGCGCACCTTCATTTTAAGCAGAGAGGAAATGAGACGCGATTACTCCAGAAAGAAAGAAAGACGACAATCCCGTTATCCAGCCTGCATGTGCAGCCACATTGTTCAGGTTGCCTAACAACAAGGACTGGGAGGTGTGCCTGAAGGCAACCAACTAGATGGATGAATGAAAAGATCTGTGTCACATTCAGATGGATGAGAGGAAGCTCTTTTCCTGACAAAGTTCACTCTAATGCATTTTATTTGGCCTTGTTTTCCCCTCATTAAATCTCAGGCTGTGTGTGATGGGAGTAAGGGAGATTCCTGGAAGCAATACAAGAAGCACCACCACAGTTCCACAAAGCAGAGGGAACCACAGCATCAGGCACTGCAGACTGAAAAATTTGCAGTCAGAGGAGTCCCCAGCTTACAGCAGTTCCCCCGCCCCCCGACACTGCCAGTCCCCTTTCAATTAGTGAATTAAGACTACGGGAAAGAACAGGATTTAATATTAGCAACTAGGTTGGACCTAAAGGAAAAGGAAGAGAAAATATGACACTACTGTTTATGAAACCAACTAGTCTTAATAATTTAAAGGTGGATTTTGACTATATGCACTCTGTAAGGCTTACACATCCAGGTGAAAAACTAAAAGTGTGTCAAGGCTGATGCTGTGTTTACTACATTTGTGTCCCTTCGTTCCTCCAAGGAGCTTAGGTAAAGTACATTGTTATGTCGCTAGTTTGCAAGCGACAAACTATTCCCCTGGGGGCTGGGGATAAGAATAGGCCCTCAGTTTGGCTGTACTTGTCGTAAGAGGCGACTAAACAGCCACCGGGTAGATGGGACTCGATAGCCTGGGAAGGCAGCTCATCTGAGAGAAGGAAAACTCTGATCCCAAACCTCCACTACCTTGTGGCTACATCCAGTTATGGAAAAGGCTTCAGGAGTCAACCTCGAGGCAAAATCCGGAGCCGGAGACCCTGAGGCAGTTCGTGGCTGAACACAGTCACGTTCTGGCAACTCCTGCGACGCCGCTGGAAACAACCGTATTGGCTTCTGCCTTTCCATTGGACTATTTCAGCGACGTGGAGAGGGGGGATTTGCTGCATGGGTAACAGCCTATCCTCCATACCTTCTTGACCCAGGCTTCGCGCACTGGAGAGGACACTCTGTTCCAGAACCACCATTCAGAGCGTGACACCATAGTCTTCCGAGACTGAAGGATGCCAACAACAACAGTTTGCAAGATGTCTCTTCCTAGTTGCATTTTATCCTCACAACAACCCTTTGACATAGGTTGGACTGACAGCTGGACTGGAACTGGCTCAAGATCACCAAGTACACGTAGGTCCAAATCCTAAACAACTTTCCAGCACTGGCATAGCTGTGCCAATGGGATGTGTGCGGCATCCTGCAATTAGGTGGCACTCACAGAGGCCTCTTTGTTTGTTTGTTCCTTTACCTCGGAGCTGCATTGCCCTTATGCTGGTACTGGAATGTGGGTTAGGATTGCACCCTTACTGGCCAAGTGGGGATCTGAACCTGAGCCTCTGCAGCTCTAGTCTGACACTCAAACCTCTACAGTGCACTGGCACTCTTGAAGAAAAACTTAGAATGTGGTCACAACTACCCTCTCAAAACAGCAGTTGCTTAATCCAGCAGCCAAGTCCTTCAACACTGTAGGTAAAGATACACTAAAAACAAACAAGAGTAGTTTACTCCCCAATGTGCTGGCAATGCAGATAGTACAGATGACATATTTCTTTACTCCAGTGGAGTTGTAGGTAACAGGAAGAGCCCAGCTATGTGCTCAGCGGAAACATCCATGATCTGCGCAGAAGCTTCAAGCAAAAGAACCTGACCCAAAATCCAGTGGGCACACAATCACCTCAGATTGCAATAACCACAGAAGTTAACTTTGCTGACTGTAACGAAATTGAATTAGTTCCTTCCTTACCCGAGAAGAACATTTTTTAGTCCTTGATGGAAAGGACTAAACAGGAAGCTTGGGCATATACATGGCCAGAAAAACATATGACTCTGGCTAGGTAATTATTGAAATTACAGTAGAGGACACCTCAAATTTTTAGTTAACATGTCTCTAGGAGAACAGCTACCTACACGCCTTACCTTGAAAATTCATTCTGCTGTGTGACTTGCATTCATATACTTCTCCTATTTAACCATTCCTCTTAGTAGCCAACTCCATATAAAGAAACTGGGAAGAGTTGTGCAATTAAGGCAAAAGGAATGGAATCAAATGAGGCACGTAGAATTTCTAAACCTTGTGCATTCTGATGGGTTCAAATCCATAGGAAGAGACAGAAAGCAAATTCCAACTGTATTATGTTTCAAGAGCTCTTCCTTTCAAGTGTGTATGCTCAGAACAGTAATCAAAATCTAGCATGATGTATTAGCCAGAAGACTGACTTTTAAAAAGACAGCAAGTCAAAAATTACCCACATAGAAGCACACAGCTGATAGAAATGGGTTCATCTAATAAAAGTCCCACTTTTTCTGCATTTTTACTGCATAGTGGGGTTTTTTTTTAAGTAGGAACTGATTTATTAGTGACCTAACTGCCACTTAAACAAAATGTCTCACTATGTACAAATTCCCCTCCAGCATACTGTTCTGACCTTTCTGTTCAGCATTCTGTTCTGAATCATTCTATGGGAGAATGTTATTTTGGAGTAGGGACGATAGGAAAAAAAAATTACAATTTGAAGACTAGCTCACATCTTCATCCTTATGTATGATTTGTGTACTGTACACACAATTGTTGATCTGTACATGCACAGCGTTATTCTCATTCATGGACAGCAGTATATGTGATCATGGGGGACTATAACTCTCAAATGAAGTACATTTAAAATGAAGACATATGCAATCATTCACAAAAAACACAGGTACATATGCGCATATGTGAATGACAATGCATGAACAGCTTTTGTCATCTACTGTACAGTAGTAGCTAAAAACATTAGCTTTGAATGGCCTTGTGTATTTGTACAAGGATGGACCACAGCCAAAAGAAACACAAGAAAGCAATAAATTCCAATATAAAATAGTGTCTTAAATCTAAACCAATTTGATTTTTACTTCCAAGTATTAAGGCATTACATTCAAAGACTGCCCCTGTTGAAGGAATCAGATAGTGTGCAAGACTTCATGAATTAACACTTATCTGTAACCAAATTACAAATCTAGGCACAGTGGTGCAGCTAATAAACTTGTAGCCTGGTGCAGAGCTCAAAGTAATGCCCCAGATGTGATGTCACAACCAGACGTGACAACGGAAGTGACATCACACCCTGGCTTTTTTAAAAGTACAAATTGGGGGGAACCTACTTCCTCCCCCAGCAGCTCACCACTCATTTGATCTGCCACCTCCCCCGAGCCAGTGGCATAGCTAATACATCTATCTGCTACCCTCCATCTATCTATCTAGCTAAGGCAACTATCTAGCCACCCTCCATGACAAAATCAAATTTAATTAAGTAAATGAACAAAAAGTATGCCCCTTATTGGTTGAGACACTGTGCTGGGGTGAAGAGGGACGGTTATTCTCTCCCTGCTAAATATAAAAGGAGCACCACTTGAAAACGTGCCTCTTTACCAGTTAGCAGGAGTAGCTGTATACATGGAAATGAGAGCTGACTCATATTAACACCTTATTGGTTCCATGCTGTATCACAATAACATCTCATTGGCTCTCAGAACAATCAATCTCCTAGATCAGTTTTGAATTAAAGAAATCCACTTTTTGTTCCTTAAGGCAGTTGTGTTTTCATTTTCTGGTTAATTGGCCATAAGTTTTGATAGAATACAGATATTCTAATGTGGTTTGTTTCATTGTATTCTGCATTAAATTACTTTTCCAATGATATATAACATGATGGTATTATTCATACATACAAATTTTTTCACAATTTTGGCCACTATTGTCAAGCTCAGCTTCTTGTCCCCCTAAAGCTTGTTGCCCGGTGCGACTGCTACCCCCTGCACTCCCTTAGCTACACCACTGTCTAGGCACACGGACTTCCCTCCTGACTTTTAAGAAATAGTAAGTCTTGCTAAGAAAGGCAGTCTTGCGGTGGGTGGGCAGATGACTCCTCAACCCATAGATATATTTTTTAATAGTCTTCTATTTAAAGGTATTACTGGAATTCAGTGCCGCCCAGGTACACACACAAGCTGCCACTGCTACCAAACTGTAGCATTTTGATAGGAGCTCCTCCACTCTTGTCCGCCCCCAAAAAGGGAAACCCCCCAAGAGAATTATGAAATCAGTGAAGAGATGCCAACATTCTGCTTCGGGATGTCACATCCAGAGGCCAGCCATCTTCAACCACTGTGCCATGGCACACTGGTGTGCCACAAATGGCTTGTAGGTGTGCCATGGGAGTTTGGGAGAGGGTTATTTATTAGTAAGGCCATTGAAGGATGCAAGGCCCCCACCAATTGGCAAGGCACACAACATGATGTGCCTTGCCAATTGTCAAAAAAATGGATGGTGTGCCTTGACAATTTTAATACCTTTTCAGTGTGCCGTGAGATGAAAAAGGTTTGGGATGGAAAACATATGTTTTGGGATAGCTGTGGCTCCATATGTTACTATCTTAAGGAATAACCAAAGGCAAAAGTGCCCTTAGGAACCACTGCTATGTCGTGCACAGAGAAGATTCTGAGTGCTAGTTTGGGCTGGGTCCAACAACTGCATAGAAGCAGGAATGCATATGAAAAGTAGTCACGCGTGTGCAGACGCGTGTGGCCTCTGGGAACCAAGTGCCAGGTAAGGCACAAGAGTTTAGCATCTGGGCGAGGAGAAGGCAAGGAGACCTCTGAGTTTTGGAGAAGGAGAGGAGGAGGAGCAGGAGGAGGAGGTAAGTGTACTCATTCTAACGCTTTGTCTTTCTAACTCCCTGTCTTCTAACCTTAACCTTACCTTTAAAGCAACCTTAAATCAAAATTGAAAGTTAGCACCTAAGGGAGGTACATAGGGCTACTCTGAGCAGGAGCAGAGTCCTACTCGTGAGTAAGAACAGAGTCCTACTCGTGAGTAAGTGCCCAAGGGTCAGGCATTTAAATCAAAATTGAAAGTTAGCTGCACCTAAGGTAGCACTTAATCGAAGAAAGGGAGGAGGATAAAGTGGAAAGCAGGTTTTTCTACTTGTTTAAATTAAACCTATACTTAACCCAGGTTAAACCTAATCTAAGTTAGAACATAACCTAAACAGGTCAGTAAATTGGGACACAGGATCTAGAGAGCAATAAATAATTAAACAAACCCAAATAAAAACTAGCTTGAGGTTACAAAAACAGTCCAGCCTAAGAGAACAGAACTAGGAGGGAAAGGACCTAGGAAGGGCCAATTCCCAACCCATTAAGAGCCCCAGTAGGCTAATTCAAGCAGTCCATTCAGGAGCCTGCAGAGTAGGTCACGCCCATCAGCAGCCATTTGCCTTCCTGAGCTTTTGTAAACTCACCTGGGAAGGCCAGCCCCCTTTCAATCAGGAAGGAAGGAGGGGGGAGGAGCCAGCCAGGAGTATAAAGCTAGGCGGGCCATCGCGTGAGGCTCTCTGCAGACGCGTGTGGCCTCTGGGAACTAAGTGCCAGGTAAGGCACAAGAGTTTAGCATCTGGGCGAGTTCAGCAGCAGGGCGAGGAGGCCAGGGCCCCATACACTGCCCTTCCTCTTCCCTTGAGAAGAGGGCTGCTATCCAGTGTACGGTTTTTAAAAGGACCCCTAAATAAAACAACAACAACAACAACAACAACAAAAAAGCTATGCAGTCAGACAGCCAGCAGCAGAGTAGGGGCTATCCAGTGTTCTGCATCGAGTGCCACATGTATGATTATATGCCTCTGGGGCATAAGTCATGGGTGTGTCCTCGGTGCAAGGAGCTCCAGGCTCTCAGGGAACGCGTCCGCTCCCTTGAAGCCTTGGTGGCTGACCTGGAGAAGCGCAGGCAGCCAGAGGAGGACCGTGGGGAGACTTCTGGGGACGATCAGGCTTCGTCCCAACCTCAGGCGTGCAGCTCCTCGGCTGCCCGGGTGGGAAGTCTCGGGACTGGAGGACGTCATCCTGGAGAGGAGGGAAACAATCCCCTAGGGGGGACCCCTTCTCCAGGGGATGGGCCCGTATCCGAGCGCACTCGGGATACTCCTCGGCGGGAGGGGGGTCGGGGGCTTCTTTTAGTGGGGGATTCGATTATTAGAAACATAGAGAGGGGGGTTTGCGACGGATGTGAGGACCGCATGGTGACTTGCCTGCCTGGTGCGAAGGTTGCGGACATCACTTCTCGTCTAGACAGGCTAATAGACAGTGCTGGGGGAGAGGTAGCGGCTGTGGTGCATGTCGGCACCAACGACGTGGGCAAGTGTAGCTGGGAGGTCCTGGAAGCCAAATTTAGGCTTTTAGGCAGGAAGCTGAAAGCCAGGACCTCAAAGGTAGCGTTCTCTGAAGTGCTACCTGTTCCACGCGCAGGGCCAGCTAGGCAGGCGGAGATCAGGGGTCTCAATGCGTGGATGAGAAGGTGGTGTAGGGAGGAGGGGTTTAGATTCGTTAGGCACTGGGGAACGTTTTGGGACAAGCGGGGCCTGTACAAGAGGGACGGGCTCCATTTGAACCAGAATGGAACCAGACTGCTGGCGCATAACATTAAAAAGGTGGCAGAGCAGCTTTTAAACTGATCCCTGGGGGAAGGCCGACAGGAGCCGAGGGGCATCCGGTTCGGGACTCCTCATCCCTATGGGATGAGGATGGGGAGGTTAGAGAACAAGACAAAGGCAGGGTAGGAGAAGAAATTGGGAAAGGTAGGGAGATGGGATGTGATAGACGGTTTGGCACAATGAGAGGATGCGGGGACAAAGGAGCGAATAAGCAGCCCATCCTGGGGCATTCCGTGTATAAATGCTTTTATGCGAATGCCCGAAGTCTACGAGCAAAGGTGGGAGAACTGGAATGTCTGGTGACAAGGGAAAATATTGACATAGTAGGCATAACGGAAACCTGGTGGAATGCGGAGAATCAGTGGGATACCGCAATCCCGGGCTATAAACTCTACAGGAGGGACAGGCAGGGGCGTGTTGGAGGTGGGGTGGCCCTTTATGTTAAGGAAGGGATAGAATCCAGCAAAGTAGAGATTGAAGGTGGGTCCGACTCCACCGTAGAATCTCTGTGGGTTAAATTACCAGGCTTGTGCAGCGATGTAATACTGGGGGTGTGCTATCGTCCTCCAGACCAGAAATCTGATGGGGACCTTGAAATGAGGAAACAGATCAGGGAGGTGACAAGGAAGGACAGGGTTGTAATCATGGGGGACTTCAATTATCCTCATATTGACTGGGTCAATTTGTGTTCTGGTCACGATAAGGAGACCGGATTTCTTGACGTGCTAAATGACTGTGGCTTAGAGCAGCTAGTCACGGAGCCCACCAGAGGACTGGTGACTCTGGATTTAATTTTGTGCGGTACGCAGGACCTGGTTAGAGATGTAAACGTTACTGAGCCATTGGGGAACAGTGATCATGCTGCGATCCGTTTTGACGTGCACGTTGGGGGAAGAATACCAGGCAAATCTCTAACAAAAACCCTTGACTTCCGACGGGCGGACTTCCCTCAAATGAGGAGGCTGGTCAGAAGGAGGTTGAAAGGGAGGGTAAAAAGAGTCCAGTCTCTCCAGAGTGCATGGAGGCTGCTTAAAACAACAGTAATAGAGGCCCAGCAGAGGTGTATACCGCAAAGAAAGAAGGGTTCCACTAAATCCAGGAGAGTGCCCGCATGGCTAACCAGCCAAGTTAGAGAGGCTGTGAAGGGCAAGGAAGCTTCCTTCTGTAAATGGAAGTCTTGCCCTAATGAAGAGAATAAAAAGGAACATAAACTGTGGCAAAAGAAATGTAAGAAGGTGATAGGGGAGGCCAAGCGAGACTATGAGGAACGCATGGCCAGCAACATTAAGGGGAATAATAAAAGCTTCTTCAAATATGTTAGAAGCAGGAAACCCGCCAGAGAAGCGGTTGGCCCTCTGGATGGTGAGGGAGGGAAAGGGGAGATAAAAGGAGACTTAGAGATGGCAGAGAAATTAAATGAGTTCTTTGCATCTGTCTTCACGGCAGAAGACCTCGGGCAGATACCGCTGCCCGAACGGCCCCTCCTGACCGAGGAGTTAAGTCAGATAGAGGTTAAAAGAGAAGATGTTTCAGACCTCATTGATAAATTAAAGATCAATAAGTCACCGGGCCCTGATGGCATACACCCAAGGGTTATTAAGGAATTGAAGAATGAAGTTGCAGATCTCTTGACTAAGGTATGCAACTTGTCCCTCAAAACGGCCACGGTACCAGAAGATTGGAGGATAGCAAATGTCACGCCTATTTTTAAAAAGGGAAAGAGGGGGGACCCGGGAAACTATAGGCCGGTCAGCCTAACATCCATACCGGGTAAGATGGTGGAATGCCTCATCAAAGATAGGATCTCAAAACACATAGACGAACAGGCCTTGCTGAGGGAGAGTCAGCATGGCTTCTGTAAGGGTAAGTCTTGCCTCACAAACCTTATAGAATTCTTTGAAAAGGTCAACAGGCATGTGGATGCTGGAGAACCCATGGACATTATATATCTGGACTTTCAGAAGGCGTTTGACACGGTCCCTCACCAAAGGCTACTGAAAAAACTCCACAGTCAGGGAATTAGAGGACAGGTCCTCTCGTGGATTGAGAACTGGTTGGAGGCCAGGAAGCAGAGAGTGGGTGTCAATGGGCAATTTTCACAATGGAGAGAGGTGAAAAGTGGTGTGCCCCAAGGATCTGTCCTGGGACCGGTGCTTTTCAACCTCTTCATAAATGACCTGGAGACAGGGTTGAGCAGTGAAGTGGCAAAGTTTGCAGACGACACCAAACTTTTCCGAGTGGTAAAGACCAGAAGTGATTGTGAGGAGCTCCAGAAGGATCTCTCCAGACTGGCAGAATGGGCAGCAAAATGGCAGATGCGCTTCAATGTCAGTAAGTGTAAAGTCATGCACATTGGGGCAAAAAATCAAAACTTTAGATATAGGCTGATGGGTTCTGAGCTGTCTGTGACAGATCAGGAGAGAGATCTTGGGGTGGTGGTGGACAGGTCGATGAAAGTGTCGACCCAATGTGCGGCGGCAGTGAAGAAGGCCAATTCTATGCTTGGGATCATTAGGAAGGGTATTGAGAACAAAACGGTTAGTATTATAATGCCGTTGTACAAATCGATGGTAAGGCCACACCTGGAGTATTGTGTCCAGTTCTGGTCGCCGCATCTCAAAAAAGACATAGTGGAAATGGAAAAGGTGCAAAAGAGAGCGACTAAGATGATTACGGGGCTGGGGCACCTTCCTTATGAGGAAAGGCTACGGCGTTTGGGCCTCTTCAGCCTAGAAAAGAGACGCTTGAGGGGGGACATGATTGAGACATACAAAATTATGCAGGGGATGGACAGAGTGGATAGGGAGATGCTCTTTACACTCTCACATAATACCAGAACCAGGGGACATCCACTAAAATTGAGTGTTGGGCGGGTTAGGACAGACAAAAGAAAATATTTCTTTACTCAGCGCGTGGTCGGTCTGTGGAACTCCTTGCCACAGGATGTGGTGCTGGCGTCTAGCCTAGACGCCTTTAAAAGGGGATTGGACGAGTTTCTGGAGGAAAAATCCATTATGGGGTACAAGCCATGATGTGTATGCGCAACCTCCTGATTTTAGGAATGGGTTAAGTCAGAATGCCAGATGTAGGGGAGAGCACCAGGATGAGGTCTCTTGTTATCTGGTGTGCTCCCTGGGGCATTTGGTGGGCCGCTGTGAGATACAGGAAGCTGGACTAGATGGGCCTATGGCCTGATCCAGTGGGGCTGTTCTTATGTTCTTATGTTCTTATGCATAGAAGCAGGAATGCATATGAAAAGTAGTCACATCATTATTTCCCCTATTTCTCTTATAATGCACAATACGATTTTGCTGGTGGAGAGATCCACAAACCAAAAATTATTCCAGGTGCTTACTTCTGGGACAGTGACATCCACATCACTCCAGAAATGAAAGTGGGAAGTGAACCAGAAGTGCAAGTCTATTTCCTATTATAAGAAGTTGGTTCTTTCACCTCTTGTTTGTTCTGACTTAAAAACAAATCGGCACACTTTCGTATTTTGAAAATGCTCAAGTATCCTGTCATAAGGCAACAACTTCCACCCACTTTTTCTCTTATCGAAATAAAAAATGGCAACACAACATGGCAAAGTTGTCAAAGACCTTGGAACAGATCCTTATTGTTTACATTGAGCAAAGTGATAGGTCACAGAATCCTCTGAAGCTGCCAATTTAGAAATGCTGCCTTGATCTCAGTACTTTGTGAAGCAGCAAAGAGAAAAAAAGAGATATGAGTAAATCCAGAGTGACAATTACATCAATCACAAGAGGGATCAAACAAATGAGAACATCAAAGCTGAATTATATTAACCTTAGCCCACAAAGAATGGTAACAGTTTTTGCCAGTGTGAAAAAAACAACAGGTGATGAATATTTTTTAAATTCTCTTCCCACCAACTCTAGCCAGAAAGTTCAGGACAGCCAAGATACTAAATTTTGAGTCACACACCACAGATGCTTTGATTTGTACAAAAGAAAGACTAACATATATTGGTCAAGGTGTCCCATTTGCTTTTTGTGAGTTATGACAACAAAATCTGAATGGTTCAGAGCAGTAGTTCTCACACATTTAGAACTGGG
The DNA here is from genome assembly GCF_035046505.1 of Tiliqua scincoides. Lineage (NCBI taxonomy): Eukaryota > Metazoa > Chordata > Lepidosauria > Squamata > Scincidae > Tiliqua > Tiliqua scincoides. The sequence goes on from NC_089824.1 coordinate 84,210,415, forward strand.
AACCACTTTTTAGAATGGGAATCTGTCAGAACCCACCGGAAATGATGTCATGACTGCAAGTGACATCATCAAGCAGGAAAATTTTTAACAACCCTAGGCTGCAATCCTACTCATACTTACCCAGGAGTAAGACCCACTAACTATCATTGTTAAAAAATATACATAGTAGCTTGTTAAAAGTACAGATCTGTAACATTTTCCCAAATGCAGTCACATACCATGTTAGCATCAAGTCTAATAGATTAAAAATAAAATATTGAAATGAATGGGGACCCACCTGTAATTGGCTTGCAACCACCCTAGTGGGTCCCAACCCACAGTTTGAAAAAAAAAACTGGTCCAGATGTTGTGGACATGTATGAGAGCGAGTACCGTGCTTATAATTAAGTCTCCCACTGTTTCTTTCTGGCTCTTTACTTTCACAGACATCGTTATCGTTAGTACTATTATGTTCTTCTCACTTTATGTAACGTGTCACAAATACAGATGGTGCTATAAACATTATTATTAAGACCTTCAGACTTTTTTGCTTAAGTGTACAGTCCTGTAAGCTACAAAACCTACTGCAAGTCACACATGCAGCCATCATAAAAGGCAATTAACCTAGTGCTATGAAAATTGCATGAAAAGCTCTCCACAAAGGTAACATTCCTGCTGAGGGAAAGTGTAGCTCGCCCCAGGTGAGAGGCAAGTTACAATGATGCACTGATACACCTTGGAACAGGTTCACAAAGAGGTCAATTGTTTCAACATATATTGTGCAAAAGCTACCTTGTGTACACAGGCTAGCAACAATGTAAACTGCACTCAGGTTATACCAATGATCTTCTACTTTTTTGTGTCACGACCCCAATAAACAAAGTATAAAAGTGGGGACCACTTTGTCCCTCCCACTCCTGGGACCTATATACCCATTCCCTGCCCCAGCCACCACCCACCCTCTGCCCAATTACACCCTTCCAACAATGTTCATTATAATCAAATATTCTTATTAGAGAGCGCAGAAAAAGTTAGCATGAAGCCTGGGTCCCACTTTTTCCTAGTGGAGCTCTATTCCAGTGGTCTTCAGTCTTTTTCATTCCTGTAAATTGCTGCGACCTCACAACTGAGACTTTGCAAACCTACTGGGGTCCCAACCCCAAGGTAAAGGAACACTGGGTTATTCCTTAAGTTCTACTAAAAGAGAGCTGCTTGTTTTGGATGGAACAAGCTGAGCTTTTTCAATGGCTGCAATGAGCAAGACTATTACTGATATCCATCACTTTTATCAGGGTATTCACACACTCATGCCCCATTGTAAGGTGTGTACATTATATTTAAACATATTAACTGCTTGAGGCATACTTTATAATTGGGCAGTTAATTCAGAGAATGTGACATCACTCCAATATTTCAATAAGGGTTCAGTATAAACCTCTTTTGGCAAAGGCTGTTGCTATGCTGCATATTAACATAAGGATTATTTTCCCCATTATAGTGGGGATATGCTTACCTAGAGATAATGCCAAAGGAATATAATGTACACCACGCACAGCAACAAAAGCCTAATTGCTTTCTTTTCAAAGCAGACAAATGGCCACAGATGAGAGATCAAACTAGGAGTGCATCCAAATTGCAAGCATTTGCTCAACAGATAATAGAACTTTTGTACTCTTAACAAGAAGAGTTTGAAGATAAGAAAGGAGAATGGACAGATACAAGAGGCATTTTATTAATGTAAATAACATGAACCTAAATAGCAGGAGCATTTTGTGACTCAGTTGGGAAATGAGGGTTCTTACTTCCGGTTTTTAAATATATAGAAACTGAGGTTTATGGAACAAGGCCAATTTCCATATTCAAGAAGAGCTGTAAAGCACAGCATCATGATGACACGGCTACCAACTGCCGGATGCCAAGGAGAAGGACACAGTTATGTCCAAAGGGCCTACTCATTGGAATGAATGTTTGCAGTCACAACTCTAGGTTAATATGAGCTTGGAAAGGATAACTTGTGTCTTTATTTGGGCACCATACAAACATTTACGTAATTTAAAACTTTTAGCACAACAGGCTGCTTTTCAGTTTTCTGTTAACACTGATAAAACAGTAATAAAAGTGAAAAAGTAATTTTTTTTACAATTTTCTTTCTACATGTTCTGAAATTGAAACTTCAAATTAATAAAACAATAGCAGTTGTAATGTCTTAGACCAGCCATTTTCAACCACTGTGCCATGGCACACTGGTCTGTTGCAAATAGTATGCAGGTGTGCTGTGGGAGTTTGGGGGAGGGTCACTTATGAAATGAAAGTAAAATTTATGAGATGAAAAAGGTTAAAAATCACTGCTTCAGACATAGGAAAATTTGGGATATTACACAAAATATTAAACCAAGGAGCTGCAGTTGACTTCCATGAGGTCCTGATCTTGTGAAAAATTCAGTATTCAAACAGGAGGACATGAAACAAGAGAGTTTGGTAATCAAGTCAGCCGAAGTCATGTTGGTCACTTATCTACATGCATATTGAATATTTAAGTGTTGCTATTCTACATCAGTGTTTCTCAAATTGTGGGTCAGGACATGCCAGGTAGGTCAAGGGCCATTTTAGGTGGGTCCCAAATCATTTCGATATTTTATTTTTAATATGTTAGTGTTGATGCTACCATGGTATGTGACTGCGTTTAGGGAAATGTTACAGATCTGTAGATCTGTACAAATCTAGTTTTAACAGGCTACTCTCTATATGCTTTTAAAAATGACTGTAAATGGGACTTACTCCTGGGTAAGTGTGGGTAGGATTGTAGCCTAGGATTGTTAAAAATTTTCCTACTTGATGTTGCCACTTCAGTGGGTCCTGACAGATTCTCATTCTAAAAAGTGGGTCCCAGTGCTAAAAGTTTGAGAACCACTGTTCTACATAGTCTGAATTTCAACTGTCTTCCTTCCTCTGTGCAAGAGAGGAGATCAAAAATTTCCACCTATGTTTCTCCAAGCCACAGGCTAGTGAAAACAAACCACAATCGAAACATAGTTTCACATTCTGGTTTGTTAACCAATATCCTGACCATCAAAACTAGGCCATAATTCAATACAAATCTGAACTGTTGCTTACTTCTTACAAAGAACTTCTGGTTTGAAATCTCAGGTTTCACTCATCTTCTTAACAGCCCTGCAGGATAAATCATTATCTCTGTTTTAACGTAAAAAATGGAGACTCACTAGTATTGTAGTCTTCTACAACAACAATCCTGCTGACAACTAACTATTACATCCATCTTTTCGAAAATGGAAAATAAAGCCAATGAATGAGTTACCCAAGATCATGTTAGAAGCTCACAGCAGAGGAGGGTTATCTGCAAAACTCTCTTATCCTCAATCATACTGGCTACACACATTTGGACATTGCTAGACCTAGTGGTAAATTGTTTTCCATACTTCAAGAACAAACTCACTTTTTTTTTAACCATCTCAATTAGTGTACTTTCTGAACTTTGGGAAAGATCTAAACCCAGCATACGCAAGGGATGGCCACAAGGGGATTTCCAGTTGGGAAACCTCCCCCAACCTACAGTAGTGGTATGGAGGGGATGTGTTGCTTACACAGACTTGCAGCCTGCCCTGAATCCTGGGACTCCCCAGTATCAAGCAGCCACATCCACTATCACTCCCTATGCACATATTTTGCTGGGCAAAGCAGAAGGTATCATGGCACCACAAGCACTACCCACATACTTTTTATCCATGGGCTCTAAAAATCCAAGCAAGTGGCAATAAAGACAATCATTACCTCCCCATGTGCACATCTCCCTCCACAGAGAGTCAGTTAAGGGAGCAACCCCTGCTTCAGATTCCAGGATGCGCTCAGGTTCTAGGCATAGTCAGTGGTTGCTGTGATCAGCCACAACTACTGCTTTAGGCTCTTAGCTTTAAAAAAATGCTCTGTATGCACACAAGGGTTGGCTCTCCTATATGCTAGCAAGAGAACTCACATGCTTGCACAAGGGAATGTGGAAAGCTAAGGCTAAGGTCACATTGCAGTGAAGTGCTAAAGTCAACAAAAGCAGGCTCTCTCTTGACTGTATTAATGTGGGAAGATGCCCGAGAATGTCAGCTGCAGGGAATATTTAAATACACAGACTGATTCCTCAGCAAAGCTTTAACTGATAAGTGGTCACAGCATTAACTGGTACCTGATAACCACTAAGTGACAAGATACAACTGTCACTTCTGAGAATCACTCAGAATCATAGTAAAAGTAATCCATCAGGCCACCTTGCTGGGGTCACTTAGGAAGGCAGTAAGACACAGTCTGTTAATGAAAGCAGCAGGTGATCAGGCAGCAGTTACTACCTGGTTTGATTAGCTGCCGTTATGAATGCTTTAAGATGTTACATGTTAAAATACTAGCATTGCTTTTGGTGGCCATTTTAGTTTTATTTTAGTTCACTGGGGCCTACCAAAAAGGCTTTATGAGCTGATTGGTAGGACATTTTTTTTTCTTTACAAAAAAACCCCCCAAAATTCTTAACTATACCAAGTATTGCGATTTGCTATGTGGTGTTTCATACACAATACACTTCTTATACCAACATGATTTCCACATAGGACATTTGAAAAATTCAGTAGGCACACTTAAGTCTGATAAGGGCACAGGTCTTTCAGTTTTGCAGATGCAGACCAGCCTGTAAGCCTTTGACTTCAACATATTGCTGAAGCAACAGCTGCCATCTAATCATGTAATCTTCATACATTAAAATCAGGCAAATTATTAAAATCACAGCTCTCTCTATATTCTTTAGACATTCAATCTAAACACCTAAAATTTCTCCATCTGCATAGTACTATAATAAATAACTCTCCCATACTCTCACTCCCCCTAATCCAGTGTTTCTCAAACACTGGGTGCGTTGGGGTATAAGAACATAAGAACAGCCCCACTGGATCAGGCCATAGGCCTATCTAGTCCAGCTTCCTGTATCTCACAGCTGCCCAACAAATCCCCCAGGGAGCACACCAGATAACAAGAAACCTCATCCTGGTGCCCTCCCTTGCATCTGGCATTCTGAGATAGCCCATTTCTAAAATCAGGAGGTTGTGCATACACATCATGGCGTGTACCCCATAATGGATTTTTCCTCCAGAAACTTGTCCAATCCCCTTTTAAAGGCATCCAGGCCAGACGCCATCACCACATCCTGTGGCAAGGAGTTCCACAGACCAACCACACACTGAGTAAGGAAATATTTTCTTTTGTCTGTCCTAACTCTCCCAACACTCAATTTTAGTGGATGACCCCTGGTTGTGGTGTTATTTGAGAGTGTAAAGAGAATCTCTCTATCCACTCTGTCCATCCCCTGTATAATTTTGTATGTCTCAATCATGTCCCCCCTCAGGCACCTCTTTTCTAGGCTGAAGAGGGCCAAATGCCATAGCCTTTCCTCACACCTTTTGCACCTTTTCCAACTGCACTATGTCTTTTTTTTTTTTTTTTTTTTTAGATGCGGCGACCAGAACTGGACGCAATACTCCAGGTGTGGCCTTACCATAGATTTGTACAACGGCATTATAATATTAGCTGTTTTGTTCTCAATACCTTTCCTAATGATCCCAAGCATAGAATTGGCCTTCTTCACTGCCGCCGCACATTGGGTCAACACTTTCATCGACCTGTCCACCACCACCCCAAGATCTCTCTCCTGATCTGTCACAGACAGCTCAGAACCCATCAGCCTATATGTGAAGGACCCACTAGGTGGGTCGTGAGCCAATTTCAGGTGGGTCCCCAATATTTTATTTTTAATATATAAGACTTGATGCTACCAGAGTATGTGACTGCATTTGGGGAAATGTTACAGACCTGTACTTTTAACAAGCTAGTACGTGTATTCTTTTAACAATGATAGTCAATTGGACTTACTCCTGGGTAAGCGTGGGTAGGATTACAGCCTAGAATAGTTAAAATTTTCCTGCCTGATGATGTCACTTGTGGTCATGACATCACTTCCAGTGGGTCCTGACAGATTCTCATTTTAAAAAAGTGGGCCCTGTTGCTAAATGTGTGAGAACCACTGCCTAATCTCAACCACATTTACAAAAATATATGAAGTAATTTCTTTGCAAGGCAGAAATAGGCAAATTATAATTGGTGGACCAGATGTTGCACACAGATTCCAAAGGCCCTTGTGGAGGGAGCCATCTATGTAAAAAGATCACATTCAGGTTTATCACTAGCCACTCATCAGGTTGCTGATGGCAAGAATATTGCCTTCTATAGCCAAGGCAAGAAAACAAGTCTTGTTAATTGGGACAGAGTTTGCTCTCTCTCTCTCTCTCTCTCACAAGGTGTCACCTTTGTTAGTTGCTTGTGGCATGTTATTTGCAGAGAAGCAAAAACTTTAGGCTAGTAACTCTTGCCAATTTGTTGACAAAAGTAATTCCAAAAAGACACAAAGCTTGGGCAGGAGGTCTGGTCTAGAGCGTAGAACCTCTGTTTGCCTGAAGACAACATCCACAGGTCGCCAGTTCGAGGCCACCGTCACCGTGCGACCTTGAAGCAGCTGACAAGCTGAGCCGAGTTATTCCATCTGCTCTGAGCATGGGAGGATGGAGGCCAGAATGTGAAACCAGATCAGAAAGAAACATCTGAATGTTGTGGTTCTTTAAAGATAGAACCTTCTTTCAATTGTAAAAATCCTTACAGAGATTTAAATAGCCTGCCTATGTAAACCGCCTTGAATAAAGTCCGAGGAGAAATCTGACAACCAAGAAAGGCGGTATATAAATACCTGTATTATTATTATTATTATTATTATTATTCCCCACCTCCACCCAGACAGCAGTGTGCACATTGTCAAGATACTGTTGCATCAATGCATCTCGATTATGTAAAGTGGATGAAGTTCTTGGAAATGACTGTTGGCACACCCAACTGGTCCCTGGTGAAAGAAAGGAAAGCAGCTAGACCCACTCAATCAATTGCTTAATTCAGTTCTAGACAAGTGACAGGGTGAACAAAACATTACTTTATTTACCTTTGCAACTCATTAGGTCCTCTGACTGTTGGCGAGCTAGGGTTCAGCCTCAGGAAGTTCTGCTTTAAATTGAGATGAGTGAGGTCTTGGCTATAGAAGAGGTTGGCAGGCAGGTCTTCCAGGCTACAACATGAGAGATCCACCGAACTTATTCGCTGCGATGCAATCTGCAGAAACAAGAAAGCCTGGCATTAGGTAAGAAGAGCATTTTCTTGCTTGGACTACAACACACTGTTCAGGATTATGCAAGCTCTGAGACTTATGATAGCTCAGCAGGTAGACTAAAGATGAAAGTAACTTCTGATGGTGGTAGCAGAATAAAGCAGAGCTACCAAGGTCAACTGTATACTCTACTGTTTGCCAAAAGCAGATCCAATGGAGGAATATCCCATAAAAATCACACTGTGGACTTGCAGCAACTAACACACACAGAAAGCAATGCATCTCCAATGCACTGAGTGGACAAGGAACAGAGGCACAGCAGCATTCTACCTCCTTGTCCCTTCCCCAAAATGAAGAACCTGGGAAGAATCACACCTGGAGAACATCCCAGTGACTGCTCCTGATGCTCCTTATTGCCTCAAGTCCAAGGACAACACCACCACATACTTTTTGGTACATCTGAATTTTCTTCCTGATAGACAGCATCCTATCTTATGGCAAAGAGTCAGACTGCTGTGAATCAGGACTTCACAAATTTGGATCTCATGAACTCACTGGGTGGCCTTAGACAAGCCATTCCTTCTCTGCCCCCACCTCCAATACCATAATAATAATACAATTCAGAGAAGGATTAGAGCACTTTCTGTACTAGCAAGCATGATACAGGTGCCTATTACTGATGAGTTCTAGAACCTTTGAAGTGAGTCTGAGATTTAACACTGCATGTATTAGTTGAACTTCGATCATGTTGTTAGGTAGCTGCAAGCTTCTTGCAGAACCCAAACTTTTGTTTACAGTACAGGGGAGTAACATTTCCAAAAGGGTAGTCTCAGCCATTAATACAATATTCACATATGGAGTGTTTTTATGTAAGTTTTGCCAATTAGGAAAATCACTGCAAGCTGGGGTGTTAATTTGCAGCAGAAAAGTGATAGTAGGGAGAAAGATTCAAACATCCTGCTGCCACAGTCTCAATCCAGATTGCTACCCCCTGTCAAGTGGCTACTTTTGTTAAAGGGAAAACATGGACACCCTCAACCATGGGATTCCAGCACACTCGCAAAGTAGCTTTACCATGGAGCTGGCAGGCATTGCTGCATCAGAGACTCAAAGTTAAAGATAGGGTCATCAGGAAACGGCAGTCTTGAATGAATAACTTGAAGGGGGCCTGAATTCATGGCAAAATGGGGGGATACCCCTAACATATAAAAATTGACAAGTTTTCATTTATTAAACAGAAACGTGTTACAACATGGGGATTCCATTCTTTGTGCATAATGCAAAACTGGATCCAAGAAAAAAAGGCTATTTGGAAAGGCTCCCTAGCATGCAGAGTTATGCCATGAATAAAGAAGAGATAAAGAAGAACAAAGGCAAAAAAGCTAGGCCGCCGTGCTATCCCCCCTTCAGTGCCCCCAAAGGTTACAGATCTTTCTGCTCTTGCTTCCAGGACCAAATAAATCCGAACTACTCACTTGACATTTTTACTGCTGTGGTTTTTCTGAAACTTTCAATAAGCATACAATCAAGCCCAACATCTAAACTGAGGAAAAAGAAAAAGGAGCTGCAATACTAATGACTGGAAAGCAGTGCCCAAGGAAGTAGATGGGAGATCATCGCTTCAGAGAACTCAGTAGTACAAAACCAGCAGCAAGCAATGCTGGCTCGTCGTTGAATCAGCAACAGTCAAGGCATTCTGATAAGAACATCATAAGAACAGCCCCACTGGATCAGGCCATAGGCCCATCTAGTCCAGCTTCCTGTATCTCACAGCGGCCCACCAAATGCCCCAGGGAGCACACCAGGTAACAAGAGACCTGCATCCTGGTGTCCTCCCTTGTACCTGACATAGCCCATTTCTAAAATCAGGAGGCTGCACATACAATAATCATGAATAAGAATCATCAGCAGAAATACCTCCTAATGCCCAAACATTTCAAGTGTTACAAGAGCCTTGTAAATTAGATCAGAATTAGGGTCAAAATAGAAGTGACACTGAATATTTTTTTTCTAGTGACATTCTTTTAACATGGGGGGGGGGGAGTTCTACAGCTGTGAGAAGCCCAGACTGGGATAAGTGGGGGGGGGGGGTTTTAAACTGTTCTCCCCATAACATGATCCTGATAAACCGTCATTATCTCCCTAAGCTATTTGCCCTGATCAAGAAACTACTATGGACACAAACAGAAGCCTCAGAAGGGAGGTAGGGAGAAAGATTTACATTGAGGACACCCCCCCCCCCGACTCTGATCCAGATCAGGGCCCCGCCCATGGCTATTAAAATAATAGAATGATGTGTTAAAACATCATTTCTAGTTTGACCCTCCGTATTCCCTACATTTGAGGGATGTTTTTATCTGCTATGTATTAATGTTTTTAAAATCTGTTTTTTTTTAAATATGTTGTTAGCCACCCTGGGTCCCGTTAGGGAGAAGGGTGGGATAAAAATAAAGTTTTATTATTATTATTATTATTATTATTATTATTAGAGAGAAATAGAAATATAAACATGCTGAGAGATGATGCTTTACTTCAGGCCACATAATGAGTTCTCCCTGCGGCAATGTTTTGAACCAGAGAGGCACTTTCTGGCCCTCAGGGACTTCATTACACCAGCTTCCAAGTTTTAAGGAAGAAAGGTGGAACCTCAGCTAGATTAGAAAGAAGGTGGTTGGTGAAAGGAAACTAGTACCTAGCTTTATAGAGAGCACACAAATAAGAAAAGCAATTCCAAGTTCAGCATTACCACTGGCATAAAGGAACGTTCACACACACAACAGGGACGCTCTTTGACTGTTCTCTGCAAAAGTTAAAAGTTTCAACTGGGAGTGAGCATTCAAAGCATTTTCTTATGTAAGAACTGCATCATGCTAATACAACAGCCCTGTAAAGTAGGTGGTATCAGCCTCATTGGCAGCTGGTTTGCCAATTCTGGGAGGGAGGGGCTGATGAGAATTAATGGCAAAGGCAAATGGCAAACGAGGGAAGTCTGAATCTGTAGTTCCATCTCTAGGTCACTGCACTACAATTTTGTAAATCATTATGATTTTAAAATGGTTTGCTATTCAAGCACTGAAGATAAAAGTTAAAACTACATCCTCCTGAAGTACAGCTAGCCTCATTCTGTGTACCAAGCATTAGTACTGAGAAAGCATTACTATCAAACCACATAGACGAACAAGCCTTGCTGAGGAAGAATCAGCATGGCTTCTGTAAGGGTAAGTCTTGCCTCACAAACCTTATAGAATTCTTTGTAAAGGTCAACAGGCACGTGGATGCAGGAGAACCCGTGCACATTATATAACTGGACTTTCAGTAGGCATTTGACACAGTCCCTCACCAAAGGCTGCTGAAGAAACTCCATAGGAAATTAGAGGGCAGGTCCTCTCATGGATTGAGAACTGGTTGAAGATCAGAAAACAGAGAGTGGGTGTCAATGGACAATTTTCACAATGGAGAGAGGTGAAAAGTGATCTGTCCTGGGACCATTGCTCTCCAACCTCTTCATAAATGGAGACAGGGATGAGCAGTGAGATGGCTAGGTTTGCAGACGACACCAAACTTTTCCGAGTGGTGAAGACCAGAAGTGATTGTGAGGAGCTCCAGAAGGATCTCTCCAAACAGGCAGAATGGGCAGCAAAATGGCAGGTGCGTTTCAATGTAAGTAAGTGTAAAGTCATGTACATTGGGGCAAAAAATCAAAACTTCACATATAGGTTGATGGGTTCTGAGCTGTCTGTGACAGATCAGGAGAGAGATCTTGGGGTGGTGGTGGACAGGTTGATGAAAGTGTCGACCCAATGTGCGGCGGCAGTGAAGAAGGCCAATTCTATGCTTGGGATCGTTAGAAAAGGTATTGAGAACAAAACAGCTAATATTATAATGCCGTTGTACAGCTCGATGGTAAGGCCACACCTGCAGTATTGCGTCCAGTTCTGGTCACCACATCTCAAAAAGGACATAGTAGAAATGGAAAAGGTGCAAAAGAGAGTGACTAAGATGATTACTGGGCTGGGGCAGCTTCCTTATGAAGGAAGAGGCGTTTGGGCCTCTTCAGCCTAGAAAAGAGGCTCCTGAGGGGGGACATGATTGAGACATACAAAATTATGCATGGGAAGGATAAAGTGGATAGAGAGATTCTCTTTACACTCTCACATAACACCACAACCAGGGGACATCCACTAAAATTGAGTGTTGGGAGAGTTAGGACAGGCAAAAGAAAATATTTCCTTACTCAGTGTGTGGTTGGTCTGTGGAACTCCTTGCCACAGGATGTGGTGATGGCATCTGGCCTGGACGCCTTGAAAAGGGGATTGGACAAGTTTCTGGAGGAAAAATCCATTATGGGTTACAAGCCATGATGCATACGTGCAACCTCCTGATTTCAGAAGACCATTTAAAAGCCTTCCATCTGTTGGCGAATATCATTATCTTAGATTTAGCATAATTGATTTGCAATTTTTGGACAAAAAATACTCTTCAGTGCGATTCAGCAGACGTTTTAGGCCAATCCTAGTACGAGATACCAGTACTGCATCATCCGCGTACAGAAGTAGCGACACTTGGCTTGCACCAAGCTTCGGACAATGGCTAACTACTTCCTTCAGGGATGGGGCAAGATCGTTTAGAAACAGATTGAAAAGCATGGGGGCCAAGACACAGCCTGTCTGACCCCTTTGTTAGTGACAATGGAATGAGTTAGATTCCCACTCCAGGAGCGTCTAACCCTGCATGAAGTATTTAGATGGAGGGACCTAATCAGCAGCAGCAATCTTTTATCAATCCCCATGTTTTCCAGCTTGGACCAAAGAAGCTCCCTATCCACAGAATCAAAGGCACCTTTCAAATCAAGGAAGGCTACATAAAGGCGAGCCTTACATATCCTAACCTGCTTATGGGCCAAATGAGATAAGATCAGGCAATTGTCCAAAGTTGATTTGCCCCAACAGAAGCCACATTGCTCAGGGCCTAAGATGCCTTGCGAAGTAACCCAGAGAGTAAGTTTATTGTATAGAGATCTTACCTATTACAGAAAACAAACTAAATTTCCTGGTGTGGTAGGGTCACCCTTTTTATGGATAGGAATAATTGTCGCTGTAAGCCAGACATTGGGCAATAGGCCAGATCTGTCGATCACTGTAAAGACGTGGGCAAGTAACTGGGCCCACCATTCTGGATCGCCTTTTAAAAGCTCAGGTGGTATTTCACCTGGACCTGCAGACTTCCCTGGCTTCAACTGCATAATCAGCTCTTTAATTTCCTCAGGGGTCACAGGAGGCCAGATCCACAGAGGTGAAGTCAGGGTAGGTGTCTGGGGATTTGCTCTTATCATAAAAAATGTCTGTGAAGTGTTGAATCCATGTAGATGATGGAATAATAGCAGGGTCATATGTTTCTGATCTACACGAACCCGCTACAACTGCCCAAAATTGTTTATTATTTTTTTGTTGAATTGCTTGATGCAGCTTGTTCCATTGAGTTAAAACAAACTTTTTCTTATTCTCTGTCAATAAAACGCTTAATTGTTTTTTGAGAATGGAGTATTCAACCAAACAATCGGGATCATTGTAATTTCTAAAATCTAAATAAGAAGCCCTAATACACACCTTAAGATTCCTACATTCACTGTCAAACCGATCCTTTTTGTCAAATGCACCGCAAGATTTAACCAACTTGGGCTTGGTACTCAAGACCTTAAAAATGTAACCAATAAAACCTTCAAAGGATTTGATTTGAACAAAGGGATCTGGATCCTGTAGAATGGCCAATAAAAAATCTCTGCTTGCTGGTTCTGTACTTAGACGATGGAAATTTGGGGATGGAGCAGGTTAAGCATTTCAAGTACCTGGGAATCAACTTCCATTACAGGCTCACTTGGGCTTTTCATTGTAAGGCAGTGCAGAATGCATCCAACCTAGCATCCTCAGCTATTTCCAGTTTCTTTTTCACCTGCGGCAATGGTTATGTTCCAGCTGCTCTGGAGGCATTTAAGGGAAAGGTTCTTTCCCAGGTTCTTTATGGCTCTCCTGTATGGTATAAGGCTATTAACCAACCGCTAGAACACATTCATTTATTTATTTAACCCTACCTCCTCTGGTCTAATGCACCAATTATTGTCAGAGTCAGTCCTGCCATTAGAGATCACCGATCTCCTAACCAAATTTAAGTCAATAGGGCTGGACACTGTAGAGCTAGGCATGATTGGCTGTGATGCTGCTTACAGAATAGTCAAAGAAAGAATTCTTGATATTGAACAACAAGAGCTGTTTAGTGCCGCCAGAACCACATGCTCTCCACTCTATCTCCATGTTCCAGTCAGTTTTGGGAAACCGGCCTCCTTCTTTTATCACTTGGAGTGCCCACAGGCTCGGAGAGCATTCACACTTGCAAGGTGTAATGCTCTTCCATCAGCCTTGTTATCGGGCAGGTTCAGTGGTATTCCCTACTCGGAGAGGAAATGCAAGTGTGATAGGGATAGTATTGAGACTATAACACATACCTTTTTCTACTGCCCACTACATGATGTTTCACGTAAGAAATATCTAGGCCCATTGTTAACTAGGATGCAGGGCTGGGAGGACTCAATCATGCTTCAGTCTCTCCTTTCCACACCTGACTCTGAGACCCTTGATACGGTCACTTCCTTTTTATCTGGGGTAATTGCCAGGCAGAGCTCTGGGACTCTGGGCAGTGTGTGAGGAAAAGACCGATGTCTATGTTGTGTTATCTTTGTATATTTTTGTTTTGTTTTGTTCTCTGTATTTTATGCCAATAAAGGTCTTACTGAACTGAACTGATTTCAGAAATGGGCTATGTATCAGAATGCAAGATGCAAGCGAGGGCACCAGGATGCAGGTCTCTTGTTATCTGGTGTGCTCCCTGGGGGATTTGGTGGGTTGCTGTGAGATACAGGAAGCTGGACTAGATGGGCCTATGGCCTGATCCAGTGGGGCTGTTCTTATGTTCTTATAGGTATGAGGTCAAACCCATAAGTGAAATCAAAAAAAATTCTCCTTACACAGATTTGTTCTACCTTTGTCAAGCGTCTTACTAGTGATAAATTGTAAAAGTGGTTTTGAATATTATATTGAAGGATCAAAAAAGGAAGCTTCAGCAGAATGCACTCTCTCTTCCTGTATTTCTAGAGTAATGCACAGAGGAGGTACACATCTCTCCTATAGAATATGTAGGCACCAATATGAGAACAGAGGTTCCAGTACAGCTGAGGGTCTCAAACTGTGGCATCACAACATCCCAGGCTGAGAAGTGCTGACTCTGGCCCCTTAAGGGGGGGGAGGGGAAAGGCAGCAATGTGATCCCCAAGATCATTCCATTGACAGGAATGGAAGGGGGGTTTAAATTCACCCATTGCTGTGCTGGCCCCTGAGAGGGGTGCGGGGAGCCATGTAGAACCCTCCGCATAGCTCCCCAAGCCTTGGAAAGTGTAAAAATTATGATCATAACCCACTTCTGGTTTTGCAGAAGGGATCACATCGCTGCCTTCCCCCCTCCCCCACAAAGGTGTATCCCGGTTCCCAAATTCCCTAGGAATTTGCGAACTGCTGCCATTATGCAGTAGGCCAGTAAACAAGACTGGACAGCTTCATCAAACATTGCACATCCCTAATGAACAGAACCATTTCAGGGTGTATATTTTTCCATACAGTCTTCTATGTGGGAGGAATGGGATAGAGAAAGTGTCCAGTTTACATGTACGAAGTTCACATGCGCAGACTCTGACACATTCAATCAGATACCCACTTCATAAATCCAGAACAGTCACAATCTACAAACACAAAAATGAAGATGTACCAGAAGCAAAGCTCAGATTGCAACTGCATGGTATTTAAAAGAGCATCTTTTTGTTTTGTTTTTTAATTTCTACCTCACCTTCCTTTGTCCCAACAGAAAGTCCAAGTGGCTTATGACAGTATGGAATTTTCAAAAACCTAGAATTTGAGCAGTACGAAGACTAATGACAACATTAACTCACAACATCTGTCAGTATTGTTTGGGCTTTTAACCATGACAAGTTTAACACAATTGAAGATGCTGAATAAGGAATTGTCATTCCGTTCCAAGAACATAACTAAGTTACTGTATTTATAAGAACAATTTTAAATGACTCTCTACGATCAACACACAAGGGAATCTTTTTTATCTGATTAGCAGCATTAATGCCAGAACCTAATGTTTGACAACCTTCAATTTGAAGCTAAAGAGCCAAATCAGTAATTGTAGCATGTACCTTCCACTAAATTTTATTGGTGTGACCTAGTCACGTGTGCACCATGTGAAAGAAAATCCTCAAACACCTATCCATTTATCTTCCAGTGACACACCCAATTCTTTCTTAGAAGAACAAAAGAGATTATTAATCTAACCTATGATCCTTTTTATGTTATGTCCTTGCCCAACTGTGAAACATTATACCCTTGGGTGGGCTTTCCTCAAATTGCAACGTGTTAAATACTCTCAAGCATGAAGGTGAACTTTCCAGTAAAAAAAGGGATTGTTCATATCTTCAGTAAGTTCACAGAACTAAAGTTCAGTACCATCTTAACTGAGTTTTTCTGTAGCAGTTCTGCATTTGTGTCAAGCCAATATAAGGCAAAAAAAAAAATGCCAAATTATGGGTCATGCGATTTGTGGAAGAAAAAAGAGGGGTGCCTAGTGAGAAAAGAGTGGCCATTAAATTAAAATTGAAAATAATGACCCCAAAAAGTATGATCTACAATCCTCCTGGAAGAGAGCATAACCCATCTATCAGCATCTCACCCAAGTTCCTTTCTCTCTACCCTTAGACAGTGAAAAGACATGCAGGGGAATAGAGTAAGGAGCACTCATTCAAACCACCAGTAGTTGTTTTATGCCCAGTAGTCATTGGACTGATACAGGAGAAAAGGTGATACAAGTACCATACTACCATCTGATGATTGCTATGAGCAAGGGTAGAATATACTGTCCCAGAGCAATACTATGTGTCAGATTGGCTAGAAGCAGCCCCAAAGCAATGCTATTATTTTATTTAGGCTGACTTGGGTATCCCTCTGGATCAAAAGGCAAGACAGAAATAAAATAAATCAAGGATCTCCCTACATGTTCAGTCATTGTGAAGGAATAACCCCTTAAACTCATTTCAGTTTGCAATCATCAAGCCAGCCAATAAAGGATGTGGACAGCAGGCAGTTTGGACAGCACACAATTTCCAAATAGCGAAGAGTTTACAGTCCTCCTTTAACCAAAGATGAGGGTTGATCCATATGATAGCATGATGGGTACCGATTCCCTATGGCTTCTTGCCACATCACTCCAACAGCACTGAAATCTTGGAAATATATATGGACAAGGGCAAAAGTCACTTGGCTAGGATGGAAGACAACTTCCAAGCAGTTTATGCCACTGTTCCTATCCTTGAAGTTCCTGGAGACAAGCACTACTGGAACACTGTGGGGAAAACCCATGGGGAAAGCAGGAATTTCTTAACTGAGAATTCCAGTTCTGGGAAAGGAAGGGTGGCATTCCTACTGCGGGGATGCCCCTCCTCCTGGGAGGCAGGATTCGGACCATGATGAATGGATACTCCTCCCACGTTGGGGGGGGCATCCCTTCCTATCCCAGTCCGGACTCGACAAGCAGGAAAGAACCCCAAATGCCCCCCTGATCCTCTGCTGTGGTCTGTCCCATGACGTGTGGGTATCCACTGTGAGGACTGCTTGGTAGGAAACCTATCCAATTGTAGTTGCACAGCTACAACTATAAGGATAACAGTTAGACAATAATAAAACTGTCCCGCCCCTGGCAGAAAGGGAGATGTCCCCTGTGGGGGAGCCTGGCTAGCAGTGTACCCCCGAGCTGGAGAAGCAGTGGGTGGAATGCCACCTTCCTTTCCCAGAACTGGAATTCTCAGATAAGAAATTCCTGCTTTCTCTGGGAAGGAAGGGCTGGTACTCCTACTGCTGGGATACACCAGAGCCAACCAGGAAGGGTGGGCCAGCGAGGGGCTAGCTCATGGCTTCACCATCTGTTGCAACACCTTACGCCCCAAAGCGGCATCCGATGAAGCGGCTGCGGTTATCCAGTAGTGCTTGGCGAAGAGGTGTGCCACACCTTTTCCCTGGGGTGAATCGGCTTGGGGCAGAAGGATGGAAGGATTAGCTCCTGGGCCCTATGAAATAGGGAGTTGACCTTGGGTATGAATGTCGGATCCAATCGGCGTACCACCTGGTCCTTATGAAATATGTAGAACTTGGGGTTGACGGAGAATACCCCAAGCTCCGATACCCTCCTAGCTGAGGTGATCGCTACCAGGAACAGTACCTTGAAAGAGAGTTCCCTGATGGGAGCGGAAGCCAATGGCTCAAAGGGGGCCTGGGTGAGGGCCTCTAGGACCTTGTTCAGGTCCCAGCTGGGGAACCTGTGGACTGCTGGGGGGTTCAGGAGTGCCACCCCCCCTCAGGAATCTGTGTATGTGAGTATGGGATGAAAAGGGTTGCCCTGAGCCCGCTCCCAGTATGCTGCCTAGAGCCACCGCCTGTCTCTTAAGGTTGTTGGTGGATAGTACCCTGTCCAGGCCCTTCTGAAGGAAGGCCAGGACGTGCTTCACCTTGGCCTTGACTGCCCTTACCCCCCTGGTAAAGGTGCACCAGGTGGACTGGTACACTTTCTTGGTGGAGGCATTACATGAGGCCAGCATGGTGTTTGTTACTTTGTCAGAGTATCCCATCCTGGCTAGCAGGCTCTGCTCAACCTCCACGCTGTCAGATTGAAGAGTTGAGGTTCTGGGTGTACGGTTGGGCCCCGGATCAGTAGATCCCATTGTAGGGGGAGTGTCCAATGGTTCTGTATTGACAGACGCAAGAGCTTTGGGAACCAAGGTCGCATGGGCCACCTTGGGGCGACCAGGATGACTTCTGCCCTGAGTAGCTTGATTCTGTTATGGAGGCACTGGAGCAGCAGAAACAGTGGGAATGCATACAGTAGTCCTTGCGGCCAGGGGCTGCGGAGAGCATCTATGGCCTGTACTCCCTCCTGAGGACCCCTCGAGAAGAACCTCTGTAGCTGTGTGTTTTCTCGTCTCGAAAAGGTCCACGAGCGGTGTCCCGAAACGCTCCCTTACCTGGTTGAAAACCCGAGGGTTTAGCTGCCACTCTGTCTCTAGGATCTGCTGCCTGCTCAGCCAGTCTGCCATGGAGTTGTCTATCCCGGCCACGTGCTCTGCCCAAATGGCCTCGAGGCAGACTTCGGCCCAAGCGATAATGGCTGCCGTCGCCCTGTGAAGGATTGCTGTGGATCGCAGGCCTCCTTGTTTGTTCATGTATGCCTTGGCTGTCACGTTGTCCGTTCTCACCAGGACCTGTTTGCCCTGGATCAGATGTGAAAACTTGTCCAGTGCCAGACGGATAGCTCTGAGCTCCAGGAGATTGATGTGTGAGCGGGACTCCTCCTTGGACCATGTTCCTTGCGCCACTGCCCCCACAATGTGGGCTCCCCAGCCCAGAAGGCTGGCGTCCGTGGTGATCACTGTCCAATCTGTGTTGCCAAAGGGGGAGCCCGCTGCCAGCCTGGGGCGGCTCTTCCACCATGTCAATTCCTTCCTGACCTTGGGGGGGATGGAGGTTGTCCTCTATCTCTTGCTGGTAGCGGAGGAGGAATCTCTGGAGTACCCTGGCATGGAAGCGAGCCCATGGTATAATGTCCTGGCAAGACACCATCATGCCCAGCAGCTTGGCCAGGGACAACACGCCCTGCTGCTGCGCCGTTAGTAACGTCTCCAGTAGTTGCCACATCTTCTCGCGCCTCTCCGGAGACAAGGAGATTGTGGCCTTGGCAGTGTCTAGGAGCAGGCCCAGGTGCACCAACTGGTGACTTGATTGCAGGCAGCTCTTCTCTCTGTTGATCATGAACCCCACTTCCTCGAGGGTGTCTACTGTGATCTGGATGTCCCTCAGGGCACGTGCCTTGGAGGGGGCCCAGAGAAGGATATTGTCCAAAAAGGGGTACAGGAATATCTCCTGCAGACACAGGTGTGCCACGAGCACTAACAGAACCTTCGTGAACATGCGTGGCGCTGAGGTCAAGCTGAAAGCTAAAACCCAGAACTACAGGTGACACGATCCATAGCAGAAGTGCAGGAAACAGTGATGGTCCTGACTCACGGGAATGTGCATATAAGCCTCTGAAAGGTCCACCGTCCCCGTCCCTCTCCAGGGCTGCTACTATGGACCTCCAGGTTTCCATCTTGAACCAGCGTTTCCGCAGGAACTGGTTCAGCCATTTGAGGTTGAGGATTGACCGCATGTCCCTGTTCTTCTTTGGTACTAGAAAGAAGATGGAGTATACTCCCGTGCTCCTCTGAACCTGTGGGACTGGCTCAACCGCTCCGATGTCCAGTAGGTGCTGAATTGCTGCTTGCATGCGCTGGTGCTTCTCCTGGATCTTGTATTTTGGTACCTTCCAGAAGTGGTTCCTGGGCTGGCTCTTGAACTCCAAGACATAACCCTTTGTCACTGTCTCAAGCACCCAGGTGTCTGTGGTGATCTTGTTCCAATATGCCGTAAAGTGCTGGAGATGACCCCCGATCTTCAGGTCCTCCGTCCGGGGCCTGGCGTCACGCTGGGTGACTGGACTTGGCGGTCCTGTTGGAAGAGAAAGAAGAGTCTCCTCCTGTGGGGGGGCAAGACTTAGGGAAGAATTTAGACTTTCCCCATCTGGGTCTGCTGTTGCCAGAGTCCCTGAATGAGCCCCTGGACCCAAATGAGGGGTGCTGCGAACAAAAGGGCCGGCCTGGTCTGGACGATTTACTGGCCTCCTTGTGCGCTGTGGACAGCACCTTGCGCTTGTCTCTACTTTCTACCAGTAGGAAGTCTAGGGCCTGTCTGAACAGCTTGGACCCCATGAAGGGGAAAGTGACCAGATGCGCTTGGGAACCCTGGTCTACGTCCCAGTGGCGTAGCCAGATGTTTCTTCTTGCCACTACGTTAGCGGCCACTGCCCTAGCACTGAACTGCATTGCCTCTAGCGATGCGTCTGCAGAGAAGGCAAACTTGCTTCATGCTTGCTCTTGGAGCTCTAGGCCTTCCGCCGCTTGTGGGGGGGGGCTCCCTCTCGAGACTACTGGAGTCAGAGCTGAGGGAGGATGGTGGGGTCCTTTTGCGCCTCCTCTTGCTCCCCGCGGGCCTGGGGCCCCTGGAATTCCCCAGGATCTGCAGCACAATGGCCTCAATTTGGGCTTGGGACTGGGCAGATAGGCCCCCCTGAGCTGGCCCATTGAGGTTTGGGGTTAGTCCCTGCTCAGATGTGGCGTATGAGGCACCGGATGGCTCTGCCTGGTACTCCCCCCTTCCACCAAGGAGCTGCAGCTCCTGTCGCTGCAGGTTCCCGTCCTCCATGGGGCCACATGGCACTGGGAGGTGGAAATAGGGGAAAAGGTCAGCAGAGCATGAGCTTGAGTGCCCTTCCCCCTTTCCCTGAGGGGTCTCTCCCTGGTGACTGGGGCGCGTGGGGAGAGGGGAGGACTCATACGGGTTCTGGTTCCCCCCCGCCTGCTCTGTGCACCGCGTGCTGCCCCGTGGAAAGAGGGTGGAGGTGCCCGTTGGGGGTGCTTACTGGCTCCGACGCTGGTGAGAGGTCATGCCGACTGTGGGAAGTCCCGCTGCCTGCTGCTGCTGCCTCATTGCCTGGGCTGCTGCTCTGCTGCCACTAGGGGGCGGTGGCGGCCGCTGAGGCACTCCTTTGCTCCGAGGAGCAGAGCCTTCAGCTCACTCCTCTGCCTTCCTGCCTCAGCCGGCCGCGAGTCCTCCCGTGCAGGAGGGAGAAGGCTCCAAGATGGTGCCAGCCACGTGGCCGAAGCTCCACTGCCACCTGCTCTGCTGGGAGGCTTCGCTACAGGCGCAGGTCGCTGCTGCCTGCTGGCTCTGCGCGTGAGGGGGCGCCTGCAGCCGCCCCCTGCTGCCACTGCTTGCCTCTCCTGCTAGCTTGCAATGTGGAGAGGAGGCAGCGCTGTCCTGAAGCAGCCCCCTTGGCAGCCGGAGTGCTCTGGCTGCTGCTCAGAGCCTGTATTCTCTGGCATGCAGGGGGGAATCCACCCCCCCTGCTCCGAGATGAAATCAATGAGATTAAGGGAGGTCGTGTGGGAGCACAACCGAGGTCCGTCCTAACTCCTGGAAGGCAGAATTGGAACTGGAACAGGAAGGGACGCACCCCCAACGTGGGAGGAGTATCCATTCATCATGGTCCAAATCCTGCCTCCCAGAAGTAGGAATGCCAACCCTTCCTTCCCAGAGAAACCACAGTCAGATGGCTGCTCACATCATATGAATCAGCCCTGATCCTAGTCTGAATCAGGCATGAGTGATGACATAAGAAGTAGGGTAAGACTGTGAAAGAAGAGTTCAGAATGTAGTGAAGATATGCATGGGTCAAGAAATGGCGCAAGATGGTGAGCAAGGCAGTTGACTCGCACACCATCATTTCATGATACATATGCACACACACTCCACCATAGCTAACTTCTGACTACACCATTTTTCAGGATTCTCTATTAAACGCAACCAGAGATACAATAAAAACTTAAGCATTCAAAATCACCATAATTCAAGAGCACTTCCCATTTCTAGATTCCTAAGCATTTCCTTTGAAGCTCTGTAATAAATTGACCTAACTTCAACAAGCCTGTCATACCAAGCTAGATAACTGGGTCAACATTCCTGAAAGTTACTCATTTCAGCGTTGAGAAAGATGTGGATTGGCTTATCCTTCACACACGCCTTGCTGTCCACACTTCTCAGACTTACACATGATCAGTTCAATATTTGAATACGATACAGATTGGCATTTTGTTTATCTTGCCATCTAAATCAAGAAAAATTGGGGGGGAGGCTGCATAGATTGTTATGGAATAAATTTGTCTCATCTTTTCTTTGTATGCTGACAGCAAATCAGTGATGAATTTGGTTATATCAGTGACGAATCATTTCAGTCTGTTTCCTTCCTGCTTTATACATAGACAAAACTAGAATTGCTCCCCCAACTTCCTCACAATAACAACAGTTATAATTAGAGTTGTTTGAACAGTGTTATTTTACTCAAAAGTAAGCCTATTGTATTCAGTAAGACTTCGAATTAGAGCCTATCATACTCACTAGAAACTAACACCTCTAGTTATAAAGCATTGCAGATGTTAAAATTAATGTTAAAATGTATTAGTCAATGAAATGTTCCATTAGCCCCAAGTTTCAGGTTATTAAAAAATATATACTGTTCCAACCAAAAATCACAAAGCAATTTACACAGCAAAAGTCAATGTTTTTAAAGAGTCTGATTGAAGTTGCCTAATTACAGGAGTGCAGCTATATCGACGTTCTATACCACACACACACACACACACACACACACACACACACACACACACCCCTAAGGCTGACACTCCAAATGCTAAAGTGAGTTCATATGGATACCCTATTAAATACAAGGGTGCTTATATCCACCCTGTTCCCATTTTCCCCATGTCCATGCTTTTAATATTAAGTTAGTCCTTTGCCGTTCCACAGTTCTATCCAAGCATTTCTCACAGCACTATACTTATATTGGCAAGATATGGATTTTTTGTGGAGTGAGGGGCTCCTTCTCCACATTTATCTTAAGATAAGCCCCAAGGCCAACTTCAAATGTATTAGCTCATGGAACAGGTGGCAAATTTTCTCCATGGAAATTCCAGAAATGTAACTTATATGAAGCATTAAAAGAGACCTGACCTCTCATTTACAGTTTCTCTCTCACTTTTTCAATTTTGTTCAACCCTCCACGTCTCTCAGCAGATATTCACGAGTATGTTATCCATCCTATATTCAGCCTAGTTAGAGGCAGGTAGGAAAATTCCTTAAGAGTCTCTGTGGGAAGGCTGATGGTGTGGGAGATGGGTATAGTTTTTATTTTGAGAGGATTTGTTACCCTCTTCAAAGGAGGAAGTGCAGTTTAGAGTCACCATAAAGTAAGCATGGCAATTTGCAAGCAAGACAGCATACTATAATCCACACCCATACTGAGTTCAGGTTATTGGCAAGGTCACTTCTGGGTATTAGGTTTACAATGCTGTTCAAGGACAGGGCATGAAAAGATTTCCACACCCTCCTTAGAAGGGGACAGGAAGTGCTTAGTTTAGATGGCGTTTTGGTTTATGGTACTTGCAAAGAACATGAGCCAAGAAGTTCCTGACTGAATTCACTCATTTCCACTATGTAACCTTAGACAACTCTCCACCTCTTTGCTCATGTAATTGTTGGATTTCATGTGCCTCCTCAGAGATTCTTGCAAGAATCCTAGGTAAGGTCAACAATACTGTTTCAATATTGTAAAGAGGAAATATTGTACATATTTATATAATACTATATAAATATAAATACTATATTATATAGTGTTTATGTGCATACTATTGTATGTTACCATTTGGCAAATGGTTAGGTATTCACTCTCTTTTTTCAACACGCATCACACACGCATAAACGCATATAAAATACATTTATTTAAATATATCAAATATATCTATATCTATAATATATATTTATATCTATATGTTTTGATAAGATAAATTTTTTTAAATAAATGTGTTTTTTTTCACTTACTAACTTCAGCAGCTGTTACAGATCAGAATCTATTTTTATGGCATCAAGAGAAGAATAAAAGTCTGTCTCACTTTTAAATTTGGAATTACACAGTGATCACAGTCCTATTTGGTTAGTTTCAGTCTGCTGCCTTTGACAGTTTTCAAGACACATCAATTTCTGTGTTGGATTATGATTAGAAAGTTCATATACTATCAAAATGCAAAAAAAAAAAAAAAAGAGAGAGAGAGAGAGAGAGAGATGTCACCATGATTATATGAAGAGCTGTGCTCATAATGGCAAGCTTCCCAGTGCAGCTGAACAAAGAGAAAGAAGGCACAGCATGCACAAAGTAATCTCATGTAATTGGTAATTTTTTTTTTTTAAAAAAAGGACAATTATTTCCCACTTGCAAAACATTGGTTTAGAAGTAACTTTCTCTCATTTAGAAGATCTGCCTTAATGTTGGAAATGAGACAACTGATCTCCCAGAAAGGTGGTAACCAGAACCAAAGTACAACTTCAGTTATAACTCACACAATTCAGCTGTGTGTAATATTAAGGGGAGAGGTGAAGATGAAAATCCTTACATGGAGCTAAAGAATTTCCACCTTGCACTACACTACCAGTTAAATTGCAAAAGAGAAAACAGACAGGCAGGTGAGGTGGCAGAAGGAATGCACCAGAAAGATGTTCTGCACAGCTATCATGTTAAGGCAGTTACCATTACAGAGGGGGGCAGATGAAATGAAAATTTCTCCTGGTACACAAACACAGGTTGGCTATTCCCAATGCTGAAAGGTATAGCTTTCTAACCACTTTACATAGGTTACATATATTGAACGTGTAAGTGAACAAGTCATTATGAGCAAGAAGTATGAGTTGGTGTGGCTGAGGTATAAGCCTCTATCTAGATCGGGGTAGGCAAACCCTGGCCCATGGGCCATTTGAGGCCCTCAGGGACCCCCAATCCAGCCCCCAGGGAGCTTCCAATGAGCCTCTGCCCCATCGCAGACTGTTGGAGCCCACACTGGCCGTGACTGCCGGTGCAACTGTCAGTCCCCAATTTGTATCTCACATCTGCCAGGTATTTACTGGGTGGCCTTAGAGAAACCTCCATCTCTCAAACTTCAATCAATCTGAAATTAGGAAACAACAGTGCCAGTAACCATTCACTCAAAATTTCTGTCCCACAGTCATTTTGTTAATTAGCTCCAACAGTTTTGTGAACACATACCGGTGTACTGCATAATTAGATGACAGTAAGGAATCTAGGGCTCCTCTTACCTTTGAAGCTTGCCGAAGCCACCGTAGGTACTCAGTGAAATTGTCAAAACAGATGTAGTAACTCTGGCTCTGAGGTCCAGACGAGCTAAATGCTAAACAGTGCTGGTGCTTTTTAACTTCTTCAACCTGTACGGGAGGGGCAAGGGGGAGGATTAAAAAAAAAATCAGATTTCTAAGACAGCTGCTGAGCTTCTGAAGTGCCGATTAACTACAAATCTAATTAAGACAGACTAAAAAAAATGCTGCCAATAAAATCAAACCAATTTGTGAAATGTTTAATAAGATTTGAAGTTATACAACTCTCCGAGTGATAGCATAGTAGGACCCAAAGCAAGCTAGCAAGAGGCTAGCAAGATTTCAAGGTTCACAGAACTCCTATAGACTGAAGGATCTGATCTAACTAAATTTTGCACAGCCTAGTAGTATTAGTAGGCCTAATACTGCAAGCACACAGTCACAATTTTAGTATTTCATTTGAGTTTCACATTAAGATCTTTTAAGACACCACATCAAAAAGTTGTTTAGCCTTTTAAAATTCTGATTCACTCCACACCTCTTCCTGGGTGAAATAGATTTGCAAGGTTGATGAACTGCAAATAGAACACAGTAGTTCCCCTTTCCTCTCGTTTCTAAACATGTAGAATCTTGGGCTGAAAATTCGCACCCCTTACATAGAGGCATACAGATTTGTCTACAATCAGGTGGTCCTAAACCTCACAATGTTCTGCACCAGACTCATACACATTAGAGCCAGGGTAGCCTGAGTTTTGGTTTTTACTAAAGCCTATAGTCCTTGCTTGTTAAGGAAGACCCAAATGCACTATGCACTCTACAAATCATTAGGACCACAACATCTATAGCCGCCTGGGACCACCAAGGACCATTCTCACAGACACAGAGCTCCTGCTCCTTCTCATACTACGAAGAGTCAGAGCAAAGTGACATATTACAAAAAACAGAGGCTGCCCCCGAAACCTGTACAGAAACCCTGTACAGAAACATCTAGTTCAGCCATCTAGCTAGTGGGAATGTTAGAATGAGGTGTAAGTTGTTAAAAATGTGTGGCTTACAAAGGACTACCTGACAGACTTGCTTGCTTCTGGGCACTAACCAGTGTACATGGTTCTGAAAACCAGGAACCATGCTTAACTTTCACAGGGTAACGTATCCCATGAGCGCAAGAACGTTCTCTAGTCTTCCTGGTTAAAGACTTCAGGGCTTGAACAAATAACTTCATGACCTGAAGATGGGGCCTTAGCCTAGTGAGTCAAGCCATTTCTGCCCAAAATTGCATATACACAACAGGGATCAAATGTGTACACTGAGAGCTAGGCAGAAATGAACTAACTGTTACTGTGTGTGCTCTGGATCGGCTAAGTCAGATACATACACAGCAGGATACTAATTTTCTGATCAACAGAGCAGTACCTTTTGCCTGTTTCACTTCAGGCTCCAGGGCCAGTACTCACTTGAGGTCTAATCCAGCCGCAGGTCAAGACCCAAGCAACTAACCTCAGGTTTCCTGGGTTACAAAATTAAATAGTCACCCATCATCCCAACCTAGCCCCTGTAACCATTCAGTGTGAAATCTCTAAGCCAATGCAAAGTCAGCTGCAGCCTTCACAAGGTGCCATTTTTTCAAAGTGCAATAATGTCCTCCCCTGCTTAACTAGCATAATATTATTGCAAATGTCACAGAGGAGCCATGCTAATACAGCAAACACCATCTAGAGACCATAGCAGCAAAATACTAAAAGATTAAAAGTTACAATAATTCAAAAGGATTCAAAATTTAGATTACTGTAGTTTAGCAAAAAATCAACAGCCTGTTTGTTCTAAGTCCAGTGAAAGGTTTGGGGGGGGGAGGAATCAGAATTTGGCTCTTTGATGTTAAACTCTCATTTACAGGACTCAAATGTATTCTTTTGGAATATCAAAGGGCACCAACTCCATATATACACAGCATCAAAGAAATAAGGTGTTCCAACTTGCCTTTCCACCAATTAAGGGGAGCACATGCATCTTTCCAGTCTGGCTCTCTTTCACAGATGATACAATTAGGCACGTCCCACAAAGGATAACTTGGCGTCTTGTCCATCTGTTGACTGGCAAATGCATTTTCCCTTTTCGAACATTGTACATTCCTGAGAGCTGAAGCCGTTCAGAGTTGCCAATGCTGTGGGGCTTTCCTGAAATGGAAACAGCAAGCAGTTTTATCAGGAAGGATGCTTTCCTCTTTCACCCACTCTTCAAAATGCACAAGACAGCAAGACAAAATTAAGGCTCTCTCTGGAACCACAGATTCAAGGGCAGGCACCATCACTTCAAATACACGGGAATTACTGGGCTGGAAATTGCTTTCACCAGACTCCAGCTCCAGGAATAATATGGTGGGGGGGGGGAAGAGGGAGATTACAGGAACATTAAGTCTTGGAATACAATTGCATGAATGGCTCAATGAGCAGAAGACTTAGACCAACCACATCAAGAGCCTTGGGAGATGGAGTGGGAGGTCAAAGTTTGACTGTAATGGTTGTGATGCCCTTTATCTGAACTTGAGCTCCATATCAGGGTCCAACAAACCAAGACACACTATTTTACAGGCATTTTGAATGTTTTCATATTCAATTGGTTAACTGAAAGTTGCATGGACTGGATAAGAAAAATGAAGTTGTAAAGCTCAAAGAAACCAAAACGCTTATTACAGAACCATCACTAGAAAGGCGTCTGAAGAAGACTTAAAAAATTAAGGCTGAAATCTCATCCTTACTTTCCTAGGAGCAATCCCCATTAAACACAATGGAACTTACTTTTAGGTAGTCATGGACAGGATTGTGTTGTAAGTTATCATAAAACATTATTGGTTAAGTATCTATTGCAACCTACTGATATAAGCAACAACGAATTGTTAAATGACAAGCATTGGCTGCTTCATCTCAAAACAACTGGTGCACAGCAGGAAGCACAGAACACCAGCAGTAATATGAAGGAATGGATATCAGATCAGAGCAACACAATTTTTTTCACATACTGTTGAGCATAAAGTGCATCTCAAGCATTATGAAGACAGACTAGAGAGGTGAAGACAAATGAAACAAGGAGAGATCTCTTATTGGGGTGAATGTTGTCTTATCATGAAGAAACTGACTATTTAACATGTCAAAATCATTTGCTGTGGGTCAAGTCCAAAAGACAAAAATACTGGCATCTATTGTGGTATGTTTACTTGTTGCTACAGGAGTCACTAGGATGTAAAGTAAGCTAGGATGCTGTTGATGGATAAGATAAAGTCAGCCATAGTGGCCCATAAGTTGTTAGATTTTATTTTTTTTAAAGCAATTTTGACTCAATGTGGCTCAATTGTTAACATGAGATAAATGCTTTGAATTGAGATCTGCCAGGTTATGCCTACTTCCTCACTGTGCTATTAGCAGCAGTGACATGCAAAAAAGCAGAGACCGGTGTTTTATGGATATATTGTTCACACTGGCAGTTTACCACTAGTTTATTGCCAAAATGACTACAGGATGTGCCCCGAGTACTTTCAGGACTGCATATGACCAGTCACAGTTTAGCACTGCATTACTGAGGGGACAGAACAATACTCCTTTGCTATTTCCCCAGTGAGTCTCAAAACAGGCAGCACAGATGGTCCTGAAGGGCAGATCTCTCTTTCTTGTCACTTGAGAATTGAATGCTCTCTTCAAAACCAGCACCCTCCATATTCCCTTACCCAATCCAAGAGAAGAAACAGAGGAGAGTCACTACTAGCCCACTCTCTGTGTTTGTCTACAAGAAGAAAAAAGTCACTAGTGATCCATACTGATAGACAGTGCACAGAGGTGGAGTACTTTACACTACTCTAGTTTCAGGAAACAAAGCAAGAATGATGTGGCCCATTTCAGACACAGTAGCTTTTGGGACACAAATAAAAGCGCAACATCTATCCATTTTATTCTAGACCTACAACCACTGGAGAGCATGGTCACTTTCAAATATTTTTGCCCTTAGGACCAAAATCTCTTCAGCCAGCTCTGCCAAGAAATCGACTAACACTAAAGAGAAATATAATTTCTTATGCAGAGTATACCACAAGCCTTTGGATAACAAGTTGTAACTGTAGCATTACTTATTGTGCCTGCATCCCGCCTTTCCTCCAAGGGGCTCAAGTTATCCCATTGCTGCATTACTTTATTCTTCAATCCATTTTAAGCGCAGATTTTTCTATTTTTACTATCTTCAAGAAAACAACACCACCACCTATTCGGCAGTGTAAAGCACATGTAACATGCATGTGCAACCAAGCCACCCAGGCTCCCCTCTACTCACACTGCCTTCCCCTCTTCCAAGATCTGCAGTGTGGCAAAGAATCCAAAAAGTTGGATTTATTCAACAGCAAATTTTCTGCTAGCCTGCCACCATTCCCCCTTGTCCAGCCAGCATCTCAATCAGAGAAGAAAATTGGGATCCTATTGGTTCCTGAACCACAAGCAAGGCAATAAGGAGACTGCACAATTTTCCTTGCCACCTTTTCCCCTGGTGCTCGCCCACGACAGCCCAAGGACTGGATACTAGTTGAGCAACTTTTCCCCCTTGTTCAAGAAGCACTGTTAAAATGAGGTAGATCATAAGAATTTAAGGAAAGGGGAAGATTGGATAGTAGCAATACAACATCTTCAGTTTAAGAACCATACAGCAAGAAAAGAAAACCTAACTAGCACATAAAACTACTTATATACAGATTTCCCTGGGGCACATGAGAGAGTCAGGAGATAAAGGATAGTATCTTACTTCCTTGGCCAATGGAAGGCAATTTGCCAAATCTCCTAGAGGAACTTTAATATCAATTTTAGCCAATCACCATTGGGATGATATAATAAATCTGCTGACAAAAGCAACTTGCAAAAACTTATTTTCTTTGACCAGCCATTTCATTTCAAAAAGCCCAGCTGGACCCACTTTATCAATCAGGGTTCAACACCTCTGTCCTTGGGAGAGATAAATTGGCCAGAATCTTGCCTTCTTGGCACAGGAGAAGGGGAGTTGCCAGGACTGTGATAAGCTTTTCTCACACAAACTTTTATAACTCTCTTCCTTACTAAAAAAGATGGATGTCACAAAGATGGACTCCAGAACAGGGCAAAATGCAAAGATCTAAGATGGACTTCATATATCAAAACATGCCCCACAATTAACTACAAAGAAACGGGGGTTCAAAGAAACCAAGGTTCAAAAATAATAAGGATGTTACATTCCCAACCTCTACGGCTGTGAATCAGAAGATACAAGTTACATTCCCTTGACAAGTAGTTCAGCTGAAGGGAGTAATTTACTTAACCAACCAGCAAGTTTCTTAACTGAGAGGGGATTTCAACCCAGACTCTTCCAAAACAAGTCCAATACTGTGTAGCCCTTTGCCAACACTACTATAACCATAAACCCATCTACAGATCCATGGCACAGTCAGGAACACACTAGCAAGCCCCACCTCCTGTTTTCAATGCATTCCTCATTTCTTCTCCCAATCATAATGGTCGCTTGTCTGAAGAGACAAGATATTCTCCCCAAGGACAGATGCAGAAGTTTGTCTCTTCAGACAGACGTCCTCCCTGTAGGGGAGCAGAGCTAAGGAGTAGGCCAGTTGAAGGAGCTAGGACTTGCATTGCACTGGATGTGCTATCGCCATAGACAGATCCACAGTAATGTCAAAAAAGGGCTTCTATCTATCACACTAAGGCCCCAATCCTATCCAATCTTCCAGTTCCAAAGTGACTGCAATGCAGACTGGAGATAAGGGAGCTTTGAGGAGGCCTCTGCGGCTTCCCTCCCACTGCAGGATGCAGCATATGCCCCATTGTCATGGCTGCATCAGTGTTGGAAAGTTGGATAGGACTGGGTCCTAAGACACAATTTGCTTATTTTTTAAAACATGAAAATTCTAGAATTTTTAACACAGTTGTGCAAATTCCTCTATATATTAACAGCAACAAACAGCTGACCCCACATGCTACCATCAACAGAACAAGGTACAAGTAGAGATGTAACCAACAGCCCAATCCTATGGCAGATACAGCCCAGTGATATGACGAATTCAGCCCAATTCTCGCAGGTGGCCCCTGAACTTAATGGAATGCAAGAATAAATGTTTTATACTTGCTTTCCATTTGGCCATGGGTCACCCCCACCCACTTTTTTGGTATGGCTTGCATCAGCATGGTACAGGATTAGGGTCTTGATCTTTTGAATTTGAATTAGATTAATATGCATACCTTTGTACATAAATAAAAAACCACTTTTGAAGAAAGCATACTTTGTTTTCAGATGTGTTAAGGGGAGAATGTGGAAATTCACTCTCAGCTCTACAAATCAGAAACAATATTCCTCTCCACAGAATATAACGCATGGGGAAGGGGTGCTAGAGAGATAATGCTGACAGAATGACCAAAATCTTAACAGAAGTGATTCTCTGAGTAGGAAATGCCAGCCTCTGTCACTCCTCCTCTACACATTGCAATCAGAGTTCCTTTCTCAACCACCTGTTTTGCTTTCCAAACCACAAACAGCTGCTGAACAATGAGGTTTGCCTTTATTGACCCACCCCCAAAGCATCTTTGCTCCACAACTATGCAACTTAAGGTTTCTCATTTTTCTCTTTTCATTTTGCTTAAAAAAAATCCAGGCAGGCAGCTTAAACAGAAGTTCTCGTCCTCCCCCTTAACTGGAGCTTAAAAATAATTTGCTGTGTAGAATTTCAGTGAAATGTTTATTCCCAATAGAGCCAACCACTCAGGCACTGATGTATTTTATGGCAACATCAGGTGCCACTTGAATAGAGGGATGAAGTAATGAAAGCGTGTTGGTTTCACTCTTCACAGGATTTATGAATCCTGGGTATGTACAATGACATCAGTAATTTCAAGCTTCATTTCCACACACCACACTTCCATTGGTTTGCTCAATGGTTTCGTCCAAAAGTTGATGGCCTATTATTTTAAAGTAGAAAGAGTGTGAGCACTACTCCTGTTGCCAATGGAAGGGAGAGCTGCCAAGTCCAGACCTAAAAAAAAATTCTTCCAACTTTAATAGTTACATAGTTGGGATGTCTCTCAGTTACAGTTTTTACTACCCCCAAAAGAAAACATGGGACACAATCCATCACCATTTTCTCATGTGAAAGCTACACAGAATTAAATGAGAGTCATCAGGAAGGACAGCCAGGCTGTTGCGCAAATCCAATTCAAGTCAGTATGACACGCCCAGTATGTAAGGCCTTGTTCCTTCTGCAACCACCTGAAGTACTACATCAAAACTGACACTGTGGTATTTAAACCCTGCTTATTCATGGGCAGTTTGACCACTCTTGTTTGTTATATCACTGACTTATCCGAAACAGAACTAAATTCTACTGCTCACGTCTACTCCTTGTATTTCCATAAAGCTATATTTTTGGACCATATGAAAGGAGTAACATGCCTTGAAACCTCTCTATTGAACTACAAACTGAAAAGCTTCTTTATTACATAGATGCATCATCTACCTCTTGTTATATACAGATAACAGACAGCAACTGTTACCCTGCACATGCCCGATCTCGTCTGATCTTGGAAGCTAAGCAGGGTCAGGCCTGGTTAGTACTTGGATGGGAGACTGCCTGGGAATACTGAGTGCTGTAGGCTTATACCATAGTCTTTCGAGACTGAAGGTTGCCAACCATATACAGATATATTCTGTATTGATAACAATGCTCTTGAAAAATTTTCAAAAAAAAGGCATGTTATGTTCTAATGTTCTGCTATAACGAAAAGCTACATATTTGGTCACAGAACCACCTAGCCTCCCAAAGTCACTGAAATATAGTTTTTAAAATACTGAATTCTAAAACATTATGGATCCTCAAAATTCATTCTTGACAAACACAGTTCCTGAAGGGTACCCATGCTGTTGAGGGAGTTGAGAGAGAAGATTGGCATCACCTTCATACCCTGCTGTGAACTTCCAGAGGTTGGCTACCAATGGAAACAAGACTGCTCATCTTGTGGAACCTCAAAGTAGCTGTGTACTTACATCTCCAACCATCACTACAGCACTATGAAAGAGAGAAACCACCCCTAGTACACTGCTTCCATCCTTAAAGCCCTTAAAATGGCAGGAGATAGTCAATTTTATTAGTCCAATTAATCAGTATTGAGACAAAGGAAATTGGTGGCAACTATAGGATGTGCCTTCATATAAAATGGAGGGCGAGTAGACAAATTTCCATTGCCAGGACAGCAATACTTCATCAACAGAGGGAGAAAATACTTGGGGGGGGGGGGAGAATATTACAAATAAATGATTGCTTAGTACTTTAACAGTAAAAATAGAGATATCTTGGAAAAGGAGAGAGTGCAGGCATAGAAAATACTGTCAATAAGGTAACTCAGTAATGGATGGAGGATACTGGGTTATGTCATCTGACTCAGTAATAACTGACCAAGCAATAAAAAGGTGCCAATAACTGTGGTCCTGAAAATACCAATACACTTAACTGTGGCTTATAAACATTTGTAGACAAGACTAGAGTGACCCGACAAGTCTGCAGTCTCATATTCTTCTAGCAAAAGACACTCTCAGAACAAATCCGTCCACTCTCTGCTTGCAAACCCCATCTGAGTTAGGCTGTTAGTGCCAAAAATCAGGAACAGAGGAAAAGGTGCTTTACCTTCGCTAGAGGAATGAAAGGGCCAAAAAGTTTAGCATAATAACTGTGTGCAAAACAATAGCAAGTTGCTGGTTCAAATCTCACTTGATCACAAAATTCAGCAGGTGGCTTTAGCAAATGAGCACGCCTCAATTCAGTTGGAGTGCAGAAAGACTAGAACACGGTCACAGGATTCAGCTTTTCAAGAATTGCTGCTTTCATTCACAATAAGAGCAAGTTTTTATCCTTTATAGAAGTGTGGACAACAGCTGACAATGCTAGAGAGATAGGCAAATCAATTTTCATTGGTCAGGATGGATAGGCTTCTGTTGTGCTGCCTTTCCCATGATAAGCAAAGTCTGAATTATGTTTACATGGAGGAACTGTAGAATTCAGCAAAACAAGAGCAATTGTGTAAATATGATCTGTACAGATCTTGACGTTGAATTCTGGTTGCCACTTGAAAACCAATTTTTGTAAGAGCTTAGAGATTTTCATGTGGTTTCACATCACAGTATATACTATTCCCCCTTATCAGTACATTAACTATAAGGATTTTCACTCATCTATATTGCGCATATTAAGACCATCCTTTTTATGCATAACAAGATTTTCAATAAAAGTCTGGGAATGATGGGGGGAAAAGTGTGCAGTCCATTGTGGAGGCAAGGTCTAACTTCCATTTTATTTAATGAGTAGATTTTTGGAAGGTTTTCTTTTTTAAAAAACACATAGTTGGAAGGAGAGGGCCCTACCCAGTTCCTTGCTGTCAAAGCATGTCATCACACATTCAGATGTGTCTAAGATGTTCTGAGAACAATACACACACAGCCATGAATCAATCTGAGCATGAAGATCTGAGTAACCTTAGCAAATCCTGCATCAGTGCTTTATGTTAACACAGGGAAATACAAGAGGGCACACAACCTAAGCTGAACTCTAAAAATCAGCTCCAGGTCTTAAATGACTTTCCAGGAGACATCACCAGAAAAAGCACAACTTTCATCTTCTATAGATACGGAATCAGAAGGAGAAAATGGTGGACAAAAACAACGAAAGGAAAGAGAAATAAACGTGAGACAAAAAAAATCAAAACCACCAAACAACATTCTAATAGCACAATTCTCAATGGGGCTTACATTCCAAACAATGTGTATACAATGTGCAGTCTAAGTGCCTCAAAGCCAAGAGTTACTTTCATAATCTCATTAAAAGGGGTGTTCTAGAAAGCATTTTCTAGAACTTACAGAAAGGACTGTCAGCAAAATGTTTTCTCAGCTTACCAGTTAAGCTTCTTGAAATCCAGGAGAAAAGAAGAAAAAACAAACCATATCTACAGATGCCCTAGGAATTTTAGTTCTACAAATAAATTTGCCGCCCAGCCAGAATTTTACCTTCTCTGAAGGTAAGAAAAAGCAAGCAACAGAGTAATTTCCATCTAAGTCATTTTTGCTCTTAGAGCAGTGTTTTTCAAACTGTGGGTCGGGACCCACTAGGTGGATAGCAAGCCAGTTTCACGTGGGTTCCCATTCATTTCAATATTTTATTTTAAATATATGAGACTTGATGCTACTGACTGCATTTGGGGAAAGTTACAGACCTGTACTTTTAACAAGCCACTACGTATTTTCTTTTAACAATGATAATAAATGGGACTTACTCCTGGGTAAGTGTGGGTAGGATTGCAGCCTAGGATTGTTAAAAATTTTCCTGCTTGATGATGTCACTTCTGGTCATGACATCACTTCAGGTGGGTCCTGACAGATTCTCATTCTAAAAAGTGTGTCCAGGTGCTAAATGTGTGAGAACCACTGTCTTAAAGAATACAGGAGCTCTCATAACATTATACATGAATTAAGATGTAATGGCTACTTTTGTAATACTGCATGCATGTGCTGTGAATGTGAATGTGAAATGCAGTGTGCTGCCATCTGGACATTTAACTGTTAAAAACAGGTATCTTGTACCACCCAATTCTACAGTCTGCACAAACAAATCATCCCGGAAGAGGAAGAAACTCTGCACATGCTTAGCAGAGCTCAGCCCAAAGTGCCAGAAGTTGATGGGAAAAAACGACAGGGTATTTTATTTTTAAACATGCACCATCATACTGAACGCTTGATTGGCACTAGCTTCACACATGGTCTATATTGTGGTTTTAGAATTAACCCCCTGCACCACAGACATCTAGAAAACTGTATAACTGGAAATACATAATGGGTGCAAGTTTTCAAGTTCAAGAGGTCATCTCCCCTTCCCCATTTCACTTTTCAAAAAATGGTAGTTAGTGTTGTTTCAGAAAAACTTGTACATTCCTCAGAACTTTTTCAACATGGACTTCCAAATCTTATTCCTTGGTGCTTGCATAAGCTTTTGCACCAGACTGCACTATGCAATTCTGCAGACAGGAAAAAGCACAGAAAGAAAGAATCCACATTCTGTACACATCCTTATACATTTAGGACTATTTTAAAGCACTTATTCGGATCACAAAAACTTCAGCTTACTAAGACTTTGTGGTTTCAAAAAAAGCACATTGGTGGAACTGCTACACCATGACGACAGCTTTTATTAGAAGGAAAAGTATCTCTTGCCTGACTGTTGCCACTCCCACCATTCTTTAAAAACCTCCAAAAAAGGAAATTCTAGTGTTTCTCTAGGTGCATGGCGTGACTCCAAATTATGCATATACTATTCATGTACAGAAGTAAAAGAGGAGTTTGTTAGTTGCTGGACACAAGATCTAACTTTTCCCATCTGGAAAGAATGTCTTGGTTTGCAGCAGCTCACACCAGAGTTTTCAGTATGATTACCTCTTCCAACATCTTAGTCGTTTCCCTCAAAACCCACCAAATGCTGAAAGTGCACATTTATTTTTGTTAAGTCATACAAACCAGATCTTTACTTACAGGGCTTCCAATATTTAAAGAAGCCACAAGCTGACTCAAATCCCAGGCTTCCTAAACTACATGTTCCTGACGATGCAACAGCTTGTACCAGCCAAACCTTTTCAGCTTTACTGTCTGCTAAACAATTGGGGGGGGGGGTCTTTCCATGGGAAGGACTTGACAAAACATTTTCATTATAACAATGCCGAGGACTCACTGAAAGTTTGCAGTTGTGGATAAAACCTGAAACATTGCAGATGCATAACATCACGGCATTGTTACAACAGATGATTAGGTTTGAAATAAAACTATTCTCCACACAGGGGCAAAGCACAACGAAAGACTCCAGCTCTTGGCAACAGGGGTGACACACAAAGCTCAGCCTCCAAGAAGAAAAGGAATTTTTCTAAAACATTCTAGAACAGGATTTCTCAACGTTTGTCCCCCGCTATACCATTTCACACAGTCCACCTATTGGACGCACCACTGGAAACAACTGGCCATGCTGTTATGTCACATTGTATTGCTGGTCTCGCTGCCAGGAGGCAGGTATGTGGGGTTCCTGTGCATACCCCTGGTCACCACCTCAAGTGCCACTGGTGGTACGAGTACCATTGGTTGAGAAACACTGTTCTAGAATGTCTGGAAACACTCGCCAGGCCTTACTTTTAAAGAAAAAAAAACACACAGAAAATTAGAAAGTATTGAGAGATTCCATTAGCAAACCCCACAAAAGACACCCATGCTATGCTTGCACAAGATATAAAGAAGACACATACAGATGGCTAAACACTTCTGTTTTAAAAATATGCCATTTTGAAATTAAGACCTATTTTCTATTAACATGCTTATCAACAGAGTTGCATCAATTCATTCACTTGCCTGACTCGCCCTCCACTGCACAGTCAGCACAAATGGATCAAGGAAGAGAATATCCCAGTCCTTTTCTCCAAAGAGGGCATAAGGGGGAAAAAATGGAAGAGATTCATTTCCCTTGCTGATGATCTTTTGCAATAAGGAGGTGGCAATAGCAAGGTACTGCTTGTGACTCCTGTAAAAGCTAGGACAAAACTTCCTCCTTCCCCAAGCGCACATGCCACAAGACTCTGGGAAGGGGGGGGGGGTCATTAGAAACCACAAATAGTAGATTGACTCATTCAAGAAGCCAGTATTTGTGGATCCCTGTCCACCAATGCCAACTGACGACAGCAGCATAGAATGCACTACTAGGTTACCACATACGGAGGACAAACAAAAGAATTACCTTCACTGTCTTGCATGTGAATACCCAGAGAAACATGGCTACTGCCTTTGGAAACAGACAGCTGGACTTAATGGTCCCTTAGTCCAGTTCCAGTTCCCAAACTTTTTTGACTGGTGGCTCCCTTGACCTACTGGGCTATTGGCCGCAGCTCCCCATTAGGGCTACAGGGTTATACAATGTATAGGGTGGCAGTATTTTTCCAGAGGATTCCACAGCCCCCCTGGCTGGTTTCCAGGGAGCCATGGCTCACAGTTTGGGAACCAATGCCTTAGACCAATCACATAGTGTTCTTTTTATGTTCTTATGAAGCAATGTAGCAAAAATAGCAGCTTACTGCTGTTCAAATCAGATTTTCACTTAAAACTTAAAAAATTGTCAAACACAGTAAGTTTTTCCTTTGAAAAAATAGCCTAGCTGAAAATGAAAGTGGAGTTGAATACAAGAAGTATCATGTATTTAAATCCCACGACCCTCCACGCAAGAGAACAAATTGTGGAAAGGATATCTGACTTTGGATCTCAAGCACTGTAAATGTAACACAGTAAACCACCACATCACTGAGATTTGTTACTGTGGACTGAATCTTGGAATTGGCAAGACATCACAGGAACCTAGACTTGCATCAGGATAATCCACCTGGGTCATTTCATATTCCTAATTTATGCCTTCTAGGAACATAAATCCTGCAAATGGTTCATTTTCAAATTAGCAACCAAGTAACATGGAAATTTTCCTCTGGTCAGAAGTGATCAGCAATTACTTCAGAAAAGTGCTGGGTAATTCACCTTCAAGGAAAAGATCTTGCTTAGTGTTCTTGCCATCGTTCTAAGTGCCAAAGGGAAATACATTCATTTCACCACTGTCTTCTTCATCCCAGTTTCATATAAAGGGATAAATTTCCGTAGTTTGAAAGACATCTAGGCTGCATGACCAAGGTTTTGGATTCTGCTCCTAGGCGATTTAAATTGCAAATGACTTATGCTTTAATTGCTATAGCAACCAATTAGTATGCATGCTTGTTCAGGAAACACATGAGTTACAGAAGTTAAAACTGATTTTTTTTTGGGGGGACAGGGGCTGGGTTGCAAGTTAAGTTACTTTGATTTAAACTGAACTGCCTTGTGCTTCTTGTTTGCAATATTTTATTGACAGTCCCCACTCCCCCTTGGAAGACTAGTCCAAAAGGGTAGGATATATTTCTCACCTAGCTGTCCTCACAGTGGCAACTTGTGAAATGTCTTTGCATAGGTGGAGATGTCCAGAATAGCATTTTTCACATAACTGTTCTCATCTGTTGAATGCTAGAAATCTCTAAGAAGCCATCCCTCAGCAGACTGAAATTATGTTAGCTGCACAGGAAGAGATGGAGACAACAGTATTTCAGGAATCTAGTGGTATTTGCCACATGCCAGGAGAACAACAGAAAACACACACAAGTCCCTCAAGGGGTGCTACTGCAAGAGCAAGAGGACAAAGCTTTACATGGAAAGGGAATGGGTAGCTGTCAAAAACCATTTGTTAGAACTGCCCTTTGCATCTGCTGTGGGGTGTGGCTGCCACAGCCAAGTAGATCAAAAGGATTCCACAATCTAAATGCCACATGTTTAATCTTAGAAACTTCTAAAGGAACATAGTGACCCCACAGAGAAGGGAAAGGTTTATGTTTTTGCTCATCACAGAACAACAGACCCCATAAAAAAGGTGGAAAGAGACTGAAACAGAAAGCCACCATTGCACTAAGAATCTTGTATTCTGCATCTGGCTCAGTTCAGCAGTCATATTAGAATGGACAAGAAAAGGCTTCTAAACTCTGTATAATTTAAATGTTTGTTTAACTTGCTCCAGAAAAGCAATAGACCTGAACAGCAGTCTACTAAGCATTTTGAATTTCAGAACTATTATTGCAGGCTCAGCTCTCTCTATTTACAATTTTAAATATTCCCATAACCAGTATCATCCAGATGGCATTTAACAAATTGTAGAGGTGCCAGCCACACCTCTTTACATGGAAACTCAAAAGCTGTCACTTGAGGCCTTAATCCATGCTGTAATCCCTTCTGTTCTTCACAATGAAGATTCCAAAAGAAATAATACAATTCAGAGAAGCTTTACAAAGGCAGAGAAGTTACACTAAAACAGTGCTCCTAGCAAGAAGTCAGCTCCTCAATGGGCTAGTTAATATAATTTGTGCATGATATTTTAATTTAGAACAAACTTTGCGAGTTCAGCAGAGCTTAGAGCAGAACAAAACGTGCATACACAGACAGCACACAATATTTTCAAATTATTAAGAGCAAAGGCAAGTGTTTAGTAATGCTTATGTTATTAATACACTCACAAGGCTCATCTAAATAAAAATTCAAGTGTGCTCAGTCTCATTTTCTTTCAGCATACTTTCAGAAATGGAGACTTCCAGGTTAGCAGCAGAGCTGCTGAGGAGCATGCCTTTACTTAATCAATATTCAGAGAATGAGACTGTTAGCTGAAATAGCAGCCTCTGCCTACAAAGAAATCCTCTTGCTGGGTCATTCACAGGCCATTCAGATGTTTCAACAACTGAGAGACTCCCACCCAGTTCCCTGCACTAGAGAGTTTTAAAAAGGAAACTTATTGTTCCTTATTGCACCTCTTTTATCCCAAAGCATCAACCTTGCCAAGATTTGCTACTCTTGGTTCACCCCTGATGAACACCATGGATGCTGGATGGATAAACCAGTCAGAAGATAACAGACTTCGAGGGTTGTTAGATCAGAGCAACTGAAATGAAACAGGCCCTATAGACAGATCTCTCTCACATCTTTAAACACTGGCAGGCATAGCCACAAAACATTTTGCCAAGGCACCTGGTAAGGCCATTGTTTTCTTTTTCAAAATATACTACCTTTCTCTCACCCAACCCACCCAAAGGCCCTTGCTTCTGCTGTTCAAGCATACATACACACTTCCACCACTAGGCATCCTTAACCTCACTTCTTGAGAGTTTCAAAGCCCTTCACATACATCCAATCAGTAATTTGACAAGAACCCTCTAAGCCAGGGGTGCCAAACATAAGCCCCGTGGCGTGGATATGGCCCGCGGAAGCTCTTTCTCTCCCTGTGTCAATTGGGCTTTCCCAGCACCACCATTAGCTGCCTACCACTGTTGAACTGCAAAGTATTGCCTAAGCAGAAGCGGTGTTGGCAGCTGAAAGGGCAGCCAGCCGTTATAACTGAACGGTCCCTTATCTTGAAAATATGATCTAGGTTCGCATGTTTCCTCTTCTGTTTATTTGCATTTAATGAGTTCCTTAATGAGAAAAATGTGCTTATATCTGGTCATCACCTGCTTAGTGACATCAATTGCTGCTTAACGACATCACTTCTGGCCCTCAGCAGAAGCCATGAATGCTATTCGGTCCACTATATGAAAAGAGTTTTGACACCCCAGCTCTAAGAGAAGTCGGTCATATGAACTTCACATATTGTAACAACTGGATGAAAAGGCAAGAAAGAGGTGACTGCACTGCAGAAGCCTGAACTGAGCAAGGGGTACC
Source organism: Tiliqua scincoides (assembly GCF_035046505.1). NCBI lineage: Eukaryota > Metazoa > Chordata > Lepidosauria > Squamata > Scincidae > Tiliqua > Tiliqua scincoides. The sequence continues at coordinate 84,251,842 of NC_089824.1, forward strand.
AACTCAGTCATAGGTTTCACTCCTGTACTATGACAACACTCTTTACACAGCTTGTATACCTGCTGCCTCCCTGCAATTCACGGCCGCCCTCCAACTCCTGCCTCACTCAGCATCTTCAGGAAGTTCAGACAACTCAAGGCCTTTTGTGTGCCCTTCAAAGCTTTTTACTACACTAACAAAGAGGGGCTTGGAGAAGAACATGGCCACAGCGATGCGTTGGTTGCCCCTTCAGCTCTGTTGTGAAGCAGTGCTCTCAGTACTGGAGTGAACCTGTATCGGTAACCCATAGTACTATAGTGAACGGGTATTTGCAAGTTCTGCACAGCATTGAACACACATATTTCAGCTGCAATTTACAGGTGATGGCTCCTTCTGGAAAGGGGGGAGAATACACACACCACTTCCTTTGTTGCTTCCTCTTAAAATTTCTGTAGGGCAGGTGCACTGTTCAACACGGAAAAATCATATAGCATTTGCTGCAAATATCTTTCAAAGGCAACGCCCATCATTTCAAAAATAATACAGCTCATTTGGATGAAAAGAAATCTCCTGAGTGTGTTTTTCCCCTGAAGGCTAGAAGAATTGGAACACATACAAGTTAAGTTACTGTGACACTATCTATTTATGTTTTATATTTCTTCATCTCCACCCATGAAAGAAAGGGAAGGGAGAGGTTAAGGATATGAACAAAACAAACATCCTCTGTAGACCATCAGTGTATAAATCATGCTACAGAATTAAACTACACCAACGAGAAAAAAGGAACAAGACTTTGCAATTTAGACACCAAGATGTTAGTGCAAATCGAACTATGAAGATAGCCATAATTTTCCAAAACAGTGCCAGCTACGTAAGCCATTCTCATCCTTTGACATATTTCAAAAACCAACAACTTTAGCTCCACTCTGAGCAAAACAAATCCTCCTAGAGAATTTATTCCAAGTTGCTGCATATAAAAGTAAACTTGTGAAAATGGATTAAATGTACATGCTATTATACCTTATAACTGAACACTTCAACATTTAGTGATGAATTCCAGAGTTATACCTCGCACTGATGTACACCTCCTCCATCAGATCTTGCTGCTTAAAACATCTTCCTGCTTTGCAAGTGAATGCTTAATAGCCTCCTCACCTGCCTTCCCAATCTATTCATATAGCCAATCAGAAAGCCCACCACCCTGATCCTTAAACACCTGGAGAAAACAGCCAAGGTAATTCAGAGGTATTCTCTCTGAACTCAGAGGAGAACACTGTTCTACTCCAGCAGGTGGTCTTTGCTCCTGCAAATGCCCACAAAGCAAACTCTGCAGTCAGGGCCTCTGAGAGGAATTTTATCAGGGGGTACAAATTTTCTTTGGGGCCCCTTTACAAAGGAGGAGGGGTGAAACAGAGCAGGGGAGAATGGTGACAGGTGAGCAGAATAGGGGCAGGGAAGGGCAAAACAGGGGAGGGTAGAGATAGCTGGAAAAGTCTTTGGAGATCAGGTGCACCCACCCATGTGGCATTGGCAGCTAGGTACAGTAATAGGGAATTCCTAAGTCTCCCTAAAAATCTTTTAAATACAGAAGATCATGCAGAAAATTAACATCATCGTATTTAGGCTCATACTAGAATGGAATGTGTTCTGTGTGTACCACTTGCTTCTGCAGCAGTTTTAGTCTGGCAGCTGTGTCCCTGAGCTCCTATACACTCTTTCATGATAAGCAGATCAACAAGCCAAAGAGCTCCTTTAGCAGGCCGGTTTCCTCCCAGATTTGATACCATGTTATGGAGTGTCATGTCATTCCTCAGCCCAGCAGATATGGCTTGCCAGTAGCTGCAGTAGCTGCAATTGCATGGTCACGGTAGTGTCCCCAGCATCTTGTGCAGGCAACAAGTCTGAGTAGACAGAAAAATGTAAGATCCCAGGAAACTTCTGGATACCCTCCTTTGGCTCCTGGGTCTCCTTTATTACCCTGGGCCCAGGTACAAATTACGCCCTTTACACCCCTTAACTAGGCTCTGTCTGCAATGCACTTTTCTAGAGCTAGGCAGATTCTACCTGGCAGAGGAATGCACAACTGAATTTCCAAAGCTTTAAAGCATCTAGGGAGGGAACAACAATCCGGGTTGGGTCAACCATTCTGGTTAACTAGGCTGCGACTTGGGTTGCGTCCACTATGTTAACATCTTGGATAGTTACTGTCAAAAGGAGAGGCAATTTAGCATCTTGACAAAGCAAGGCTGATACTCCCTCTCATACAAAACAGTAAAACTCGAATTCTACCTAGGGTAGCGTGTGTAGTGCATGTTTTGCAAAGCAAAACCAGTGTGCTATTACCAAGACCTGACATAGTGGTCTCCACATTGTGTTCTGAAGAACCCTGAACATAAGAACATAAGAACAGCCCCACTGGATCAGGCCATAGACCCATCTAGTCCAGCTTCCTGTATCTCACAGCGGCCCACCAAATGCCCCAGGGAGCACACCAGATAACAAGAGACCTCATCCTGGTGCCCTCCCCTACATCTGGCATTCTGACTTAACCCATTCCTAAAATCAGGAGGTTGCGCATACACATCATGGCTTGTACCCCATAATGGATTTTTCCTCCAGAAACTCGTCCAATCCCCTTTTAAAGGCGTCCAGGCTAGACGCCAGCACCACATCCTGTGGCAAGGAGTTCCACAGACCGACCACACGCTGAGTAAAGAAATATTTTCTTTTGTCTGTCCTAACCCGCCCAACACTCAATTTTAGTGGATGTCCCCTGGTTCTGGTATTATGTGAGAGTATAAAGAGCATCTCCCTATCCACTCTGTCCATCCCCTGCATAATTTTGTATGTCTCAATCATGTCCCCCCTCAAGCGTCTCTTTTCTAGGCTGAAGAGGCCCAAACGCTGTAGCCTTTCCTCATAAGGAAGGTGCCCCAGCCCCGTAATCATCTTAGTCGCTCTCTTTTGCACCTTTTCCATTTCCACTATGTCTTTTTTGAGATGCGGCGACCAGAACTGGACACAATACTCCAGGTGTGGCCTTACCATCGATTTGTACAACGGCATTATAATACTAGCCGTTTTGTTCTCAATACCCTTCCTAATGATCCCAAGCATAGAATTGGCCTTCTTCACTGCCGCCGCACATTGGGTCGACACTTTCATCGACCTGTCCACCACCACCCCAAGATCTCTCTCCTGATCTGTCACAGACAGCTCAGAACCCATCAGCCTATATCTAAAGTTTTGATTTTTTGCCCCAATGTGCATGACTTTACACTTACTGACATTGAAGCGCATCTGCCATTTTGCTGCCCATTCTGCCAGTCTGGAGAGATCCTTCTGGAGCTCCTCACAATCACTTCTGGTCTTTACCACTCGGAAAAGTTTGGTGCATGCTCCCAACAACCATGTGACCACATGTGGTCGTTGCATATGCGATCCCAGTGTTAGCTGGAACGTCGCTAAGGGGTGCACACCTGTAGTTAGCTTCAGCGACCACTGAAACAGGGAAGAGGGAAGAGTGGATTTTGGTGGGAAAGTACTATGTGTTCAGTTCTGGTACTGAAAGCACAATTAACGGGTTGAGTATGCACACATGGGGATCCTGGCACTTAATTCTAAGTAGATGTCCATCTCTACCCTATACCAGAGCCACAATTTTGCGCCTGGATCTGGTTGGTGGCCCTCCAAGATTTTAGTACAAAACAAGGTACAAAATTTGCAGTCCTGCAAATTTAAGATCTGCCCATTTAGACCTTCAGGAAACTCTACCAAAATGTTTACACCAGGGGTGCTCGCACTTTTTCGGCTCGAGAGCAACTTTGAAACCCAGCAAGGCCTGGAGATCTACCAGAGTTTTTTTACAATGTTCACGCCATCATAACATATAACATTTATGTGTACAATGTATGTTGGTGTACCTTGCATAACTGCATGAGCCAATATTGCACAACACAACATAATTAACTATAAACATTTTTTGTAATGACTTGAGTTTACTTTGATGACTTGCACTGAAGTGAATCAGCCAAGGATGCATAGCCCGGACTGTAGCTGCTGACAGCCAGCTTCAAGCACACTTCCAAATGTTCATCAGTCATGGTGGAACAGTACTTGGACTTAAAGATCTTCATGTAGGAAAAGGCTGACTCACATAAATAAGTGGAGCCCTTCCTGCCTCAGGCGCTCTTTTATCCCTGAGGGCCCTACTGCCTTCAAGTGGCTACAGCTGTGCAGCACACTCTGCTGGATGCCCAGGCCTTACCCTTAAAGGGGCCACTGCTGACACCACAGCCTACCTCCTCACCAGATCTTCCTTGATTCCAGTACAAGTGGGGAGGGGGGCAGATCTCTATACAGACCAGTGCAAAAACAAGGGAAAGGTGTGGGGGAGGGAATATCTCTATATAGACATCACAGCAAGACCAGTGCAAAAGCCCTTGCACACAGACCCAACAGATGGAAGTGGGGGGGGGGGCGCAGATCTCCATACATACCAGTGCCAAAACAGGGGAAAGGTAAGTCATCCCCAGGAGAGTCAACGGGGCTCATTCCCAGGGATGCGTGGACAAGAGCTCACTCCCAGGGATGCTTCACTCCCAGGGATGCGTGGACGGGAGAGAAGCCTGCCAGCGGCTCCTCTCCATGTCTACTCACGAGTCACCCCAGTAGAGTCAACGGGGCTCACTCCCAGGGATGCGTGGACAAGAGCTCACTCCCAGGGCGGGGCTCACTCCCAGGGATGCTTCACTCTCAGGGATGCGTGGACGGGAGAGAAGCCTGCGATCGACTCATTTTGCCTGGCGATCGACTGGTAGATCGGGATCGACTTATTGAGCACCCCTGATTTACACTAAAGCACAAAACTTGAAAACCATCAGCCTAGCAAGTTTCAGCCAAAATTATCAGGGGATGAGTTGTCCTTTCTTTCATTATTCTTTTTCAAGACAATAGTCACTTCCCGAGTAATGCAAATTGGCAAAACCCTTAAGTTTCATGGGATGGGGTAGCAAAATAAAATAAAGACAGATAACCACAAACACATAGTTTAAGAATTTGCATATCCAAACATAAAAGTAAACACATTCATGGTGAAGTGGAGTGAGGAAGCAATGCTGGAAGATTTCATGACAGGAAGATTGTCATTTCATGACAAGAACAATTTCAGACCTTTATTTCACCCATCATTCCTGGTCAGTGCCATTAAAACACAAGAACACAAAGTATGTCGGGGTAATTAGTAGGTTGCCTGGTGACTGTCTTCAAAAGGCAAGAAATCACATAACAGTGAAGATTTATGCAGAGCTTCATGCTACTGCACCTCTTAACAATGAATCTATAACTATGTGATATCAAGAGATATATGAGGAACAGTGGCATGTGCCATTTCCCACTCTTAGGACTAGCTCTTATTAAAATATTTCCTATGGCTTAGGAAAGGTTACACCAGCAGGACTCAGGAAGTATCATGATTTAACAAAATACATACATCTGAAAAAAAGAAGGCAGCAAAGTTTTTCACATTCTTCCTATCACTGCCAGAATGCATTTTTTTTTTTGTCATCTTGACTCATGTTTTGCAAACCTAGCTCCACAAACGCAGGGGTATTTTCCTGCACTAGCTCTTTACTGGCAGTAACAGTGTGGACCAGCAACGTAGAATGCAGTTGTATGACAAAGCTTGAATAAAATCTGCATATCATTACTGAAGTAATGTATGAAATGCACAGATGTGCATATCATTTACTATCCAACAATCAAATTATTTTTAAAGTGACAAACCAAGATTGATATCCAACAATCTTAATTATAAAACACAGATCTTCCAGTGATGAAAAGGGGATGTGTTAATTAAGAACTTATTATGGCACTTTTCTCAAATGCTCAAAAAATTTCACACACCTTCACAGATATAACTCAAGCAATAACTCCCTAAGGAGGGCCAGCACTACATACTAAGGACTATATGGAGGACTAAGGTAGAGAACTGAAGCAGGCTGTTAGTTCTGATCTCAAATGAGAGCCCACAAAGGGCATCTGAGGGCAGGCTAGCCCATTAGGTAAAGTTGAACTTGCTCATGTAACCCTGTTCAAGGACCTCTCAGCTTGTTTCAATGAGATCTGGAGGTCAACTGAGGCTTATTTCTTTCTCAGCCCAGATTACACTTCCCATGACTCACCCCCTCCTTAGAGGGTGGTAAATCTGAAAAGGACAGCCCTTTGGTTTGAAGTCTAGAAAGTTTCCTGTTCCCCCATCAGTTCTACTCCCCAGCCCCAGGTTACTGCCTAGACCAGTGGTTCCCAACCTGGAGTACGTGTACCCCCAGGGGTGCTTGCCAATACCTTCAGAGGTACTCAAAAAAGTACTGAATAATTGTGGAAAAAAGGAGGTCTATATTAGAATGCCCTGCAGGGTTGGCAGTCTTGCCAGGCAGAAAGGAAGGCAGCTAGATGGCTACGAAAGCCTTACCAACTGCTAGTTTCTGGTCATCAAATTGTGTAGAATCAGATATGGATCAGTATTTGGAAAACACAAATTTGAAATAATAGCAACTATATTAATCACAAACATTTTGCAAATATGAGGGGTATAATTTATGGAAATGGGTTGACAAGTGATATGCAAGTGAAAAAAATATTGGGAACCATGGGCCTAGACCAGTGATTTTCAACCTTTTTTTGTCTCATGGCACACTAACAAGGTACTAAAATTGTCAAGGCACACCATTAGCTTCTGGATAATTGACAAGGCACACCATGCTGCTGGTGGGAGGCTCATAACCCCCAATGGTCCTATTAATAAATGACCCTCCACCAAACTCCCATGGCACACCTGGGGACCATTCGCAGCACACCAGTGTGCCACAGCACAATGGTTGAAAATGGCTGGTCTAGACTAATGGGTAGGCACTGAAGAACAGAAAACTGATATGGAAGGGAAAACTGTCTTGAAGGACTACCTCCAGGAGTCCCCCTTTCACAATGTCTCAGCAGGTTTAATTCTGGGTCAGTGTCAATGGTACTTGCCCAGCAGCCATTACTATTCGTTCCGACCTGGCTGGTTCCTCCTCATCAGGGTCCAAGTCATCACCTAGTGTGCAGGGATAGAGTTCAATGACACCAACCGTGGCTTGACCATAATGAAACAGAGCGATATGATTTCACATCTTTGCTCATATTGTCAGGCACTGCACACCATCAGCCTCCTATACTATACATAGGATAACCCATTTCAAATGAAGTAGTAAAGGAGCCACCACAGGAAACTGGGAAAGTGTTTTCAGTCAGGAAGCAAAAAAAAAAAAACACCACAGAGAGAGAGTTTTAATGAGAGAGTTTTATTAAATGAGAGTTTTATTAAGGAACATTACATTTCCTTAATATTTCTGCTCAGCCCAGAACTCCTCTTTTCATATTAAAAGGATCGATCTGAGGCCAGGTGACAGGATAATGGAGTATTAGTTATAGTGCAATGTTTGTATTACAGATATACTAAACAAAAAAAAATCTCCTACATTTCAGTCCATTCATTTTCTTTTCCCCAACATAGCTTTCCCCATCCTCATCATAACTCCCTTCACTGTCATTCTCATCTGTGTTCTATATATTCACAGTGGATACTACAAATAATATTTTGCAGCCTTCAGTTGCAGTAAGGGCTTTTTTTTTTTAATTTTTAGTGCCTTGCCTGCAGGCTCCTCATCCAACTGTTCTGAAACAAAAATAGCCTGCTTTTGAAGCAAGCGCGGCCAGCACTTGCTCATATGAAAAAGAAAAAGGGAGACTGTCCTGCTAGCACAAAGATTGCTGCTTCTGACCAACCCAAGTTACTCAAGCAACTCTTAATAAGTCTTTCAGATGTTCATAGTTACTGGGTTAGTCACACTGGCAATCATGTTACAAGCAGTTTGGTGTTTTTTTTAAACACAACCCACTTCTTGATGCGCTTCATTAGCTCCAAATTAGATTTGTAAAACATGCAGACACACACCAAAAAACCTCATAGCATGCTTCAGATATCAGTCAGCAGCTGAAAATACAATAATAACTGATTCAGATATCACCCAATATGTGCAAATATAGTAGAAGCGGGCAAGCAAACACATCCTATAACATTCTGTTTGACTATTAAGGAATTTTAGAAAAGGTAAGTCCAATTGAGCAGTGATATCCATTAGCTGGTTTGGTGAGCTGGCATATCCAATATCTTATAGCCCTGGAGACATACCACCTTTCTTCTGAACAAAGTTAGCTAGGAATGTATGTGCAATAACACTCACAGGATTGTTTTAGGCATTCACTATCTCACCCAACTCAGTCCCACATCCCAGTCATAACATACAGAGATAGTGAGCAACATTCATGATGCACAGGAGGGTTGAATGGAGATGTGCAAACAGCACATGGACCTTTCATTTAATTATTCCTCTATACCAGGTGTCTCCAAACTTCTTGGCCAGAGGGCCACATCAAATATCTAGCACAGTGTTGGGGACTGGAAAAAAAAATGTAAATATAAAATTTATAAAAATAAATTAGAGATGGAACTTAGATGAATGAATGAATGAATGAATGAATGAATGAATGAATGAATGGGCTCATTCATTCAACCTCCCTGGCCCTTAGAACACCGTCCAGTTGCAACCAGAGCATAGTTCCAGTCACGTTCGGCCAAGTGGGCCAGAAGCTTTCAGATGACAAGAGACTGGCTGCGGGCCGGATAGAATCTCGCCATGGGCTGTATCTGGCCCCCAGGCCTGGGTTTGGAGACCCCTGCTCTATACACAGAAACTGTGCCTGTACTCAGATGGACATATGTTAGAAGCAGGAAACCCACCAGAGAAGCTGTTGGCCCTCTGGATGGTGAGGGAGGGAAAGGGGAGATAAAAGGAGACTTAGAGATGGCAGAGAAATTAAATGAGTTCTTTGCATCTGTCTTCACGGCAGAAGACCTTGGGCAGATACCGCTGCCCGAACGGCCCCTCCTGACCGAGGAGTTAAGTCAGATAGAGGTTAAAAGAGAAGATGTTTCAGACCTCATTGATAAATTAAAGATCAATAAGTCACCGGGCCCTGATGGCATCCACCCAAGAGTTATTAAGGAATTGAAGAATGAAGTTGCAGATCTCTTGACTAAGGTATGCAACTTGTCCCTCAAAACGGCCATGGTGCCAGAAGATTGGAGGATAGCAAATGTCACACCTATTTTTAAAAAGGGAAAGAGGGGGGACCCGGGAAACTATAGGCCGGTCAGCCTAACATCCATACCGGGTAAGATGGTGGAATGCCTCATCAAAGATAGGATCTCAAAACACATAGATGAACAGGCCATGCTGAGGGAGAGTCAGCATGGCTTCTGTAAGGGTAAGTCTTGCCTCACAAACCTTATAGAATTCTTTGAAAAAGTCATGTGGATGTGGGAGAACCCATGGACATTATATATCTGGACTTTCAGAAGGCGTTTGACACGGTCCCTCACCAAAGGCTACTGAAAAAACTCCACAGTCAGGGAATTAGAGGACAGGTCCTCTCGTGGATTGAGAACTGGTTGGAGGCCAGGAAGCAGAGAGTGGGTGTCAATGGGCAATTTTCACAATGGAGAGAGGTGAAAAGCGGTGTGCCCCAAGGATCTGTCCTGGGACCGGTGCTTTTCAAACTCTTCATAAATGACCTGGAGACAGGGTTGAGCAGTGAAGTGGCTAAGTTTGCAGACGACACCAAACTTTTCCGAGTGGTGAAGACCAGAAGTGATTGTGAGGAGCTCCAGAAGGATCTCTCCAGACTGGCAGAATGGGCAGCAAAATGGCAGATGCGCTTCAATGTCAGTAAGTGTAAAATCATGCACATTGGGGCAAAAAATCAAAACTTTAGATATAGGCTGATGGGTTCTGAGCTGTCTGTGACAGATCAGGAGAGAGATCTTGGGGTGGTGGTGGACAGGTCGATGAATGTGTCAACCCAATGTGCGGCGGCAGTGAAGAAGGCCAATTCTATGCTTGGGATCATTAGGAAGGGTATTGAGAACAAAACGGCTAGTATTATAATGCCGTTGTACAAATCGATGATAAGGCCACACCTGGAGTACTGTGTCCAGTTCTGGTCGCCGCATCTCAAAAAAGACATAGTGGAAATGGAAAAGGTGCAAAAGAGAGCGACTAAGATGATTACGGGGCTGGGGCACCTTCCTTATGAGGAAAGGCTACGGCGTTTGGGCCTCTTCAGCCTAGAAAAGAGATGCTTGAGGGGGGACATGATTGAGACATACAAAATTATGCAGGGGATGGACAGAGTGGATAGGGAGATGCTCTTCACACTCTCACATAATACCAGAACCAGGGGACATCCACTAAAATTGAGTGTTGGGCGGGTTAGGACAGACAAAAGAAATTATTTCTTTACTCAGCGTGTGGTCGGTCTGTGGAACTCCTTGCCACAGGATGTGGTGCTGGCGTCTAGCCTAGACGCCTTTAAAAGGGGATTGGACAAGTTTCTGGAGGAAAAATCCATTATGGGGTACAAGCCATGATGTGTATGCGCAACCTCCTGATTTTAGAAATGGGTTATGTCAGAATGCCAGATGCAAGGGAGGGCACCAAGATGAGGTCTCTTGTTATCTGGGGTGCTCCCTGGGGCATTTGGTGGGCCGCTGTGAGATACAGGAAGCTGGACTAGATGGGCCTATGGCCTGATCCACTGGGGCTGTTCTTATGTTCTTATGACAGAACTCTATCACCGTGCAACTCACGTGAACTCAAAATGCAAGCCCCATTGTGTCCTATGAACCTCAGGAGCAACAGTAAAAAGATGTAGGGCAATTACTACAGGAGGAGGGACAAAATGGAGCAGAGTCTTGACATGCTTCATGATGGTGTGCCAGCTGATAAGAGCAGAAAACCTAGGAAAAAGGCAGCTGGTAAGACTAAGAGACCAAGAATAAGTGACCAAAAATTGTTGACAGGCAAGCCCCATTAAAAAGTGAGCAGAGACCATACAGCAGTGGTGGTTGAGGGACTCAAGTGTACACTAGCCTAGACTTTAACAGCACCTATGGTGTTGAATACAAGCGTAGTCCCAATGTGCTTTTTTTCTGAAAAAACTAGAACTGTTCACATGTGATCTCACTGTTCTTCCCAACAATCTAATTCTGAATAGTGTACGTAGGCAACTCTTTACATGGAGGGAGTCTAGAAAACATCCAAGCTTCCAGTCTTGAGCAGTCCAGTCCAGCAAACAATGCGCCAGGAGAGGCTACTGAACATGTGTTCTGGCTTTTAGAAAGCTCTGTTCTCCCAGGGAAAATAGTTGCATATATCCTTGGGCTGGAATTCTGCTAGGCAGGCTTTTCTAAGCCACACTGATTTTTTTAATATAACAAGGCAATGAGAAGGAGTTTAAAAGGGGAAAGGGAGGAAGAAAAAATATCTGACATACCTGAGTGTAAGCCTCATTCAGTGATAGAATAAGGTTGCTTGCCTTTTTTCTTTTGCCGAAAGCAGGGCAAGTGTTCTGAATAAAAAAAAAAGGTTTTTCAAACCCCAAACCACCCTCACTACTTGTTTGGGATTTCAAAAGGGTTGTCACTTAAACAGAAGTTGTGGCAGACATTCTTTCAGGAGCAGCATTTGCTTAAGAAGCTTCCCTCATTTAGCAATTTTCCCCCCTTTAAAATTACATTTTGAAGGGAGGAAAAGATGAGGAAGAGGCTCACACACATGCCCAAAAAAATAGTTCTGTAAAGCATATCACACTGAGGTCCAACACAAATGAAAATGCAAGAGCCACAATCAAAACTGCAGGTGTTTCAATTTTTTACCTCAAAGCACCCAGGAGGGCTGTGGGTTTGATCAGAGAAGTGGCACAAGGGAGAAGAACTAACCCTTTTCCCCTTCACCATTTTTCCCCATCTAAAAATGGGTACACATCCATCTCCAAACCTATTGTGTACACAACTGAGAAACACACACAGATGCCTGTGTGGCTTTTCCCGGCTTTAGGAAAGCAGGGGTGTCAAACTCATTTCATCCTGGGGGCCACACTGGATTCAGGGCACCTACTGAGGGCCAAACTCCAAATGTGGCACCCGGAAATTACCTGAACATAGGAAGTTATGTCACTTGTGATGTCACTTAAAGTAATGTCACTTTCAAAAAGCTGAGGCTTCTCCCTCGCTCTGCTACCTCACCCCATCCCAGACCCCATTCTACCACCAAGCATCCCCTGCCTGCCAGCCAGCCAAGACTCCCAGTCGCCCCACCCCCACCTACCTGCCACTAGTCAGGGCCAGGGAAGCCATGCACAGCGGCTCCGGCCCCCAGGTCACTTCTGGCAGCGACGGAAGCCTGGGAGAGCTCTGGCTGCAGCTGGAGGGAGGACCGAGGGCCAGGGACACTGCGCACGGCTGCTCCAGCCCTTGGTACTCTCTCTGGCTGCAGGCAAGCCCTGCTCGCGCCCAGAGGGAGGGCTGGGGACGCCACGCACAGCTGCTCCAGTCCTCAGTCACCCCTTCCAGTCGATGGCGAAGCCCGCTCGCAGCCGCAGGGCCAGAGACGCAGCTGCTGCAGCCCTGTGCTCACGGTTGGAGCAAGCGGCTGTGGGGCAGCCCCAAACTCCCCCAAAGCCCGGGGTGCTGTCCAGAATGGCTCTGCGGGCCGGATTCGTCCCACGGACCTTATCTTTGACACCCCTGGTCTAAGGCACTGGTATCAAACTCATTTCAGACAGCAGGCCAAATAGCATTCATGGTGCCAGCTGAGGGCCTGAAGTGATGTCATTACGCAGGTGAGTACCAGAATGAACCATTCTAACTCATTAGCAGCAAATGACAGAAGAGAAAACATGCAAATCTTGATCATATTTTCAAGATATGGGAGAGCCCAATTATCACATGGGCCACCCATAGATGCTTCTGTTGAGGTGTCACTTTGCAGCGTAGCAGCTGAGAGATGCTCTGCAAAGCATCACCTCAGCAGAAGTAGTGCTGCTGAAAGGGCCACCCACATAATTGGGTTCTCCCAGTGCCACCCTTTAAGCAACGCCACTTCTGCTGATGTGTCACTTTGCAGCTGTTTGTGGTGCTTCGCCAGTCCAATTATCACAGGATGTGGATAAAAAGCTTCTGTGGGCAATGTCTGGCCCATGGGTTTTATGTTCAACACCCTGATCTAAGGAACAGTATGTGGAAAGGGTCAAAACCCCAAATTGCCCAAGCACCATCATTCTGATCAAATTCAAAGGTCTCATTAACTGATTTTAGGTAATAATTAACACATTGGGAAATCCAGTTTCCCATATCTGTATTGGCTGATAGAAACAAATATCTCAGAAGGAATGGAACATAAAGAATGTAATAGGACAGCTACACTGCACCGACAAGCTGAGGCAATTTGAAAACTATAGGAGCCTGTTAGTTGGAAGTTTAACCAAGAGCGAATTTCCTGTTCTTCATTTTCTAGATGCTGGTTTGTGGGATGCAAGTCAATCATATAAGTTGGGGCTTGGACCACAGGAAATAAAACACTGCAACCCACATTGTCCCCAGTTCACTATTCTTCAATCACTGCCAGGTGTTCACAGGGGAGCTCATGGCCACATGGACTACTTCTACTATAGATATCTATTTCATACTTTTAGTTCCTAATTTATCATTACTAGAAATATCTATACACCATTTTTCTGTGAGGTCTGCAAAGCAGTTACACAGTATCTACAATTCCAATTCAGGTATTTAGTAATAGCAGCAATAGTGCAATCTTATGCATGTCTACACAGAAGTAGGTACCACTGTGCTCAATGGGGTTTACTTCCAAGTAAGTTTGCATAGGATTGCAGCCTTAGTGGATGACATTCACAGCCAGATTTTACAACACTGACCAATTATCATGCTCATGTTTTCTTTTACAGGTTGCTCAATACTAGAATATATCATTCCAGAGGGAAAGAGAACAAACAAAGAGAGAGGGATGTTAAATAATGAAGGAACAGTCAGACAAACAACTAGGTAAATATACATAGCAGGACTGAATTTCTTTATCACAGAATAACTTAAGTGGCTTGTCTGGCAAGCTAATCACTGAAGGAAGTATTATTAGCCCTGGGCAAGTAGCAGTTACCTAAAGTGCTAGAGCAGATATCAAGCAGACAAGAGAGTGTCTTTATGTGGCCTGCAGGGATGCCAACGCTACTATTAAAAGATGGTGTCAGTCAGAAGGTGACCCCATACAGCTCTTTCCTTCTCATAATTAACACACGCACCATCTTTGTCTTACTCAACCACCAAGTAACTCACCTACTCATCTCTAGGGCAGCCAACAACACGAAGAACTGGAAACACTTTATACAAAGACTAGACAAATTTCTGTCAGGCTCACTCTTTTAAAAAACCTTGCCAAAATCTATCCAAAACTATAAAGCTGAGACTGTCTGTTGCTTCATTTTGGAAATGGGATCAACCAATGATATGGCGTCAATTATAATGGCATGAAGATACACACAGCCTTTACTCTTGAAAGATGATCGTGAAACATTAGTAAAAAGGAAAGAAATTGAATAAAAGCTTACAGATTTTATCAAACATGGTTCACTAGAAGGAGGGGGGGGCAAAAGCAAACGCTGCCCCATTCCCCAAAGACTCACCTTCTTTCTCCTTAAAGACAGCATTTGTCTACAATGACAAATACTCACTACAGAGAGAGAATCTTCCTGAGATTTAAGAATGCTGAAAACTCTACTGCAGACAAAACACTCGCCATTCAGAGAATGAAGGCAATATGCCCTCACTTCACCTCCATCATATGGACAGTGCCCTTGCATTACAAAACTATAAGGCTTGTGGATCTGGCTTGAGCTGTCCAGTAAGATCCTGAGAAGCAACATATACATCCATGCAGGCTTCTATCTATGTCCAAGAACACTTATAGCACCCCCTTAAATTTGTTTTTGCATGTCGAAAATATCACAGCAAAGGAATGTAGAGTCCACAGGGAAGAAAAGAGAACCCTGACTGTGAAACTTCCATTTCCCTGAGGGAACATCAAAAGCCTGAGAAGCAAGTCAGACTAATCTGAACAGATGATTTACTCATGCAAACAACTGCTTTCATGGGTAGGCTACTTAAGAACATAAGAACAGCCCCACTGGATCAGGCCATAGGCCCATCTAGTCCAGCTTTCTGAATCTCACAGCGGCCCCACCAAATGCCCCAGGGAGCACACCAGATAACAAGAGACCTGCATCCTGGTGCCCTCCCTTGCATCTGGCATTCTGACATAGCCCATTTCTAAAATCAGGAGGTTGCACATACACATCATGGCTTGTACCCCATAATGGATTTTTCTTCCAGAAACTTGTCCAATCCCCTTTTCAAGGCATCCAGGTCAGATGCTGTCACCACATCTTGTGGCAAGAGTTCCACAGACCAACCACACACTGAGTAAAGAAATACTTTCTTGTCTGTCCTAACTCTCCCAACACTCAATTTTAGTGGATGTCCCCTGGTTCTGGTGTTACGTGAGAGTGTAAAGAGTATCTCTCTATCCACTTTATCCTTCCCATGCATAATTTTGTATGCCTCAATCATGTCCCCCTTCAGTCGTCTCTTTTCTAGGCTGAAGAGATCAAGGGTCCCTCCTCCAAGATTAGAAAAACCACAGTGTGATACTGTAACATCTTCTGAAATATCACCATTTTGGAATTAAGCTCATTTTCTTTTGGGCACCTGGAAAGGAACAGAGGTGGTCCTTGCATAAGTAGAACACTCTTTCAAGACAGAGGGAGATTCCAATTGAGAAGCTGCAGTCTACAGAAAGTGCGAATACAACTCATTTTTAACCAAATAAAGACTAGGCTGCAAAGAGAAGCAGGAGGAAAATATCTTTTCTCTTAGGCTGCATACCAGCACAATCTCTGTACTTGGCCGCTGGGTGAGTAGCACTTGAGGCATCACATTTCCTAGTTCTTAGCCTTGTGTCAGTGCTTTGACAAGGGCATTGTCAGTTGGCAATGTTATGTGCACACAGCTCTTGCCTACCCATTTGACAGTTTGAGCTCTTTTCAGGTTCACGTATTCCACTGCAAGCTGACAAACATGTAGAAGATCAGGGCCTGGAGCAGGAGGGAAGTAACCTTGAACCAAGATTCAGGAAGGAACCTGAATATGCTACTAATCCAGTACTCAAGTCTCGAATCTTGATTAAAGGGGATCAAGACATGAAAGATATAAGCTACAGCCATGCAGAAGATAAAAGTGATAAAGTGATAAAAAAGGGATAAAGCCCTTCCCACGCAACTGTCCCTCTTTGTCAGTGCTTGAAAAAGGTGATGCCATGCACCCATCCACTCTTGGCCCAACACAGGAGATCTTTTTTCTGATCATCTCTGGCCCACCTTCCAGGTAATGGACAGCAGCCTAACAGAGAAAGGGAACACCTACAGCACCTGAAAGATGCAGAAGGAGAGCGTGCTGGCTTTTGAAAATACACACAATGCTTTCAAAACCTAGATCAGTGCTTCCCATACTGTGGGTCAGGACCCACCAGTGGGTCAGAAGCCCATTTCTGGTGGATCACAAAAAGATTCTGAAATATTTAAAAGCAAAAAGAATTTTGTCCAGTTTGCTGACGAAAACTGGGCAATCCTTTAGGAGAGACCATTCTTGTGGCTGGAATGCTGATCTTCATATCCCAAATTAAAAGTCACATTTTCTTATTTTCTCTTGTAATTGACATGCTGTAGATCATATGTGAACCCAGTTTCAGTCTTTTGTCTAGCCTGGAAGTCCCTAGCCTTGCTAACATTTTGCTCTCCGAACATTTTTCTCTTTCTGGGTACCCTGGAATGACTGTAAAGGTTTGGGGGAATGTCCTTGAACTCCATTTCTAGGGAATCTAGCAAATGTCCACAGATAATACTATATAATTTTTCTAACAGCCTTGGGTGCACAGGATCCTGATTATTAATTAATAATTTATTATTAAATAAAATTTCAATATCTCTTTTTCTTCCTAACAAAGTTGTTTGGGTCAGGGTAGACTGTGGTTTTAAAAAGTGGGTTCTGGTGTTTAAAGGTTTGGGAAGCACTGACCTAGATAATATATGCTTGTGCCACTGATTTCTATATGCTTCAGCATATTTTACAGGTACTGGACTGCATCTTGGATCAGGTTCTTGTTCCTGCCAAAGATGAAAGGCATGTGAAAAGGGAAGGTCTTAGTTCTCCATACTGATACTATTGCTCATTTCTCCCAGTATTTGAGCACTCTGTACTCCTGCAAAGTATTTCTCAGTACTCACTCACCTCTTGGTCTCAGTCTTCCTTCCAAGTTCAAATTCCAGGCGAGAATTTGACAAGAGACATTACGGGAGTGGGGAGTGGGAGACAAGAGTGGGGAGTGGGAATTTGACAAGAGACATTATGGGAGTGGGGATATTCACAACAATGGTGGGCATGTTGAGAGAGGACACTAGATTTCATTGCTCCTTAGAAATAAGAACCACTTGGTGGTATCACTAAGCAGAACTATTCTCTCCATAAATTTGATTGCTGTTGTGTCCGCCACGCTCATTCCCGGAGATCCAGATCTCACTTAAATCTTTTCCTTCCAGATTCAACTTAAAAGGTAACTGATGTAAGACACTGACAGGATTGCTGCCATTGCCATTTTTTTTTTATCAGCATGGCAATCAGTGATAATGATAATGCTTCAGCAACAGGCTCAATAGCAAGTAATTTTCTGTTCAAACTTCACTGATGAAGTAAATCTGAATTTTAAGGCAGCTTCTGGCTACAAGTAAGATCTTCTATGTTTGAATGTTTTTTTTATATTCTTCTCCACGGCAGCTAATTTTCTGCATGCAGGAAAACCAGTTTTGTAGATCTAACTACTCCACTACATTCCCTGCATGCAGCTATAGAATCCCTCCCCCCCCCCCCCATATTCAGCTTCCAGGCAATGCTGGAGGACATGTTCATAAAAAGGACAATGAAAACCATCATGCCTTATCAATACATAGCACTCAATTCAGCCTGCATTATACTGTACCACTTCAATTTGTAGGATTGAAAGCTCCTTCATTTAAATATATATATATATCTGACATTAGCAAGGCCAGGCTGGAACCCACAAAACAAAGTGGTACTGCCCAAATGCAAAACAACCAACAGAAAATTTAAAACAATCTTTATCCTGCTCTTGCTCTCATGTTTGGTTTCTGTAAAGACTGTAGGGGAATACCCCACTCCGGTATTGTTTGCTACAATCATTAGATGCTTTAGAAACAAAAGATCACAACTTGTTTAGAACTTGCAGACTGTTCAAAAAGAAGCCGTTTAAAAAAAAAAATCCTCTGTGTATGTGTAGGATAGAATCAGCAGAACTTAAGATGATCTACCAAGATCTACACGAAACTGCCCCCCCCCCATTATCTCTAACATACATGTCTATGCTTGAAAATTAGCAGCCTTAGAAGCAATCTCCATAGCCATTCTGGAGCACTCACAATGAGAGAGAAAGGTCACACACACACACACACACACACACACGGATAACTTCAGTAAAATTTCTGCAATCTCTCAAATTGCTGAGTTTAATAACTTATGGCAAAGGTGGCATGGATCAGTCATTACAATGCTCAAATTAAATATATGTGGACATCATCAAAAGTGAAGTGTCTCTCTCAAGTCACATTAGAAACTCCGCACAGTACAGTCCATCAGTTGTACTGATGGCCCTATAGATCAGCCATTTTCAATCACTGTACTGTGGCACACTGGTGTGCCGCGAGTGGTCCACAGGTGTGCCACAGGAATTCAGTGGAAGGTCATTTATTAATAGGGCCAATGGGAGATATGAGCCCCCACTGGCAGCATGGTGTGCAGTGTCAATTGTCAAAAGCCTGCTGGTGTGCCTTGACCATTTTAGCGCCTTGTCAGTGTGCTGTGAGATGAAAAAAAGGTTGAAAACCCACTGCTATAAATAAACAAGAATGACAACTTATGTGATCCTACCACTTAATTAAAATAGTAAGTATTCCAGTATGCTAAAACTAGTTGCCAAGAATCATCAGAAAGTAATATGTGAGATGCTTTGGATGTTTAAATGCACTACATAAATCTTAAACACCTTTAATACAGTTATCCATATTAACAGCCATTGCGTAAGTTACAATAGATTAGTCGACACCACTTTGAGAGCACACAAAACAAAACCAGAGAAAATTAATGTTAAATTACTACCACGAGGGTTAGGTAACATTTTAAAAGTGACTCATTTGATTATAGTACACCATGGGAAACTGGAAATAAATTGGTACTCGGTCATTAGCATAGCAGAAATGATTCACAACTACCGGAACAGCAAGAGTAACAACTGCAAATGCAGGCCTGTTTAAAGCAGAAACACCTACAGGGAGATCTGTGCTGCGAACTAGTTACACACCTAGATTCGCTTATAGTAATAAAAAAAGGCAGATGGAAGGGAGGAAAAACTTCTCCTTTCCAAGACACTGCTAGTAACCTGTTCATCTTAGACATATTCTTGCACCACTGTATCGATCAAGTTTCCTTAATTAAGACAAGCGTTCAGAGAACGGTTTTGTTACTGCCATTTTCTTTTAAAAGCATCATCTTTCCCCTAAGGCATGCATTTCTGAAAATCCTGAAGCTCTTTACACTGCTATTATTAGAGTTGCTGACACATCTCAAAAATACAAAAAGATGGATTATACCCAAGATCAGGCCCTGCATAACCAGACAAGTCCATCCTGTCCAACATACTGTTCCCAACAGCAACCAGCCAGATGATGTTCAGGAGGCAGCATTAGCAGACACCACCTTTGTGCTTTGTAGGTGACCTTTCAAAGCCACCTGATTGGGACATTGGTATGATGCAGTAAAGTAATAAGAGCTTGACAGCAATGGCCATCCCCTCCTTGTCCCTAACTTGTGATGCGCTGTAATGGAAGATCATAAGATCATCAGGTGGATGATGTGGTGTTGACAGCGATTCCCATGTTTTGACAGCTGGTTGACAGCTCTGGGAAGGGCAGGGCTGGCTCCACAGCTGTAATCAATCAAGGCCAATGGAGACCTGGATGGACACCTGAGCCACATTTGACCTTGATGGGACTTTGAATGGACATGGACTGAAGAGATGGCTCACCTGAGGCTAATTTGGACTTAACAAGCGGCTAACAAGGTAGCTCACAGCTGAGCTGCATTTTGGATTATGGGACATCCAAGAATAAAAGACAGCTTCAGAAGGAGCCCAGAGCTACCTGACCCCAGGACCCTGACCCAGACCTACAGAACAGGGAAGGACGGACGGACGGACGGACCAGGACACAAAAGAGAGGACTGCCAGGACCCTGCTGAAGGAGACTCTCTGCTGGAGAGGACACAGAGGAGGGACTCTGCTGCAGAAGATTGGACTGAAAGACTGGACTGTGCTTGGACTGGAGGCTTCAGACCTTTACCCATAGAGTAAAGTGGAGTTTGGGGGAGGGGGGAGCTTCTGGACAAGACGAATTGCAGGGAGTGTCTGTTTTTATAGCAATAAATTTGGTTAACTGCTATAGATAAGGAGTTCTGTGTTCATTCCTTTGCACACCACAGCTGTTGTTTCCAGAGATAAGAGGGGGTCTTAATTAGCCAAAAAGTGGACATTAGAAGGAAGTTGGAATATTTGGACGGGACAAATTGGCGTAGTCAAATTGGCGTAGACAAATTGGCAGGATTGCAAGACATGCACCTACTGCATGGAAGTTCTATTTAGCCATTGTAGTCAACAGATATATCCTCTACAGCTGTAATTCATCTTAAGTTAGTGGCTATCACCACGTCTTGTGGCAATACATTCCTACTACTAAATTAAGTATTGTGTTAAGCGGACTCTGCTTCTTCCAGAAAACACTAACGTAGATTGTAGCATGGATTCCACCTGTATCAGACACAAGTGGTGTCCCTTTCAGCTTGTGCAAAGGGTTTTTGTTGGGTCCTGGCCATATATAATTTTAAAATCATTCAACAAAATATACGAAAAAAGATCAAATGTTTTCCCCTCCTCCTCACCCTTCATTTCTTACAGATATTCTTAGCCCACTATTATTTCATGGAAAATAATGAAATCCTGACTTCTAAATCCAGAAATGGTAGGATGAACTAATAGCTGAAAAAGCATGATTGCTTATCTATCCAGCCACAGAAGAAAATATTTCACCATATATTAGATTCATTCATTCTTATTTAGAGTAGTAAACCCCTCCTGTACTTTCTAAGCAACCAAGTAGATTCTTAAATCAGAGTACCTAGAAATGCAGGGGCAAAGGTCATCTGTGGATAGCAACACAATCACTCTACCTCTTTTTTTTAACTAAAGCAGCCACATGCACTGTTTCAGCACTGAAGTAATGTTCACATTCTTGTAAGAAACAGATTATCTGGCACATGCAAACTTTATTTCTTCCTCTTGGTACATTATGCTCAAATAGTAGCAAGAGAATGGCAAACATTGGCAACAGATTTGTTAGATAAAGTACAGAATAGCTGGGGAAGATAGCTAAAGAAACAGGAGCAGTCAAATAATTCAAACACTTAGATCCATCTGTTCAACTGTTAAGCATAAAGAATGAGACCCAAAGAACTACTTGGGCCTATGTAAAGTTCAGTAAAATGATTTTATTTCCCGCACTTGAAATACCTACCCCTATCCTGTCCATTTTAACAGCAGTTTGCCATATAAATGGGGGGGAGGGGGAGAGCTGCTGTTCAAAATAAACTAGCTTTAAGGTGAAAGCTGCAACGTTAAATGCTAACTAGCCAGTCTTGCTGTTCTGGGTGTTCAGTCTCGCTGAACACCCATGGAACTTACTTCTGAGTAAGCATATACAAGATTGTACATCCCATTAGGCTCTCAGAACTTGTTGCAAGGATTCTTTGGAGCCTAAACTTACTTTCCAACTTGCTTTTTAAGTGGCAGTATGAAGTCCTTCAAACACCCTCATTAACCTGCTATCCCAAACCAAATCTGCTCAAAATTTGTTCTGCTTTTCTACCTTTAGGCACTAAATATTGAGAAGCTTTCCACAATAGCTATCAAAACACTAATAAGCAGCTGACAATATAGCTTGTTAATGACTATGGTCTGAAATGGAAAGGGAGATGGAAGCTCAACAACTCTAACATACATTAAAATACCTTTAATATTCATTTACCAAGGACACATGCTAAGAAAATTGCCAGTATTGGCTACAGAATAGCAATAACAATAACAATAATGCAGAACAGAAGCTTCACTGTGAACAGGCTGTTAAAACAGTTCATACATCCCTGTTTGGAAGGTGTTTACATCTCTCTCCACCATCACCCACTCACAATGATAAACACTAAGACCCAGTGGAACAGCTATTATGCACATCAGCCCAGTTTGCACAGTCTCCCTTTTAGGGACCAGTTCACAAATGTAATCAGCCAACAGTGTTCTTCATGTGGAGGAGGAGCAGATGTGCATCTAGTTTTCACCAAAAGACAACATACATGGCAGTGATCCTATTCACGCAATTCAAAAGGGGGAGGAGGGGACAGACTGTGCAACAGAGATTCTGCTCTTCTACCACACAAATGATGGGCCAGATTCTAACTTACCACTCTGAAAACAGCAGCTCCTTCACTTCACAGAAGGACAACTTCGCTCATGGCCAGAGCTGCCATTCATGGTACTTTAAGTTAAGAACCAATCCAGTATTTACAGCTTTATGAACCAGCTCTTCGACTGCAAGGTCATAGAACAGCAATGGTCATTACCCATGTTCCCTCTATGTTTCTGCATGGACTCCTTTGCTTGTAGCACAGTGTCGCGACTGCATCATGACACTGTCTCCAAACATTCATAATGTCGCAATGACATAAATGCTAAACTTCCAGTTTGCCATGCTCCAATCCAGCTGCGCAGCTTAGCAGTAACAGTGGTTACCACCATTCCATGCTACAATAACCTAGCACATTAACCCTCATGAGAAACAGGATGCTTGACCAGATGAACTTTTAATCAGATTCAACAGAGGTCTTTACACTTTCTTAAGGGACCCACCATTAAGGAGCGATGAGCAAATAACCAAAATCCTTCAATTATTTGACATTATCATTATCAATATTCATATGTCCATAGACCTTCGCTTTCTAGAAAGCAGTTTTAGTGACTGTTGCCAACACAAAGGAACAAAGGATCACAACAGAATAGAAATCAGAGGAAGTAGCTGAAACATAAGGAACATGCATGGCAAATATAAGCATGTCCTATTTGTTTTATAGTGGTTTACAAGGAAAAAAACCAGAAAATCAAACTACAAATGTAACTGCAAATCATCTCCCCTGCAGGCTTGTCCATCAGAATGATTAAGGAAATCATGAAGAACATGAAGAGGATTTAAAATAGAGTTTTACTCTCTGCAAACTAACATACAGGAACACTGGGAGAGGGGGAGAGAGTTAAATTCAGGGAATCAAAAGGTTCATCTAAGTGCTCTTCTGTCTACATCATTTTAAGGGCATCTCAATATCTCCAGGATAAAATAATTAAGGTAATAGCAAAGGCTAGCAGAGACTTCAGCTGACTTTGGTTTGGATCAGCCTTACAAATTTTAAATCCAAGTATTTTTTAACCAAACCAACAATACTGACAATTTTAACAACAACAACTTTAACATCATTTAATACTTTTAATAACCCATCAGAAGTTTCTTTCTGAGGGGTAATGGAATTGCAAATTAGTAAACTTTTTCCTATGCAACAATGTTGGAATGATGAAAACGTTGGTGTGCTTTTATGCTGGCTGTGAGGTCAACCCCAAAAAAGGCAGAAACCAATACCTCTCTTTATTTCACTTAAGTCATTTGCAAGACAGTTTAAATATTCCTCTCCTTTTTCTCCCTCCCCTGGGATTTTTACTAACAGCAAGGAAGAGGAGTCATTTAGCACCATTAACTTACCAGGCCCAGGGCACAAGCAAGGAACAGTTGCTCCCCTCTCATACCAGATTCAGAACTGGATATCTATAACACCTGATAACTTTATTATTTTCTTTTTCTCTGAGAATGTAACAACCAGCCAGTGCTTTGGACCTAGCAAGCTCCTTTCTCTGTCTGGCTTCATCAATGGATTTTGAAAAGTGTTTTGTTTTTTTTAAATAAATAAATAAAAACATCTTGATGATCAGCAGATATATAAACAGTTATTAAAAATTAAGTAGCTTTCAGAAGGCCCAACAGCTAAAAATCAGTAACTAAATGCTGCCCAAGAGACCATTTCATTCCTATTCCACAAGCTTCTCTTTCGAAGAGTGCTTAGCAAGGGGGAAAAAATTAACCGCTCCAAGTGATGGCTACAGTAAATACATTAATAGAAACCACAAGAGGTAGAAACTTGTTTAAGCAAGACAGAAGTGCAGTGGCTCACCCCATGGATTGAGGAAAGGAGGGCAGAGGATAACAAGACTCTGTGTAGCCTGGGCATGTCAATATAAGAAGAATGCCAATGGGTGAAGGCTTATGCCCGACTATACTGCAGTCTCCAACTAAAGTCTAGCAATAAAAGCATCCAGAATGCATCTTTTAACCCCTTTCAGAAGTGCCACAACATTCAACCTATGATCTCTTTCCTGCAGTGAATACTCTTCCATTGTACAATTTCCATTCATTCCTGCAGCCACATTTTCCCCTATTGCTGGCACAAAAGAATTGTCAATATTGCACAGAATGGCCAAGAAATTGCTGTATCCCCAATTCAAACAAAGCCTGAATACATGCAAATTAAAGGCTTGTGGAACAAGTGCATTCTCTCTGTCTCTCCCTTACCTCTCCTTTCCCACCTGTATCTAAGTTTGGCTTGCAAGCACCTGAGGGCAGACACCTGCTTTTTGCTTATGTTGCTCTTCAAAACACTATATTCCTATTAGTTTCTTCATTTCTAGATTCATTTATGAAGTGGAATGTCTCTATACTTGCCCTTGAACAGAAGTAGGGCACAATCCTAACCAGCTTCCCAGCACCAAGATAAGGGCAAACATTGCCTTACCTTGAGGAAGCCTTTGTGACTGCCCTCCCCCTCCAACTTCAGCACATGCCCCACTGGCATGTAATGTGTGATGCAGCACATGCCCCACTGGCATAGTTATGCCAGTGCTGGAAAGTTGGTTAGGACTGCACCCGTAGTAGAAAGAATCACAGACCAAGCCCATACTTCTGGCAGTAGGGCATGGCACAGCAAAGTGTACATGTACAGAGTGTATACTTTGGAGCACATGGATACCAGACTCAAAAAACACACTTTGTCATAAGCCAAATTACCACCCTTTCCTCATATTTTCACAGGTATTAGAAAACACACTCATTTTTCCTGACTTTTAGCCACTTTTAGTTTGATGTTTTACTGCAGATCTGGTTTATTTAGTCAAAATTTCCATTCATTCCTGCAATCACATTTTCCCCCATTGTGGAAACAAAATGATTTTACAAAAATGGATGATGATTTTAACCTAGTATGATTTGTCACTGCTGTATGTACTTTTGGTTTATTTGTTTTATATTATTTAAGTGGTATATAAACCTAAAATAAATAAATACCTACTAATAAGCAATTGTACCACTTCCAGGCTGGAAGATCCAAATTTATACCAACATCCAAGCTGAGAGATGTTCATGAAAGGGTACAAAATGTGTTCAGATATGGGTGTACATAAGGAGAAATTTCAGTTACAAAATATTCCAGAAGAATGGGATATCTGGACATTTGCCAAGCTCCCTGCTTGTCCAGTGAAAAGTCAGACAGTATATTTTCAGTTTTTGGGGGGGTACAAGTACCTTTCAAACAAAACAAATTGTGGAAACAATTTTAAAGGTCTGTGATCAATGCAAAAACACCAGATCAACTGACCTAAATTAAAATACAGCTAGTCAGTCTAATTTTGGGTATAGAAAATAGAGACGCAATGGTTGAGTTATCAGCTTCCACTGAGGTACTGTGATATATACACAATTTGAGAGAAGTATTTTGGCTCAAATGGAGTAGCTTGCAAGTGAGAAGCAAAACAGAATGAGAGAGATTGAGAGGGGGATATTCCTCCACCCTTTCAAAATCTTCTTTTACAATCTTGTGCCAAAGTTTCCCTTTCAAATTCCTCTCGCCACAGTTAACATTAAAGGCTCTTTGTATAGCAGTGATTACATCACCATTGGCAGAATGCTGCACTGTAATTAATTGTTTATTGGTAGAACACACTGCATGCCACTG
Organism: Tiliqua scincoides; assembly: GCF_035046505.1. Lineage (NCBI taxonomy): Eukaryota > Metazoa > Chordata > Lepidosauria > Squamata > Scincidae > Tiliqua > Tiliqua scincoides. The sequence goes on from NC_089824.1 coordinate 84,278,099, forward strand.
GCATGCGATCAAAGTCCCCAGCTATCATCTAGACAATTTTGTGATTAATGAAAAATATCAGTTAGCAATCTTTAATCAGAGAGGAAGAGGAAGGCTACCAATTATCAGAATTTTCCCACGTTTCGTAATACATGTTGCACACACAAACCTCAGGCAATGTAAAGTCAAAATTGAACTTGTCAATTCACACAGTTCTCACTCACACAAACACACACACACACACACACACCAAAAGGGCAATTTTCCCCTTAAGATTTCCTTAACTTCATAACTCACCTCTTGCAAGGCAGATATATCTATCCCTAATGTATTAAATTGATTTAAACTATCAAGAGAAAAATTCAGCTGATGAAAATGTTCCTCATTTTGAAATTCAGATTATTTCCTTAACAAAAAAGGCTAATTGATCATAGCAATTGGAAAACATATTTACTTACAACTAAGTAGGACAATTTATACTATAAGTAGGAGGGTAATCAACACATTTCTCATGCAGTCCACTTGTCTTTTGCACTGTATTTTTTACTTTGTATATTTTTTGTATAGTGTATTTTTTGCACTGTATTTTTTACTTTGTTTTTAAAAGAGGAGAACCACAGCTGCAAAGTCCTTGGGATTTCTCTCTATATCAGTGTTTCAAACTGTGGGTCGGGACCCACTAGGTGGATTGGGACCCAATTTAAAGAGGGTCCCCATTCATTTAAATATTTTATTTTTAGACTGGATGATGCCATGGTATGTGACTGCATTTGGGGAAATGTTACAGAACTGTTCTTTAAACAGGCTACTATGTGTATGCCTTTAACTATGATAGTCAATGGGACTTTCTCCTGAGTAAGTGTGGGTAGGATTACAGCCTAGGATTGTTAAAAAATTTCCCTGCTTGATGATGTTACTTCTGGTCGTGACATCGCTTCTGGTGAGTCCTGACAGACTCTCATTCTAAAAAGTGGGTTCCAGTGCTAAAAAGTGTGAGAACCACTGCTCTATATGAATGTATTGAACATTTACTTAAAGGTTCAATGCCCCAAAACTAACAGGGGTATAGTAACTGCCAGACAGGTCGGACTTAAACAGAAAAACATTTTTTTGTAATGACCAAAATTTTTGTAGATTAAAAAGCAGTCACTTCAAAGTGAAAGTACTTAGAAAGCAAGCTCCTTCCATATTAAGAAAAGACACTTTCCTGAAAGACAACATATTTACTGATCTTCCCTTCCATGAATAGCTGCAGGGAATCATTAGCTGTGTTCTAGCATTCACTCTCCCCCCTTATCTGGGACAACAGCAAAGCTAAACAGCATCACAGGTGAATTAAGAGCCTAAATCCTACATGTTCCTACTCAGAAGTAATTCCCATTATAGTCAATGGGGCTTACTCTCAGGTAAGTGTGGACAGGATTGCCACCTCAATGTAGAGTGAAACATTCAGCAGAACCCTCTGCAGTGCATAAAGGTTTTGCAGCAGAAAATCCAAAGTGGAGAGTATTCCCTAAGGTTGGAAAACCACTGCCATAAAGTCCAAGGTGATAAAAACATATCAAATTTTCACCACAAAGGAGTCACTCTTGCAGTGATGCAGCTTAGCACAAAAGGTACTGAATCTCACTCTTTCAAAAAGTTGCACCAAGAATTCTTCTGTTGAATAGTTAACTCTTGAAACATCAGAATTAGA